>NC_140998.1:93903372-94252020 GCF_052327205.1 Somniosus microcephalus | reverse complement strand
ACAATCCCCCATTCTACCTCTGCTCTCTCACATCCCCCATTCTACCTCTGCTCTCTCACATCCCATTCTACTCTGCTCTCTCACATCCCACATTCTACCTCTGCTCTCTCACATCCCCCATTCTACCTCTGCTCTCTCACATCCCAATCTACCTCTGCTCTCTCACATCCCCCATTCTACCTCTGCTCTCTCACATCCCCCAACCTACCTCTGCTCTCTCACATCCCCATTCTACCTCTGCTCTCTCACATCCCATTCTACCTCTGCTCTCTCACATCCCAATTCTACGTCTGCTCTCTCACATCCCATTCTACCTCTGCTCTCTCACATCCCCCATTCTACCTCTGCTCTCTCACATCCCCCATTCTACCTCTGCTCTCTCACATCCCCCATTCTACCTCTGCTCTCTCACATCCGCCATTCTACCTCTGCTCTCTCACATCCCCCATTCTGCCTCTGCTCTCACATCCCATTCTACCTCTGCTCTCTCACATCCCATTCTACCTCTGCTCTCTCACATCCCCCATTCTACCTCTGCTCTCTCACATCCCCATTCTACCTCTGCTCTCTCACATCCCATTCTACCTCTGCTCTCTCACATCCCCATTCTACCTCTGCTCTCTCACATTCCATTCTACCTCTGCTCTCTCACATCCCCCATTCGACCTCTGCTCTCTCACATCCCCCATTCTACCTCTGCTCTCTCACATCCCATTCTACCTCTGCTCTCTCACATCCCATTCTACCTCTGCTCTCTCACATCCCCCATTCTACCTCTGCTCTCACATCCCATTCTACCTCTGCTCTCTCACATCCCCCATTCTACATCTGCTCTCTCACATCCCCCATTCTACCTCTGCTGTCTCACATCCCCCATTCTACCTCTGCTCTCTCACATCCCCCATTCTACCTCTGCTCTCTCACATCCCCCATTCTACCTCTGCTCTCTCACATCCCCCATTCTACCTCTGCTCTCTCACATCCATTCTACCTCTGCTCTCACATCCCATTCTACCTCTGCTCTCTCACATCCCATTCGACCTCTGCTCTCACATCCCATTCTACCTCTGCTCTCACATCCCATTCTACCTCTGCTCTCTCACATCCCATTCTACCTCTGCTCTCACATCCCATTCTCCCTCTACTCTCTCACATCCCATTCTACCTCTGCTCTCTCACATCCCATTCTTCCTCTGCTCTCTCACATCCCCCATTCTAGCTCTGCTCTCTCACCCTCTGCTCTCTCACATCCCCCATTCTACCTCTGCTCTCTCACATCCCATTCTCCCTCTCCTCTCTCACATCCCATTCTACCTCTGCTCTCTCACATTCCCCATTCTCCCTCTGCTCTCTCACATCCCCCATTCTACCTCTGCTCTCTCACATCCCATTCTACCTCTGCTCTCTCACATCCCCCATTCTACCTCTGCTCTCTCACATCCCATTCTACCTCTGCTCTCTCACATCCCCCATTCTACCTCTGCTCTCTCACATCCCATTCTACCTCTGCTCTCTCACATCCCCCATTCTACCTCTGCTCTCTCACATCCCCCATTCTACCTCTGCTCTCTCACATCCCATTCTACCTCTGCTCTCTCACATCCCCCATTCGACCTCTGCTCTCTCACATCCCCCAACCTATCTCTGCTCTCTCACATCCCCCATTCTACCTCTGCTCTCTCACATCCCCCATTCTACCTCTGCTCTCTCACATCCCATTCTCCCTCTGCTCTCTCACATCCCCCATTCTACCTCTGCTCTCTCACATCCCCCATTCTACCTCTGCTCTCTCACATCCCATTCTAACTCTGCTCTCTCACATCCCCCATTCTACCTCTGCTCTGTCACATCCCATTCTACCTCTGCTCACTCACATCCCCCATTCTACCTCTGCTCTCTCACATCCCATTCTACCTCTGCTCTCTCACATCCCATTCTACCTCTGCTCTCTCACATCCCCCATTCTACCTCTGCTCTCTCACATCCCCATTCTACCTCTGCTCTCTCACATCCCCCATTCTACCTCTGCTCTCTCACATCCCCCATTCTACCTCTGCTCTCTCACATCCCCCATTCTACCTCTGCTCTCTCACATCCCCCATTCTACCACTGCTCTCTCACATCCCCCATTCTACCTCTGCTCGCTCACATCCCATTCTACGTCTGCTCTCTCACATCCCCCATTCTACCTCTGCTCTCTCACATCCCATTCTACCTCTGCTCTCTCACATCCCCCATTCTACATCTGCTCTCTCACATCCCATTCTACCTCTGTTCTCTCACATCCCATTCTACCTCTGCTCTCTCTCACATCCCATTCTACCTCTGCTCTCTCACATCCCATTCTACCTCTGCTCTCTCTCACATCCCATTCTACCTCTGCTCTCTCACATCCCCCATTCTCCCTCTGCTCTCTCACATCCCCCATTCTACCTCTGCTCTCTCACATCCCCCATTCTACCTCTGCTCTCTCACATCCCATTCTACCTCTTCTCTCTCACATCCCATTCTACCTCTGCTCTCACACATCCCCCATTCTACCTCTGCTCTCTCACATCCCATTCTACCTCTGCTCGCTGACAACCCATTCTACCTCTGCTCTCTCACATCCCCCATTCTACCTCTGCTCTCTCACATCCCCCATTCTACCTCTGCTCTCTCACATCCCCCATTCTACCTCTGCTCTCTCACTTCCCCCATTCTACCTCTGCTCTCTCACATCCCCCATTCTACCTCTGCTCTCTCACATCCCCCATTCTACCTCTGCTCTCTCACATCCCATTCTACCTCTGCTCGCTCACATCCCATTCTACCTCTGCTCTCTCACATCCCATTCTACCTCTGCTCTCTCACATCCCATTCTACCTCTGCTCGCTCACATCCCATTCTACCTCTGCTCGCTCACATCCCATTCTACCTCTGCTCTCACACATCCCCCATTCTACCTCTGCTCTCTCACATCCCATTCTACCTCTGCTCTCTCACATCCCATTCTACCTCTGCTCTCTCACATCCCCCATTCTACCTCTGCTCTCTCGCATCCCATTCTACCTCTGCTCTCTCACATCCCATTCTACCTCTGCTCTCTCACATCCCCCATTCTACCTCTGCTCTCTCACATCCCATTCTACCTCTGCTCTCTCACATCCCATTCTACCTCTGCTCTCACACATCCCCCATTCTACCTCTGCTCTCTCACATCCCATTCTACCTCTGCTCTCTCACATCCCATTCTACCTCTGCTCTCTCACATCCCCCATTCTACCTCTGCTCTCTCACATCCCATTCTACCTCTGCTCTCTCACATCCCCCATTCTACCTCTGCCCTCTCACATCCCATTCTACCTCTGCTCTCTCACATCCCATTCTACCTCTGCTCTCTCACATCCCATTCTACCTCTGCTCTCTCACATCCCCCATTCTACCTCTGCTCTCTCACATCCCCCATTCTACCTCTGCTCTCTCACATCCCATTCTACCTCTGCTCTCTCACATCCCATTCTACCTCTGCTCTCTCACATCCCCCATTCTACCTCTGCTTTCTCACATCCCCCATTCTACCTCTGCTCTCTCACATCCCCCATTCTACCTCTGCTCTCTCACATCCCATTCTACCTCTGCTCTCTCACATCCCATTCTACCTCTGCTCTCTCACATCCCCCATTCTACCTCTGCTCTCTCACATCCCATTCTACCTCTGCTCTCTCACATCCCATTCTACCTCTGCTCCCTCACATCCCATTCTACCTCTGCTCTCTCACATCCCATTCTACCTCTGCTCTCTCGCATCCCATTCTACCTCTGCTCTCTCACATCCCCCATTCTACCTCTGCTCTCTCACATCCCCCATTCTACCTCTGCTCTCTCACATCCCCCATTCTACTTCTGCTCTCTCACATCCCAATCTACCTCTGCTCTCTCACATCCCATTCTACCTCTGCTCTCTCACATCCCATTCTACCTCTGCTCTCTCACATCCCATTCTACCTCTGCTCTCTCACATCCCCCACTCTACCTCTGCTCTCTCACATCCCCCATTCTACCTCTTCTCTCTCACATCCCCCATTCTACCTCTGCTCTCTCACATCCCCATTCTACCTCTGCTCTCTCACATCCCATTCTACCTCTGCTCCCTCACATCCCATTCTACCTCTGCTCTCTCACATCCCATTCTACCTCTGCTCTCTCACATCCCCCATTCTACCTCTGCTCTCTCACTTCCCCCATTCTACCTCTGCTCTCTCACATCCCATTCTAGCTCTGCTCTCTCACATCCCCCATTCTACCTCTGCTCTTTCACATCCCCCATTCTACCTCTGCTCTCTCACATCCCCCGTTCTACCTCTGCTCTCTCACATCCCATTCCACCTCTGCTCTCTCACATCCCATTCTACCTCTGCTCTCTCACATCCCATTCTACCTCTGCTCTCTCACATCCCCCATTCGACCTCTGCTCTCTCATATCCCCCATTCTACCTCTGCTCTCTCACATCCCATTCTACCTCTGCTCTCTCACATCCCATTCTATCTCTGCTCTCTCACATCCCCATTCTACCTCTGCTCTCTCACATCCCATTCTACGTCTGCTCGCTCACATCCCATTCTACCTCTGCTCTCTCACATCCCATTCTACCTCTGCTCTCTCACATCCCCCAGCCTACCTCTGCTCTCTCACATCCCCCATTCTACCTCTGCTCTCTCACATCCCATTCTCCCTCTTCTCTCTCACATCCCCCATTCTACCTCTGCTCTCTCACATCCCCATTCTACCTCTGCTCTCTCACATCCCATTCTACCTCTGCTCCCTCACATCCCATTCTACATCTGCTCTCTCACATCCCATTCTACCTCTGCTCTCTCACATCCCCCATTCTACCTCTGCTCTCTCACTTCCCCCATTCTACCTCTGCTCTCTCACATCCCATTCTACCTCTGCTCTCTCACATCCCCCATTCTACCTCTGCTCTCTCACATCCCCCATTCTACCTCTGCTCTCTCACATCCCCCGTTCTACCTCTGCTCTCTCACATCCCATTCCACCTCTGCTCTCTCACATCCCATTCTACCTCTGCTCTCTCACATCCCATTCTACCTCTGCTCTCTCACATCCCCCATTCTACCTCTGCTCTCTCACATCCCCCATTCTACCTCTGCTCTCTCACATCCCATTCTACCTCTGCTCTCTCACATCCCATTCTATCTCTGCTCTCTCACATCCTCCATTCTACCTCTGCTCTCTCACATCCCATTCTACCTCTGCTCTCTCACATCCCATTCGACCTCTGCTCTCTCACATCCCATTCTACCTCTGGCTCTCACATCCCCATTCTACCTCTGCTCTCTCACATCCCATTCTACCTCTGCTCTCTCACATCCCCCATTCTACCTCTGCTCTCTCACATCCCATTCTACCTCTGCTCTCCCACATCCCCCATTCTACCTCTGCTCTCTCACATCCCATTCTACCTCTGCTCGCTCACATCCCATTCTACCTCTGCTCTCTCACATCCCATTCTACCTCTGCTCTCTCACATCCCCCATCCTTCCTCTGCTCTCTCACATCCCCCATTCTACCTCTGCTCTCTCACATCCCATTCTACCTCTGCTCTCTCACATCCCATTCTACCTCTGCTCTCTCACATCCCCCATTCTACCTCTGCTCTCACATCCCATTCTACCTCTGCTCTCTCACATCCCCCATTCTACATCTGCTCTCTCACATCCCCCATTCTACCTCTGCTGTCTCACATCCCCCATTCTACCTCTGCTCTCTCACATCCCCCATTCTACCTCTGCTCTCTCACATCCCCCATTCTACCTCTGCTCTCTCACATCCCCCATTCTACCTCTGCTCTCTCACATCCCATTCTACCTCTGCTCTCACATCCCATTCTACCTCTGCTCTCTCACATCCCATTCGACCTCTGCTCTCACATCCCATTCTACCTCTGCTCTCACATCCCATTCTACACCTGCTCTCTCACATCCCATTCTACCTCTGCTCTCTCACATCCCATTCTACCTCTGCTCTCACATCCCATTCTCCCTCTACTCTCTCACATCCCATTCTACCTCTGCTCTCTCACATCCCATTCTACCTCTGCTCTCTCACATCCCCCATTCTAGCTCTGCTCTCTCACATCCCCCATTCTACCTCTGCTCTCTCACATCCCCCATTCTACCTCTGCTCTCTCACATCCCATTCTCCCTCTGCTCTCTCACATCCCATTCTACCTCTGCTCTCTCACATTCCCCATTCTCCCTCTGCTCTCTCACATCCCCCATTCTACCTCTGCTCTCTCACATCCCATTCTACCTCTGCTCTCTCACATCCCCCATTCTACCTCTGCTCTCTCACATCCCATTCTACCTCTGCTCTCTCACATCCCCCATTCTACCTCTGCTCTCTCACATCCCATTCTACCTCTGCTCTCTCACATCCCCCATTCTACCTCTGCTCTCTCACATCCCCCATTCTACCTCTGCTCTCTCACATCCCATTCTACCTCTGCTCTCTCACATCCCCCATTCGACCTCTGCTCTCTCACATCCCCCAACCTATCTCTGCTCTCTCACATCCCCCATTCTACCTCTGCTCTCTCACATCCCCCATTCTACCTCTGCTCTCTCACATCCCATTCTCCCTCTGCTCTCTCACATCCCCCATTCTACCTCTGCTCTCTCACATCCCCCATTCTACCTCTGCTCTCTCACATCCCATTCTAACTCTGCTCTCTCACATCCCCCATTCTACCTCTGCTCTGTCACATCCCATTCTACCTCTGCTCACTCACATCCCCCATTCTACCTCTGCTCTCTCACATCCCATTCTACCTCTGCTCTCTCACATCCCATTCTACCTCTGCTCTCTCACATCCCCCATTCTACCTCTGCTCTCTCACATCCCCATTCTACCTCTGCTCTCTCACATCCCCCATTCTACCTCTGCTCTCTCACATCCCCCATTCTACCTCTGCTCTCTCACATCCACCATTCTACCTCTGCTCTCTCACATCCCCCATTCTACCACTGCTCTCTCACATCCCCCATTCTACCTCTGCTTGCTCACATCCCATTCTACCTCTGCTCTCTCACATCCCCCATTCTACCTCTGCTCTCTCACATCCCATTCTACCTCTGCTCTCTCACATCCCCCATTCTACATCTGCTCTCTCACATCCCATTCTACCTCTGTTCTCTCACATCCCATTCTACCTCTGCTCTCTCTCACATCCCATTCTACCTCTGCTCTCTCACATCCCATTCTACCTCTGCTCTCTCTCACATCCCATTCTACCTCTGCTCTCTCACATCCCCCATTCTCCCTCTGCTCTCTCACATCCCCCATTCTACCTCTGCTCTCTCACATCCCCCATTCTACCTCTGCTCTCTCACATCCCATTCTACCTCTTCTCTCTCACATCCCATTCTACCTCTGCTCTCACACATCCCCCATTCTACCTCTGCTCTCTCACATCCCATTCTACCTCTGCTCGCTGACAACCCATTCTACCTCTGCTCTCTCACATCCCCCATTCTACCTCTGCTCTCTCACATCCCCCATTCTACCTCTGCTCTCTCACATCCCCCATTCTACCTCTGCTCTCTCACTTCCCCCATTCTACCTCTGCTCTCTCACATCCCCCATTCTACCTCTGCTCTCTCACATCCCCCATTCTACCTCTGCTCTCTCACATCCCATTCTACCTCTGCTCGCTCACATCCCATTCTACCTCTGCTCTCTCACATCCCATTCTACCTCTGCTCTCTCACATCCCATTCTACCTCTGCTCGCTCACATCCCATTCTACCTCTGCTCGCTCACATCCCATTCTACCTCTGCTCTCACACATCCCCCATTCTACCTCTGCTCTCTCACATCCCATTCTACCTCTGCTCTCTCACATCCCATTCTACCTCTGCTCTCTCACATCCCCCATTCTACCTCTGCTCTCTCACATCCCATTCTACCTCTGCTCGCTCACATCCCATTCTACCTCTGCTCTCACACATCCCCCATTCTACCTCTGCTCGCTCACATCCCATTCTACCTCTGCTCGCTCACATCC
Source organism: Somniosus microcephalus (assembly GCF_052327205.1). Classification (NCBI taxonomy): domain Eukaryota; kingdom Metazoa; phylum Chordata; class Chondrichthyes; order Squaliformes; family Somniosidae; genus Somniosus; species Somniosus microcephalus. Next base: position 94,243,951 of record NC_140998.1, on the reverse strand, counting down.
CATTCTACCTCTGCTCTCACACATCCCCCATTCTACCTCTGCTCTCTCACATCCCATTCTACCTCTGCTCTCTCACATCCCATTCTCCCTCTGCTCTCTCACATCCCCCATTCTACCTCTGCTCTCTCACATCCCATTCTACCTCTGCTCTCTCACATCCCCCATTCTACCTCTGCCCTCTCACATCCCATTCTACCTCTGCTCTCTCACATCCCATTCTACCTCTGCTCTCTCACATCCCATTCTACCTCTGCTCTCTCACATCCCCCATTCTACCTCTGCTCTCTCACATCCCCCATTCTACCTCTGCTCTCTCACATCCCATTCTACCTCTGCTCTCACACATCCCCCATTCTACCTCTGCTCTCTCACATCCCATTCTACCTCTGCTCTCTCACATCCCATTCTACCTCTGCTCTCTCACATCCCCCATTCTACCTCTGCTCTCTCACATCCCATTCTACCTCTGCTCTCTCACATCCCCCATTCTGCCTCTGCCCTCTCACATCCCATTCTACCTCTGCTCTCTCACATCCCATTCTACCTCTGCTCTCTCACATCCCATTCTACCTCTGCTCTCTCACATCCCCCATTCTACCTCTGCTCTCTCACATCCCCCATTCTACCTCTGCTCTCTCACATCCTATTCTACCTCTGCTCTCTCACATCCCATTCTACCTCTGCTCTCTCACATCCCCCATTCTACCTCTGCTTTCTCACATCCCCCATTCTACCTCTGCTCTCTCACATCCCCCATTCTACCTCTGCTCTCTCACATCCCATTCTACCTCTGCTCTCTCACATCCCATTCTACCTCTGCTCTCTCACATCCCCCATTCTACCTCTGCTCTCTCACATCCCATTCTACCTCTGCTCTCTCACATCCCATTCTACCTCTGCTCCCTCACATCCCATTCTACCTCTGCTCTCTCACATCCCATTCTACCTCTGCTCTCTCGCATCCCATTCTACCTCTGCTCTCTCACATCCCCCATTCTACCTCTGCTCTCTCACATCCCCCATTCTACCTCTGCTCTCTCACATCCCCCATTCTACTTCTGCTCTCTCACATCCCAATCTACCTCTGCTCTCTCACATCCCATTCTACCTCTGCTCTCTCACATCCCATTCTACCTCTGCTCTCTCACATCCCATTCTACCTCTGCTCTCTCACATCCCCCATTCTACCTCTGCTTTCTCACATCCCCCATTCTACCTCTGCTCTCTCACATCCCCCATTCTACCTCTGCTCTCTCACATCCCATTCTACCTCTGCTCTGTCACATCCCATTCTACCTCTGCTCTCTCACATCCCCCATTCTACCTCTGCTCTCTCACATCCCATTCTACCTCTGCTCTCTCACATCCCATTCTACCTCTGCTCCCTCACATCCCATTCTACCTCTGCTCTCTCACATCCCATTCTACCTCTGCTCTCTCGCATCCCATTCTACCTCTGCTCTCTCACATCCCCCATTCTACCTCTGCTCTCTCACATCCCCCATTCTACCTCTGCTCTCTCACATCCCCCATTCTACTTCTGCTCTCTCACATCCCAATCTACCTCTGCTCTCTCACATCCCATTCTACCTCTGCTCTCTCACATCCCATTCTACCTCTGCTCTCTCACATCCCATTCTACCTCTGCTCTCTCACATCCCCCACTCTACCTCTGCTCTCTCACATCCCCCATTCTACCTCTTCTCTCTCACATCCCCCATTCTACCTCTGCTCTCTCACATCCCCATTCTACCTCTGCTCTCTCACATCCCATTCTACCTCTGCTCCCTCACATCCCATTCTACCTCTGCTCTCTCACATCCCATTCTACCTCTGCTCTCTCACATCCCCCATTCTACCTCTGCTCTCTCACTTCCCCCATTCTACCTCTGCTCTCTCACATCCCATTCTAGCTCTGCTCTCTCACATCCCCCATTCTACCTCTGCTCTTTCACATCCCCCATTCTACCTCTGCTCTCTCACATCCCCCGTTCTACCTCTGCTCTCTCACATCCCATTCCACCTCTGCTCTCTCACATCCCATTCTACCTCTGCTCTCTCACATCCCATTCTACCTCTGCTCTCTCACATCCCCCATTCTACCTCTGCTCTCTCATATCCCCCATTCTACCTCTGCTCTCTCACATCCCATTCTACCTCTGCTCTCTCACATCCCATTCTATCTCTGCTCTCTCACATCCCCCATTCTACCTCTGCTCTCTCACATCCCATTCTACGTCTGCTCGCTCACATCCCATTCTACCTCTGCTCTCTCACATCCCATTCTACCTCTGCTCTCTCACATCCCCCAGCCTACCTCTGCTCTCTCACATCCCCCATTCTACCTCTGCTCTCTCACATCCCATTCTCCCTCTTCTCTCTCACATCCCCCATTCTACCTCTGCTCTCTCACATCCCCATTCTACCTCTGCTCTCTCACATCCCATTCTACCTCTGCTCCCTCACATCCCATTCTACATCTGCTCTCTCACATCCCATTCTACCTCTGCTCTCTCACATCCCCCATTCTACCTCTGCTCTCTCACTTCCCCCATTCTACCTCTGCTCTCTCACATCCCATTCTACCTCTGCTCTCTCACATCCCCCATTCTACCTCTGCTCTCTCACATCCCCCATTCTACCTCTGCTCTCTCACATCCCCCGTTCTACCTCTGCTCTCTCACATCCCATTCCACCTCTGCTCTCTCACATCCCATTCTACCTCTGCTCTCTCACATCCCATTCTACCTCTGCTCTCTCACATCCCCCATTCTACCTCTGCTCTCTCACATCCCCCATTCTACCTCTGCTCTCTCACATCCCATTCTACCTCTGCTCTCTCACATCCCATTCTATCTCTGCTCTCTCACATCCTCCATTCTACCTCTGCTCTCTCACATCCCATTCTACCTCTGCTCTCTCACATCCCATTCGACCTCTGCTCTCTCACATCCCATTCTACCTCTGGCTCTCACATCCCCATTCTACCTCTGCTCTCTCACATCCCATTCTACCTCTGCTCTCTCACATCCCCCATTCTACCTCTGCTCTCTCACATCCCATTCTACCTCTGCTCTCCCACATCCCCCATTCTACCTCTGCTCTCTCACATCCCATTCTACCTCTGCTCGCTCACATCCCATTCTACCTCTGCTCTCTCACATCCCATTCTACCTCTGCTCTCTCACATCCCCCATCCTTCCTCTGCTCTCTCACATCCCCCATTCTACCTCTGCTCTCTCACATCCCATTCTACCTCTGCTCTCTCACATCCCATTCTACCTCTGCTCTCTCACATCCCCCATTCTACCTCTGCTCTCACATCCCATTCTACCTCTGCTCTCTCACATCCCCCATTCTACATCTGCTCTCTCACATCCCCCATTCTACCTCTGCTGTCTCACATCCCCCATTCTACCTCTGCTCTCTCACATCCCCCATTCTACCTCTGCTCTCTCACATCCCCCATTCTACCTCTGCTCTCTCACATCCCCCATTCTACCTCTGCTCTCTCACATCCCATTCTACCTCTGCTCTCACATCCCATTCTACCTCTGCTCTCTCACATCCCATTCGACCTCTGCTCTCACATCCCATTCTACCTCTGCTCTCACATCCCATTCTACCTCTGCTCTCTCACATCCCATTTTACCTCTGCTCTCTCACATCCCATTCTACCTCTGCTCTCACATCCCATTCTCCCTCTACTCTCTCACATCCCATTCTACCTCTGCTCTCTCACATCCCATTCTACCTCTGCTCTCTCACATCCCCCATTCTAGCTCTGCTCTCTCACATCCCCCATTCTACCTCTGCTCTCTCACATCCCCCATTCTACCTCTGCTCTCTCACATCCCATTCTCCCTCTGCTCTCTCACATCCCATTCTACCTCTGCTCTCTCACATTCCCCATTCTCCCTCTGCTCTCTCACATCCCCCATTCTACCTCTGCTCTCTCACATCCCATTCTACCTCTGCTCTCTCACATCCCCCATTCTACCTCTGCTCTCTCACATCCCATTCTACCTCTGCTCTCTCACATCCCCCATTCTACCTCTGCTCTCTCACATCCCATTCTACCTCTGCTCTCTCACATCCCCCATTCTACCTCTGCTCTCTCACATCCCCCATTCTACCTCTGCTCTCTCACATCCCATTCTACCTCTGCTCTCTCACATCCCCCATTCGACCTCTGCTCTCTCACATCCCCCAACCTATCTCTGCTCTCTCACATCCCCCATTCTACCTCTGCTCTCTCACATCCCCCATTCTACCTCTGCTCTCTCACATCCCATTCTCCCTCTGCTCTCTCACATCCCCCATTCTACCTCTGCTCTCTCACATCCCCCATTCTACCTCTGCTCTCTCACATCCCATTCTAACTCTGCTCTCTCACATCCCCCATTCTACCTCTGCTCTGTCACATCCCATTCTACCTCTGCTCACTCACATCCCCCATTCTACCTCTGCTCTCTCACATCCCATTCTACCTCTGCTCTCTCACATCCCATTCTACCTCTGCTCTCTCACATCCCCCATTCTACCTCTGCTCTCTCACATCCCCATTCTACCTCTGCTCTCTCACATCCCCCATTCTACCTCTGCTCTCTCACATCCCCCATTCTACCTCTGCTCTCTCACATCCACCATTCTACCTCTGCTCTCTCACATCCCCCATTCTACCACTGCTCTCTCACATCCCCCATTCTACCTCTGCTTGCTCACATCCCATTCTACCTCTGCTCTCTCACATCCCCCATTCTACCTCTGCTCTCTCACATCCCATTCTACCTCTGCTCTCTCACATCCCCCATTCTACATCTGCTCTCTCACATCCCATTCTACCTCTGTTCTCTCACATCCCATTCTACCTCTGCTCTCTCTCACATCCCATTCTACCTCTGCTCTCTCACATCCCATTCTACCTCTGCTCTCTCTCACATCCCATTCTACCTCTGCTCTCTCACATCCCCCATTCTCCCTCTGCTCTCTCACATCCCCCATTCTACCTCTGCTCTCTCACATCCCCCATTCTACCTCTGCTCTCTCACATCCCATTCTACCTCTTCTCTCTCACATCCCATTCTACCTCTGCTCTCACACATCCCCCATTCTACCTCTGCTCTCTCACATCCCATTCTACCTCTGCTCGCTGACAACCCATTCTACCTCTGCTCTCTCACATCCCCCATTCTACCTCTGCTCTCTCACATCCCCCATTCTACCTCTGCTCTCTCACATCCCCCATTCTACCTCTGCTCTCTCACTTCCCCCATTCTACCTCTGCTCTCTCACATCCCCCATTCTACCTCTGCTCTCTCACATCCCCCATTCTACCTCTGCTCTCTCACATCCCATTCTACCTCTGCTCGCTCACATCCCATTCTACCTCTGCTCTCTCACATCCCATTCTACCTCTGCTCTCTCACATCCCATTCTACCTCTGCTCGCTCACATCCCATTCTACCTCTGCTCGCTCACATCCCATTCTACCTCTGCTCTCACACATCCCCCATTCTACCTCTGCTCTCTCACATCCCATTCTACCTCTGCTCTCTCACATCCCATTCTACCTCTGCTCTCTCACATCCCCCATTCTACCTATGCTCTCTCACATCCCCCATTCTACCTCTGCTCTCTCACATCCCATTCTACCTCTGCTCTCTCACATCCCCCATTCTACCTCTGCCCTCTCACATCCCATTCTACCTCTGCTCTCTCACATCCCATTCTACCTCTGCTCTCTCACATCCCATTCTACCTCTGCTCTCTCACATCCCCCATTCTACCTCTGCTCTCTCACATCCCCCATTCTACCTCTGCTCTCTCACATCCCATTCTACCTCTGCTCTCTCACATCCCATTCTACCTCTGCTCTCTCACATCCCCCATTCTACCTCTGCTTTCTCACATCCCCCATTCTACCTCTGCTCTCTCACATCCCCCATTCTACCTCTGCTCTCTCACATCCCATTCTACCTCTGCTCTCTCACATCCCATTCTACCTCTGCTCTCTCACATCCCCCATTCTACCTCTGCTCTCTCACATCCCATTCTACCTCTGCTCTCTCACATCCCATTCTACCTCTGCTCCCTCACATCCCATTCTACCTCTGCTCTCTCACATCCCATTCTACCTCTGCTCTCTCGCATCCCATTCTACCTCTGCTCTCTCACATCCCCCATTCTACCTCTGCTCTCTCACATCCCCCATTCTACCTCTGCTCTCTCACATCCCCCATTCTACTTCTGCTCTCTCACATCCCAATCTACCTCTGCTCTCTCACATCCCATTCTACCTCTGCTCTCTCACATCCCATTCTACCTCTGCTCTCTCACATCCCATTCTACCTCTGCTCTCTCACATCCCCCACTCTACCTCTGCTCTCTCACATCCCCCATTCTACCTCTTCTCTCTCACATCCCCCATTCTACCTCTGCTCTCTCACATCCCCATTCTACCTCTGCTCTCTCACATCCCATTCTACCTCTGCTCCCTCACATCCCATTCTACCTCTGCTCTCTCACATCCCATTCTACCTCTGCTCTCTCACATCCCCCATTCTACCTCTGCTCTCTCACTTCCCCCATTCTACCTCTGCTCTCTCACATCCCATTCTAGCTCTGCTCTCTCACATCCCCCATTCTACCTCTGCTCTTTCACATCCCCCATTCTACCTCTGCTCTCTCACATCCCCCGTTCTACCTCTGCTCTCTCACATCCCATTCCACCTCTGCTCTCTCACATCCCATTCTACCTCTGCTCTCTCACATCCCATTCTACCTCTGCTCTCTCACATCCCCCATTCTACCTCTGCTCTCTCATATCCCCCATTCTACCTCTGCTCTCTCACATCCCATTCTACCTCTGCTCTCTCACATCCCATTCTATCTCTGCTCTCTCACATCCCCCATTCTACCTCTGCTCTCTCACATCCCATTCTACCTCTGCTCTCCCACATCCCCCATTCTACCTCTGCTCTCTCACATCCCATTCTACCTCTGCTCGCTCACATCCCATTCTACCTCTGCTCTCTCACATCCCATTCTACCTCTGCTCTCTCACATCCCCCAGCCTACCTCTGCTCTCTCACATCCCCCATTCTACCTCTGCTCTCTCACATCCCATTCTACCTCTTCTCTCTCACATCCCCCATTCTACCTCTGCTCTCTCACATCCCCATTCTACCTCTGCTCTCTCAGATCCCATTCTACCTCTGCTCCCTCACATCCCATTCTACATCTGCTCTCTCACATCCCATTCTACCTCTGCTCTCACATCCCCCATTCTACCTCTGCTCTCTCACATCCCCCATTCTACCTCTGCTCTCTCACATTCCCCGTTCTACCTCTGCTCTCTCACATCCCATTCCACCTCTGCTCTCTCACATCCCATTCTACCTCTGCTCTCTCACATCCCATTCTACCTCTGCTCTCTCACATCCCCCATTCTACCTCTGCTCTCTCACATCCCCCATTCTACCTCTGCTCTCTCACATCCCATTCTACCTCTGTTCTCACATCCCATTTTATCTCTGCTCTCTCACATCCTCCATTCTACCTCTGCTCTCTCACATCCCATTCTACCTCTGCTCTCTCACATCCCATTCGACCTCTGCTCTCTCACATCCCATTCTACCTCTGCTCTCTCACATCCCCATTCTACCTCTGCTCTCTCACATCCCATTCTACCTCTGCTCTCTCACATCCCCCATTCTACCTCTGCTCTCTCACATCCCATTCTACCTCTGCTCTCCCACATCCCCCATTCTACCTCTGCTCTCTCACATCCCATTCTACCTCTGCTCTCTCACATCCCATTCTACCTCTGCTCTCTCACATCCCCCATCCTTCCTCTGCTCTCTAACATCCCCCATTCTACCTCTGCTCTCTCACATCCCCCATTCTACCTCTGCTCTCTCACATCCCATTCTACCTCTGCTCTCTCACATCCCATTCTACCTCTGCTCTCTCACATCCCATTCTACCTCTGCTCTCTCACATCCCATTCCAACTCTGCTCTCTCACATCCCCCACTCTACCTCTGCTCTCTCACATCCCCCATTCTACGTCTTCTCTCTCACATCCCCCATTCTACCTCTGCTCTCTCACATCCCCATTCTACCACTGCTCTCTCACATCCCATTCTACCTCTGCTCCCTCACATCCCATTCTACCTCTGCTCTCTCACATCCCATTCTACCTCTGCTCTCTCACATCCCCAATTCTACCTCTGCTCTCTCACATCCCATTCTACCTCTGCTCTCTCACATCCCCAATTCTACCTCTGCTCTCTCACATCCCCCATTCTACCTCTGCTCTCTCACATCCCATTCTACCTCTGCTCTCTCACATCCCTTTCTACCTCTGCTCTCTCACATCCCCCATTCTACCTCTGCTCTCTCACATCCCCCATTCTACCTCTGCTCTCTCACATCCCCCATTCTACCTCTGCTCTCTCACATCCCATTCTACCTCTGCTCTCTCACATCCCATTCTACCTCTGCTCTCTCACATCCCATTCTACCTCTGCTCTCTCACATCCCATTCCAACTCTGCTCTCTCACATCCCCCACTCTACCTCTGCTCTCTCACATCCCCCATTCTACCTCTTCTCTCTCACATCCCCCATTCTACCTCTGCTCTCTCACATCCCCATTCTACCTCTGCTCTCTCACATCCCCCATTCTACCTCTGCTCCCTCACATCCCATTCTCCCTCTGCTCGCTCACATCCCATTCTACCTCTGCTCTCTCACATCCCCCATTCTACCTCTGCTCTCTCACATCCCCCATTCTACCTCTGCTCTCTCACATCCCATTCTACCTCTGCTCTCTCACATCCCATTCTACCTCTGCTCTCTCACATCCCCCATTCTACCTCTGCTCTCTCACATCCCCATTCTACCTCTGCTCTCTCACATCCCTTTCTACCTCTGCTCTCTCACATCCCATTCTACCTCTGCTCTCTCACATCCCCCATTCTACCTCTGCTCTCTCACATCCCCCATTCTACCTCTGCTCTCTCACATCCCATTCTACCTCTGCTCTCTCACATCCCATTCTACCTCTGCTCTCTCACATCCCCCATTCTACCTCTGCTCTCTCACATCCCATTCTACCTCTGCTCTCTCACATCCCATTCTACCTCTGCTCTCTCACATCCCCCATTCTACCTCTGCTCTCTCACATCCCATTCTACCTCTGCTCTCCCACATCCCCCATTCTACCTCTGCTCTCTCACATCCCATTCTACCGCTGCTCTCTCACATCCCATTCTACCTCTGTTCTCTCACATCCCATTCTACCTCTGCTCTCTCACATCCCATTCTACCTCTGCTCTCTCACATCCCATTCTACCTCTGCTCTCTCACATCCCATTCTACCTCTGCTCTCTCACATCCCCCACTCTACCTCTGCTCTCTCACATCCCCCATTCTACCTCTGCTCTCTCACATCCCCCATTCTACCTCTGCTCTCTCACATCCCCCATTCTACCTCTGCTCTCTCACATCCCATTCCACCTCTGCTCTCTCACATCCCATTCTACCTCTGCTCTCTCACATTCCATTCTACCTCTGCTCTCTCACATCCCCCATTCTACCTCTGCTCTCTCACATCCCCCATTCTACCTCTGCTCTCTCACATCCCATTCTACCTCTGCTCTCTCACATCCCATTCTACCTCTGCTCTCTCACATCCCCCATTCTACCTCTGCTCTCTCACATCCCCCATTCTACCTCTGCTCTCTCACATCCCCCATTCTACCTCTGCTCTCTCACATCCCATTCTACCTCTGCTCTCTCACATCCCATTCTACCTCTGCTCTCTCACATCCCATTCTACCTCTGCTCTCTCACATCCCATTCCAACTCTGCTCTCTCACATCCCCCACTCTACCTCTGCTCTCTCACATCCCCCATTCTACCTCTTCTCGCTCACATCCCCCATTCTACCTCTGCTCTCTCACATCCCCATTCTACCTCTGCTCTCTCACATCCCATTCTACCTCTGCTCCCTCACATCCCATTCTACCTCTGCTCCGTCACATCCCATTCTACCTCTGCTCTCTCACATCCCACATTCTACCTCTGCTCTCTCACATCCCCCATTCTAACTCTGCACTCTCACATCCCATTCTACCTCTGCTCTCTCACATCCCATTCTACCTCCGCTCTCTCACATCCCCCATTCTACGTCTGCTCTCTCACATCCAATTCTACCTCTGCTCTCTCACATCCCTTTCTACCTCTGCTCTCTCACATCCCATTCTACCTCTGCTCTCTCACATCCCCCATTCGACCTCTGCTCTCTCACATCCCCCATTCTACCTCTGCTCTCTCACATCCCCCATTCTACCTCTGCTTTCTCACATCCCATTCTACCTCTGCTCTCTCACATCCCATTCTACCTCTGCTCTCTCACATCCCCCATTCTACCTCTGCTCTCTCACTTCCCATTCTACCTCTGCTCTCTCACATCCCATTCTACCTCTGCTCTCTCACATCCCCCATTCTACGTCTGCTCTCTCACATCCCATTCTACCTCTGCTCTCTCACATCCCATTCTACCTCTGCTCTCTCACATCCCCCATTCTACCTCTGCTCTCTCACATCCCCCATTCTACCTCTGCTCTTTCACATCCCATTCTACCTCTGCTCTCTCACATCCCATTCTACCTCTGCTCTCTCACATCCCCCATTCTACCTCTGCTCTCTCACATCCCATTCTACCTCTGCTCTCTCACATCCCATTCTACCTCTGCTCTCTCACATCCCCCATTCTACCTCTGCTCTCTCACATCCCATTCTACCTCTGCTCTTCCACATCCCCCATTCTACCTCTGCTCTCTCACATCCCATTCTACCTCTGCTCTCTCACATCCCATTCTACCTCTGTTCTCTCACATCCCATTCAACCTCTGCTCTCTCACATCCCATTCTACCACTGCTCTCTCACATCCCATTCGACCTCTGCTCTCTCACATCCCATTCTACCTCTGCTCTCTCACATCCCCCACTCTACCTCTGCTCTCTCACATCCCCCATTCTACCTCTGCTCTCTCACATCCCCCATTCTACCTCTGCTCTCTCACATCCCCATTCTACCTCTGCTTTCTCACATCCCATTCCACCTCTGCTCTATCACATCCATTCTACCTCTGCTCTCTCACATTCCATTCTACCTCTGCTCTCTCACATCCCCCATTCTACCTCTGCTCTCTCACATCCCCCATTCTACCTCTGCTCTCTCACATCCCATTCTACCTCTGCTCTCTCACATCCCATTCTATCTCTGCTCTCTCACATCCCCCATTCTACCTCTGCTCTCTCACATCCCATTCTACCTCTGCTCTCTCACATCCCATTCTACCTCTGGTCTCTCACATCCCATTCTACCTCTGCTCTCTCACATCCCCCATTCTACCTCTGCTCTCTCACATCCCATTCTACCTCTGCTCTCTCACATCCCCCATTCTACCTCTGCTCTCTCACATCCCATTCTACCTCTGCTCTCTCCATATCCCCCATTCTACCTCTGCTCTCTCACATCCCATTCTACGTCTGCTCGCTCACATCCATTCTACCTCTGCTCTCTCACATCCCATTCTACCTCTGCTCTCTCACATCCCCCATTCTACCTCTGCTCTCTCACATCCCCCATTCTACCTCTGCTCTCTCACATCCCATTCTACCTCTGCTCTCTCACATCCCATTCTACCTCTGCTCTCTCACATCCCATTCTACCTCTGCTCTCTCACATCCCATTCTACCTCTGCTCTCTCACATCCCCCATTCTACCTCTGCTCTCTCACATCCCCCATTCTACCTCTGCTCTCTCACATCCCATTCTACCTCTGCTCTCTCACATCCCATTCTACCTCTGCTCTCTCACATCCCATTCTACCTCTGCTCTCCCACATCCCATTCTACCTCTGCTCTCTCACATCCCATTCTACCTCTGCTCACTCACATCCCCCATTCTACCTCTGCTCTCTCACATCCCCCATTCTACCTCTGCTCTCTCACATCCCATTTTACCTCTGCTCTCTCACATCCCATTCTACCTCTGCTCTCTCACATCCCATTCTACCTCTGCTCTCTCACATCCCATTCTACCTCTGCTCTCCCACTTCCCCCATTCTACCTCTGCTCTCTCACATCCCATTCTACCTCTGCTCTCTCACATCCCATTCTACCTCTGCTCTCTCACATCCCATTCTACCTCTGCTCTCTCACATCCCATTCTCCCTCTGCTCTCTCACATCCCCCAATTCTACCTCGGCTCTCCCACATCCCCCATTCTACCTCTGCTCTCTCACATCCCATTCTACCTCTGCTCTCTCACATCCCATTCTACCTCTGCTCTCTCACATCCCATTCTACCTCTGCTCTCTCACATCCCAATCTACCTCTGCTCTCTCACATCCCATTCTACCTCTGCTCTCTCACATCCCATTCTACCTCTGCTCTCTCACATCCCCCATTCTACCTCTGCTCTCTCACATCCCCCATTCTACCTCTGCTCTCTCACATCCCATTCTACCTCTGCTCTCTCACATCCCATTCTACCTCTGCTCTCTCACATCCCATTCTACCTCTGCTCTCCCACATCCCATTCTACCTCTGCTCTCTCACATCCCATTCTACCTCTGCTCACTCACATCCCCCATTCTACCTCTGCTCTCTCACATCCCCCATTCTACCTCTGCTCTCTCACATCCCATTTTACCTCTGCTCTCTCACATCCCATTCTACCTCTGCTCTCTCACATCCCATTCTACCTCTGCTCTCTCACATCCCATTCTACCTCTGCTCTCCCACATCCCCCATTCTACCTCTGCTCTCTCACATCCCATTCTACCTCTGCTCTCTCACATCCCATTCTACCTCTGCTCTCTCACATCCCATTCTACCTCTGCTCTCTCACATCCCCCATTCTACCTCTGCTCTCTCACATCCCATTCTACCTCTGCTCTCCCACATCCCCCAATCTACCTCTGCTCTCTCACATCCCATTCTACCTCTGCTCTCTCACATCAAATTCTACCTCTGCTCTCTCACATCCCATTCTACCTCTGCTCTCTCACATCCCATTCTACCTCTGCTCTCTCACATCCCATTCTACCTCGGCTCTCCCACATCCCCCATTCTACCTCTGCTCTCTCACATCCCATTCTACCTCTGCTCTCTCACATCCCATTCTACCTCTGCTCTCTCACATCCCATTCTACCTCTGCTCTCCCACATCCCCCATTCTACCTCTGCTCTCTCACATCCCATTCTACCTCTGCTCTCTCACATCCCATTCTACCTCTGCTCTCTCACATCCCATTCTACCTCTGCTCTCTCACATCCCCCATTCTACCTCTGCTCTCTCACATCCCATTCTACCTCTGCTCTCCCACATCCCCCAATCTACCTCTGCTCTCTCACATCCCATTCTACCTCTGCTCTCTCACATCAAATTCTACCTCTGCTCTCTCACATCCCATTCTACCTCTGCTCTCTCACATCCCATTCTACCTCTGCTGTCCCACATCCCCATTCTACCTCTGCTCTCTCACATCCCATTCTACCTCTGCTCTCTCACATCCCATTCTACCTCTGCTCTCTCACATCCCATTCTACCTCTGCTCTCTCACATCCCATTCTACCTCTGCTCTCTCACATCCCATTCTACCTCTGTTCTCTCACATCCCATTCTACCTCTGCTCTCTCACATCCCATTCTACCTCTGCTCTCTCACATCCCATTCTACCTCTGCTCTCTCACATCCCATTCTACCTCTGCTCTCTCACATCCCCCACTCTACCTCTGCTCTCTCACATCCCCCATTCTACCTCTGCTCTCCACATCCCCCATTCTACCTCTGCTCTCTCACATCCCCCATTCTACCTCTGTTCTCTCACATCCCATTCCACCTCTGCTCTCTCACATCCCCCATTCTACCTCTGCTCTCTCACATCCCCCATTCGACCTCTGCTCTCTCACATCCCATTCGACCTCTGCTCTCTCACATCCCATTCTACCTCTGCTCTCTCACATCCCCCATTCTACCTCTGCTCTCTCACATCCCCCATTCTACCTCTGCTATCTCACATCCCCCATTCTACCTCTGCTCTCTCACATCCCATTCTACCTCTGCTCTCTCACATCCCCCATTCTCCATCTGCTCTCTCACATCCCCCATTCTACCTCTGCTCTCTCACATCCCATTCTACCTCTGCTCTCTCACATCCCCCATTCTAACTCTGCTCTCTCACATCCCATTCTACCTCTGCTCTCTCACATCCCATTCTACCTCTGCTCTCTCACATCCCATTCTACCTCTGCTCTCTCACATCCCCCATTCTACCTCTGCTCTCTCACATCCCCCATTCTACCTCTGCTCTCTCACATCCCCCATTCTACCTCTGCTCTCTCACATCCCATTCTACCTCTGCTCTCTCACATCCCCCATTCTACCTCTGCTCTCTCACATCCCCCATTCTACCTCTGCTCTCTCACATCCCATTCTACCTCTGCTCTCTCACATCACCCATTCTACCTCTGCTCTCACATCCCATTCTACCTCTGCTCTCTCACATCCCATTCTACCTCTGCTCTCTCACATCCCATTCTACCTCTGCTCTCTCACATCCCCCATTCTACCTCTGCTCTCTCACATCCCCCATTCTACCTCTGCTCTCTCACATCCCCCATTCTACCGCTGCTCTCTCACATTCCATTCTACCTCTGCTCTCACACATCCCCCATTCTACCTGTGCTCTCTCACATCCCCCATTCTACCTCTGCTCTCTCACATCCCCCATTCTACCTCTGCTCTCTCACATCCCATTCTACCTCTGCTCTCTCACATCCCATTCTACCTCTGCTCTCTCACATCCCATTCTCCCTCTGCTCTCTCACATCCCCCATTCTACCTCTGCTCTCACACTTCCCCCATTCTACCTCTGCTCTCTCACATCCCCCATTCTATCTCTGCTCTCTCACATCCCCCATTCTACCTCTGCTCTCTCACATCCCATTCTACCTCTGCTCTCTCACATCCCATTCTCCCTCTGCTCTCTCACATCCCCCATTCTACCTCTGCTCTCTCACATCCCCCATTCTACCTCTGCTCCCTCACATCCCATTCTACCTCTGCTCTCTCACATCCCATTCTACCCCTGCTCTCTCACATCCCCCATTCTACCTCTGCTCTCTCACATCCCCCATTCTACCTCTGCTCTCTCACATCCCCCATTCTACCTCTGCTCCCTCACATCCCATTCTCCCTCTGCTCTCTCACATCCCCCATTCTACCTCTGCTCTCTCACATCCCATTCTACCTCTGCTCTCTCACATCCCCAATTCTACCTCTGCTCTCTCACATCCCCCATTCTACCTCTACTCTCTCACATCCCCCATTCTACCTCTGCTCTCTCACATCCCCCATTCTCCCTCTGCTCTCTCACGTCCCATTCTACCTCTGCTCTCTCACATCCCCCATTCTGCCTCTGCTCTCTCACATCCCCCATTCTCCCTCTGCTCTCTCACATCCCATTCTACCTCTGCTCTCTCACATCCCCCATTCTACCTCTGCTCTCTCACATCCCCCATTCTACCTCTGCTCTCTCACATCCCCCCATTCTACCTCTGCTCTCTCACATCCCATTCTACCTCTGCTCTCTCACATCCCCCATTCTACCTCTGCTCGCTCACATCCCCCATTCTCCCTCTGCTCGCTCACATCCCATTCTACCTCTGCTCTCTCACATCCCCCATTCTCCCTCTGCTCTCTCACATCCCATTCTACCTCTGCTCTCTCACATCCCCCATTCTACCTCTGCTCTCTCACATCCCATTCTACCTCTGCTCTCTCACATCCCATTCTACCTCTGCTCTCTCACATCCCAATCTACCTCTGCTCTCTCACATCCCCCATTCTACCTCTGCTCTCACACACCCCATTCTACCTCTGCTATCTCACATCCCCCATTCTACCTCTGCTCTCTCACATCCCCCATTCAACCTCTGCTCTCTCACATCCCATTCTACCTCTGCTCTCTCACATCCCCCATTCTACCTCTGCTCTCTCACATCCCATTCTACCTCTGCTCTCTCACATCCCATTCTACCTCTGCTCTCTCACATCCCCCATTCTACCTCTGCTCTCTCAAATGCCCCATTCTACCTCTGCACTCTCACATCCCCCATTCTACCTCTGCTCTCTCACATCCCCCATTCTACCTCTGCTCTCTCACATCCCATTCTCCCTCTGCTCTCTCACATCCCCCATTCTAACACTGCTCTCTCACATCCCCCATTCTACCTCTGCTCTCTCACATCCCCCATTCTACCTCTGCTCTCTCACATCCCCCATTCTACCTCTGCTCTCTCACATCCCATTCTCCCTCTGCTCTCTCACATCCCCCATTCTACCTCTGCTCTCTCACATCCCATTCTACCTCTGCTCTCTCACATCCCCCATTCTACCTCTGCTCCCTCACATCCCCCATTCTACCTCTACTCTCTCAAATCCCCCACTCTACCTCTGCTCTCTCACATCCCCCATTCTACCTCTGCTCTCTCACATCCCCCATTCTACCTCTGCTCTCTCACATCCCCCATTCTACCTCTGTTCTCTCACATCCCATTCCACCTCTGCTCTCTCACATCCCATTCTACGTCTGCTCTCTCACATCCCATTCTACCTCTGCTCTCTCACATCCCCCATTCTACCTCTGCTCTCTCACATCCCCCATTCGACCTCTGCTCTCTCACATCCCATTCGACCTCTGCTCTCTCACATCCCATTCTACCTCTGCTCTCTCACATCCCCCATTCTACCTCTGCTCTCTCACATCCCCCATTCTACCTCTGCTATCTCACATCCCCCATTCTACCTCTGCTCTCTCACATCCCATTCTACCTCTGCTCTCTCACATCCCCCATTCTCCATCTGCTCTCTCACATCCCCCATTCTACCTCTGCTCTCTCACATCCCATTCTACCTCTGCTCTCTCACATCCCCCATTCTAACTCTGCTCTCTCACATCCCATTCTACCTCTGCTCTCTCACATCCCATTCTACCTCTGCTCTCTCACATCCCATTCTACCTCTGCTCTCTCACATCCCCCATTCTACCTCTGCTCTCTCACATCCCCCATTCTACCTCTGCTCTCTCACATCCCCCATTCTACCTCTGCTCTCTCACATCCCATTCTACCTCTGCTCTCTCACATCCCCCATTCTACCTCTGCTCTCTCACATCCCCCATTCTACCTCTGCTCTCTCACATCCCATTCTACCTCTGCTCTCTCACATCACCCATTCTACCTCTGCTCTCACATCCCATTCTACCTCTGCTCTCTCACATCCCATTCTACCTCTGCTCTCTCACATCCCATTCTACCTCTGCTCTCTCACATCCCCCATTCTACCTCTGCTCTCTCACATCCCCCATTCTACCTCTGCTCTCTCACATCCCCCATTCTACCGCTGCTCTCTCACATTCCATTCTACCTCTGCTCTCACACATCCCCCATTCTACCTGTGCTCTCTCACATCCCCCATTCTACCTCTGCTCTCTCACATCCCCCATTCTACCTCTGCTCTCTCACATCCCATTCTACCTCTGCTCTCTCACATCCCATTCTACCTCTGCTCTCTCACATCCCATTCTCCCTCTGCTCTCTCACATCCCCCATTCTACCTCTGCTCTCACACTTCCCCCATTCTACCTCTGCTCTCTCACATCCCCCATTCTATCTCTGCTCTCTCACATCCCCCATTCTACCTCTGCTCTCTCACATCCCATTCTACCTCTGCTCTCTCACATCCCATTCTCCCTCTGCTCTCTCACATCCCCCATTCTACCTCTGCTCTCTCACATCCCCCATTCTACCTCTGCTCCCTCACATCCCATTCTACCTCTGCTCTCTCACATCCCATTCTACCCCTGCTCTCTCACATCCCCCATTCTACCTCTGCTCTCTCACATCCCCCATTCTACCTCTGCTCTCTCACATCCCCCATTCTACCTCTGCTCCCTCACATCCCATTCTCCCTCTGCTCTCTCACATCCCCCATTCTACCTCTGCTCTCTCACATCCCATTCTACCTCTGCTCTCTCACATCCCCAATTCTACCTCTGCTCTCTCACATCCCCCATTCTACCTCTACTCTCTCACATCCCCCATTCTACCTCTGCTCTCTCACATCCCCCATTCTCCCTCTGCTCTCTCACGTCCCATTCTACCTCTGCTCTCTCACATCCCCCATTCTGCCTCTGCTCTCTCACATCCCCCATTCTCCCTCTGCTCTCTCACATCCCATTCTACCTCTGCTCTCTCACATCCCCCATTCTACCTCTGCTCTCTCACATCCCCCATTCTACCTCTGCTCTCTCACATCCCCCCATTCTACCTCTGCTCTCTCACATCCCATTCTACCTCTGCTCTCTCACATCCCCCATTCTACCTCTGCTCGCTCACATCCCCCATTCTCCCTCTGCTCGCTCACATCCCATTCTACCTCTGCTCTCTCACATCCCCCATTCTCCCTCTGCTCTCTCACATCCCATTCTACCTCTGCTCTCTCACATCCCCCATTCTACCTCTGCTCTCTCACATCCCATTCTACCTCTGCTCTCTCACATCCCATTCTACCTCTGCTCTCTCACATCCCAATCTACCTCTGCTCTCTCACATCCCCCATTCTACCTCTGCTCTCACACACCCCATTCTACCTCTGCTCTCTCACATCCCCCATTCTACCTCTGCTTTCTCACATCCCCCATTCAACCTCTGCTCTCTCACATCCCATTCTACCTCTGCTCTCTCACATCCCCCATTCTACCTCTGCTCTCTCACATCCCATTCTACCTCTGCTCTCTCACATCCCATTCTACCTCTGCTCTCTCACATCCCCCATTCTACCTCTGCTCTCTCAAATCCCCCATTCTACCTCTGCACTCTCACATCCCCCCCATTCTACCTCTGCTCTCTCACATCCCCCATTCTACCTCTGCTCTCTCACATCCCATTCTCCCTCTGCTCTCTCACATCCCCCATTCTAACACTGCTCTCTCACATCCCCCATTCTACCTCTGCTCTCTCACATCCCCCATTCTACCTCTGCTCTCTCACATCCCCCATTCTACCTCTGCTCTCTCACATCCCATTCTCCCTCTGCTCTCTCACATCCCCCATTCTACCTCTGCTCTCTCACATCCCATTCTACCTCTGCTCTCTCACATCCCCCATTCTACCTCTGCTCCCTCACATCCCCCATTCTACCTCTACTCTCTCAAATCCCCCATTCTACCTCTGCTCTCTCACATCCCCCATTCTACCTCTGCTCTCTCACATCCCATTCTCCCTCTGCTCTCTCACATCCCATTCTACCTCTGCTCTCTCACATCCCCCATTCTACCTCTGCTCTCTCACATCCCCCATTCTACCTCTGCTCTCTCACATCCCCCATTCTACCTCTGCTCTCTCACATCCCATTCTACCTCTGCTCTCTCACATCCCATTCTACCTCTGCTCTCCCACATCCCCCATTCTACCTCTGCTCTCTCACATCCCATTCTACCTCTGCTCTCTCACATCCCATTCTACCTCTGCTCTCTCACATCCCATTCTACCTCTGCTCTCTCACATCCACCATTCTACCTCTGCTCTCTCACATCCCATTCTACCTCTGCTCTCTCACATTCCATTCTACCTCTGCTCTCTCACATCCCCCATTCTACCTCTGCTCTCTCACATCCCCCATTCTACCTCTGCTCTCTCACATCCCATTCTACCTCTGCTCTCTCACATCCCATTCTATCTCTGCTCTCTCACATCCCCCATTCTACCTCTGCTCTCTCACATCCCATTCTACCTCTGCTCTCTCACATCCCATTCTACCTCTGGTCTCTCACATCCCATTCTACCTCTGCTCTCTCACATCCCCCATTCTACCTCTGCTCTCTCACATCCCATTCTACCTCTGCTCTCTCACATCCCCCATTCTACCTCTGCTCTCTCACATCCCATTCTACCTCTGCTCTCCCACATCCCCCATTCAACCTCTGCTCTCTCACATCCCATTCTACCTCTGCTCTCTCACATCCCATTCTACCTCTGCTCTCTCACATCCCCCATTCTACCTCTGCTCTCTCACATCCCCCATTCTACCTCTGCTCTCTCACATCCCATTCTACCTCTGCTCTCTCACATCCCATTCTACCTCTGCTCTCTCACATCCCATTCTACCTCTGCTCTCTCACATCCCATTCTACCTCTGCTCTCTCACATCCCCCATTCTACCTCTGCTCTCTCACATCCCCTATTCTACCTCTGCTCTCTCACATCCCATTCTACCTCTGCTCTCTCACATCCCATTCTACCTCTGCTCTCTCACATCCCATTCTACCTCTGCTCTCCCACATCCCATTCTACCTCTGCTCTCTCACATCCCATTCTACCTCTGCTCTCTCACATCCCATTTTACCTCTGCTCTCTCACATCCCATTCTACCTCTGCTCTCTCACATCCCATTCTACCTCTGCTCTCTCACATCCCATTCTACCTCTGCTCTCCCACATCCCCCATTCTACCTCTGCTCTCTCACATCCCATTCTACCTCTGCTCTCTCACATCCCATTCTACCTCTGCTCTCTCACATCCCATTCTACCTCTGCTCTCTCACATCCCATTCTAACTCTGCTCTCTCACATCCCATTCTACCTCTGCTCTCTCACATCCCCCATTCTACCTCTGCTCTCTCACATCCCATTCTACCTCTGCTCTCCCACATCCCCCAATCTACCTCTGCTCTCTCACATCCCATTCTACCTCTGCTCTCTCACATCAAACTCTACCTCTGCTCTCTCACATCCCATTCTACCTCTGCTCTCTCACATCCCATTCTACCTCGGCTCTCCCACATCCCCCATTCTACCTCTGCTCTCTCACATCCCATTCTACCTCTGCTCTCTCACATCCCATTCTACCTCTGCTCTCTCACATCCCATTCTACCTCTGCTCTCCCGCATCCCCCATTCTACCTCTGCTCTCTCACATCCCATTCTACCTCTGCTCTCTCACATCCCATTCTACCTCTGCTCTCTCACATCCCATTCTACCTCTGCTCTCTCACATCCCCCATTCTACCTCTGCTCTCTCACATCCCATTCTACCTCTGCTCTCCCACATCCCCCAATCTACCTCTGCTCTCTCACATCCCATTCTACCTCTGCTCTCTCACATCAAATTCTACCTCTGCTCTCTCACATCCCATTCTACCTCTGCTCTCTCACATCCCATTCTACCTCTGCTCTCCCACATCCCCCATTCTACCTCTGCTCTCTCACATCCCATTCTACCTCTGCTCTCTCACATCCCATTCTACCTCTGCTCTCTCACATCCCATTCTACCTCTGCTCTCTCACATCCCATTCTACCTCTGTTCTCTCACATCCCATTCTACCTCTGCTATCTCACATCCCATTCTACCTCTGCTCTCTCACATCCCATTCTACCTCTGCTCTCTCACATCCCATTCTACCTCTGCTCTCTCACATCCCCCACTCTACCTCTGCTCTCTCACATCCACCATTCTACCTCTGCTCTCTCACATCCCCCATTCTACCTCTGCTCTCTCACATCCCCCATTCTACCTCTGTTCTCTCACATCCCATTCCACCTCTGCTCTCTCACATCCCATTCTACCTCTGCTCTCTCACATCCCATTCTACCTCTGCTCTCTCACATCCCCCATTCTACCTCTGCTCTCTCACATCCCCCATTCTACCTCTGTTCTCTCACATCCCATTCCACCTCTGCTCTCTCACATCCCATTCTACCTCTGCTCTCTCACATCCCATTCTACCTCTGCTCTCTCACATCCCCCATTCTACCTCTGCTCTCTCACATCCCCCATTCGACCTCTGCTCTCTCACATCCCATTCGACCTCTGCTCTCTCACATCCCATTCTACCTCTGCTCTCTCACATCCCCCATTCTACCTCTGCTCTCTCACATCCCCCATTCTACCTCTGCTCTCTCACATCCCCCATTCTACCTCTGCTCTCTCACATCCCATTCTACCTCTGCTCTCTCACATCCCCCATTCTCCATCTGCTCTCTCACATCCCCCATTCTACCTCTGCTCTCTCACATCCCATTCTACCTCTGCTCTCTCACATCCCCCATTCTAACTCTGCTCTCTCACATCCCATTCTACCTCTGCTCTCTCACATCCCATTCTACCTCTACTCTCTCACATCCCATTCTACCTCTGCTCTCTCACATCCCCCATTCTACCTCTGCTCTCTCACATCCCCCATTCTACCTCTGCTCTCTCACATCCCCCATTCTACCTCTGCTCTCTCACATCCCATTCTACCTCTGCTCTCTCACATCCCCCATTCTACCTCTGCTCTCTCACATCCCCCATTCTACCTCTGCTCTCTCACATCCCATTCCACCTCTGCTCTCTCACATCACCCATTCTACCTCTGCTCTCACATCCCATTCTACCTCTGCTCTCTCACATCCCATTCTACCTCTGCTCTCTCACATCCCATTCTACCTCTGCTCTCTCACATCCCCCATTCTACCTCTGCTCTCTCACATCCCCCATTCTACCTCTGCTCTCTCACATCCCCCATTCTACCGCTGCTCTCTCACATCCCATTCTACCTCTGCTCTCACACATCACCCATTCTCCCTGTGCTCTCTCACATCCCCCATTCTACCTCTGCTCTCTCACATCCCCCATTCTACCTCTGCTCTCTCACATCCCATTCTACCTCTGCTCTCTCACATCCCATTCTACCTCTGCTCTCTCACATCCCATTCTCCCTCTGCTCTCTCACATCCCCCATTCTACCTCTGCTCTCACACTTCCCCCATTCTACCTCTGCTCTCTCACATCCCCCATTCTATCTCTGCTCTCTCACATCCCCCATTCTACCTCTGCTCTCTCACATCCCATTCTACCTCTGCTCTCTCACATCCCATTCTCCCTCTGCTCTCTCACATCCCCCATTCTACCTCTGCTCTCTCACATCCCCCATTCTACCTCTGCTCCCTCACATCCCATTCTACCTCTGCTCTCTCACATCCCCCATTCTACCTCTGCTCCCTCACATCCCATTCTACCTCTGCTCTCTCACATCCCATTCTACCCCTGCTCTCTCACATCCCCCATTCTACCTCTGCTCTCTCACATCCCCCATTCTACCTCTGCTCTCTCACATCCCCCATTCTACCTCTGCTCCCTCACATCCCATTCTCCCTCTGCTCTCTCACATCCCCCATTCTACCTCTGCTCTCTCACATCCCATTCTACCTCTGCTCTCTCACATCCCCAATTCTACCTCTGCTCTCTCACATCCCCCATTCTACCTCTACTCTCTCACATCCCCAATTCGACCTCTGCTCTCTCACATCCCCCATTCTACCTCTACTCTCTCACATCCCATTCTACCTCTACTCTCTCACATCCCCCATTCTACCTCTGCTCTCTCACATCCCCCATTCTCCCTCTGCTCTCTCACGTCCCATTCTACCTCTGCTCTCTCACATCCCCCATTCTGCCTCTGCTCTCTCACATCCCCCATTCTACCTCTGCTCTCTCACATCCCATTCTACCTCTGCTCCCTCACATCCCCCATTCTACCTCTGCTCTCTCACATCCCCCATTCTACCTCTGCTCTCTCACATCCCCCCATTCTACCTCTGCTCTCTCACATCCCATTCTACCTCTGCTCTCTCACATCCCCCATTCTACCTCTGCTCGCTCACATCCCCCATTCTCCCTCTGCTCGCTCACATCCCATTCTACCTCTGCTCTCTCACATCCCCCATTCTCCCTCTGCTCTCTCACATCCCATTCTACCTCTGCTCTCTCACATCCCCCATTCTACCTCTGCTCTCTCACATCCCATTCTACCTCTGCTCTCTCACATCCCATTCTACCTCTGCTCTCTCACATCCCAATCTACCTCTGCTCTCTCACATCCCCCATTCTACCTCTGCTCTCACACACCCCATTCTACCTCTGCTCTCTCACATCCCCCATTCTACCTCTGCTCTCTCACATCCCCCATTCAACCTCTGCTCTCTCACATCCCATTCTACCTCTGCTCTCTCACATCCCCCATTCTACCTCTGCTCTCTCACATCCCATTCTACCTCTGCTCTCTCACATCCCCCATTCTACCTCTGCTCTCTCAAATCCCCCATTCTACCTCTGCACTCTCACATCCCCCATTCTACCTCTGCTCTCTCACATCCCCCATTCTACCTCTGCTCTCTCACATCCCATTCTCCCTCTGCTCTCTCACATCCCCCATTCTAACACTGCTCTCTCACATCCCCCATTCTACCTCTGCTCTCTCACATCCCCCATTCTACCTCTGCTCTCTCACATCCCCCATTCTACCTCTGCTCTCTCACATCCCATTCTCCCTCTGCTCTCTCACATCCCCCATTCTACCTCTGCTCTCTCACATCCCATTCTACCTCTGCTCTCTCACATCCCCCATTCTACCTCTGCTCTCTCACATCCCCCATTCTACCTCTACTCTCTCAAATCCCCCATTCTACCTCTGCTCTCTCACATCCCCCATTCTACCTCTGCTCTCTCACATCCCATTCTCCCTCTGCTCTCTCACATCCCATTCTACCTCTGCTCTCTCACATCCCCCATTCTACCTCTGCTCTCTCACATCCCCCATTCTACCTCTGCTCTCTCACATCCCCCATTCTACCTCTGCTCTCTCACATCCCCCCATTCTACCTCTGCTCTCTCACATCCCATTCTACCTCTGCTCTCTCACATCCCCCATTCTACCTCTGCTCTCTCACATCCCATTCTACCTCTGCTCCCTCACATCCCATTCTACCTCTGCTCTCTCACATCCCATTCTACCTCTGCTCTCTCACATCCCCCATTCTACCTCTGCTCTCTCACATCCCCCATTCTACCTCTGCTCTCTCACATCCCCCATTCTACCTCTGCTCTCTCACATCCCATTCTACCTCTGCTCTCTCACATCCCCCATTCTACCTCTGCTCTCTCACGTCCCCCATTCTACCTCTGCTCTCTCACATGCCATTCTACCTCTGCTCTCTCACATCACCCATTCTACCTCTGCTCTCACATCCCATTCTACCTCTGCTCTCTCACATCCCATTCTACCTCTGCTCTCTCACATCCCCCATTCCACCTCTGCTCTCTCACATCCCCCATTCTACCTCTGCTCTCTCACATCCCCCATTCTACCGCTGCTCTCTCACATCCCATTCTACCTCTGCTCTCACACATCCCCCATTCTACCTGTGCTCTCTCACATCCCCCATTCTACCTCTGCTCTCTCACATCCCCCATTCTACCTCTGCTCTCTCACATCCCATTCTACCTCTGCTCTCTCACATCCCATTCTACCTCTGCTCTCTCACATCCCATTCTCCCTCTGCTCTCTCACATCCCCCATTCTACCTTTGCTCTCTCACATCCCCCATTCTACCTCTGCTCTCTCACATCCCCCATTCTACCTCTGCTCTCACTCTTCCCCCATTCTACCTCTGCTCTCTCACATCCCCCATTCTATCTCTGCTCTCTCACATCCCCCATTCTACCTCTGCTCTCTCACATCCCATTCTACCTCTGCTCTCTCACATCCCATTCTCCCTCTGCTCTCTCACATCCCCCATTCCACCTCTGCTCTCTCACATCCCCCATTCTACCTCTGCTCCCTCACATCCCATTCTACCTCTGCTCTCTCACATCCCATTCTACCCCTGCTCTCTCACATCCCCCATTCTACCTCTGCTCTCTCACATCCCCCATTCTACCTCTGCTCTCTCACATCCCCCATTTTACCTCTGCTCTCTCACATCCCATTCTCCCTCTGCTCTCACACATCCCCCATTCTACCTCTGCTCTCTCACATCCCATTCTACCTCTGCTCTCTCACATCCCCAATTCTACCTCTGCTCTCTCACATCCCCCATTCTACCTCTACTCTCTCACATCCCCAATTCTACCTCTGCTCTCTCACATCCCCCATTCTCCCTCTGCTCTCTCACGTCCCATTCTACCTCTGCTCTCTCACATCCCCCATTCTGCCTCTGCTCTCTCACATCCCCCATTCTACCTCTGCTCTCTCACATCCCATTCTACCTCTGCTCTCTCACATCCCCCATTCTACCTCTGCTCTCTCACATCCCCCATTCTACCTCTGCTCTCTCACATCCCCCCATTCTACCTCTGCTCTCTCACATCCCATTCTACCTCTGCTCTCTCACATCCCCCATTCTACCTCTGCTCGCTCACATCCCCCATTCTCCCTCTGCTCTCTCACATCCCATTCTACCTCTGCTCTCTCACATCCCCCATTCTACCTCTGCTCTCTCACAACGCATTCTACCTCTGCTCTCTCACATCCCCCATTCTACCTCTGCTCTCTCACATCCCATTCTACCTCTGCTCTCTCACATCCCATTCTACCTCTGCTCTCTCACATCCCATTCTACCTCTGCTCTCTCACATCCCCCATTCTACCTCTGCTCTCACACACCCCATTCTACCTCTGCTCTCTCACATCCCCCATTCTACCTCTGTTCTCTCACATCCCATTCCACCTCTGCTCTCTCACATCCCATTCTACCTCTGCTCTCTCACATCCCATTCTACCTCTGCTCTCTCACATCCCCCATTCTACCTCTGCTCTCTCACATCCCCCATTCTACCTCTGCTCTCTCACATCCCATTCGACCTCTGCTCTCTCACATCCCATTCTACCCCTGCTCTCTCACATCCCCCATTCTACCTCTGCTCTCTCACATCCCCCATTCTACCTCTGCTCTCTCACATCCCCCATTCTACCTCTGCTCTCTCACATCCCATTCTACCTCTGCTCTCTCACATCCCCCATTCTACCTCTGCTCTCTCACATCCCCCATTCTACCTCTGCTCTCTCACATCCCATTCTACCTCTGCTCTCTCACATCCCCCATTCTACCTCTGCTCTCTCACATCCCATTCTACCTCTGCTCTCTCACATCCCATTCTACCTCTGCTCTCTCACATCCCATTCTACCTCTGCTCTCTCACATCCCCCATTCTACCTCTGCTCTCTCACATCCCCCATTCTACCTCTGCTCTCTCACATCCCCCATTCTACCTCTGCTCTCTCACATCCCATTCTACCTCTGCTCTCTCACATCCCCCATTCTACCTCTGCTCTCTCACATCCCCCATTCTACCTCTGCTCTCTCACATCCCATTCTACCTCTGCTCTCTCACATCACCCATTCTACCTCTGCTCTCACATCCCGTTCTACCTCTGCTCTCTCACATCCCATTCTACCTCTGCTCTCTCACATCCCATTCTACCTCTGCTCTCTCACATCCCCCATTCTACCTCTGCTCTCTCACATCCCCCATTCTACCTCTGCTCTCTCACATCCCCCATTCTGCCGCTGCTCTCTCACATCCCATTCTACCTCTGCTCTCACACATCCCCCATTCTACCTGTGCTCTCTCACATCCCCCATTCTACCTCTGCTCTCTCACATCACCCATTCTACCTCTGCTCTCTCACATCCCATTCTACCTCTGCTCTCTCACATCCCATTCTACCTCTGCTCTCTCACATCCCATTCTCCCTCTGCTCCCTCACATCCCCCATTCTACCTCTGCTCTCACACTTCCCCCATTCTACCTCTGCTCTCTCACATCCTCCATTCTATCTCTGCTCTCTCACATCCCCCATTCTACCTCTGCTCTCTCACATCCCATTCTACCTCTGCTCTCTCACATCCCATTCTCCCTCTGCTCTCTCACATCCCCCATTCTACCTCTGCTCTCTCACATCCCCCATTCTACCTCTGCTCCCTCACATCCCATTCTACCTCTGCTCTCTCACATCCCATTCTACCCCTGCTCTCTCACATCCCCCATTCTACCTCTGCTCTCTCACATCCCCCATTCTACCTCTGCTCTCTCACATCCCCCATTCTACCTCTGCTCCCTCACATCCCATTCTCCCTCTGCTCTCTCACATCCCCCATTCTACCTCTGCTCTCTCACATCCCATTCTACCTCTGCTCTCTCACATCCCCAATTCTACCTCTGCTCTCTCACATCCCCCATTCTACCTCTACTCTCTCACATCCCCCATTCTACCTCTGCTCTCTCACATCCGCCATTCTCCCTCTGCTCTCTCACGTCCCATTCTACCTCTGCTCTCTCACATCCCCCATTCTGCCTCTGCTCTCTCACATCCCCCATTCTACCTCTGCTCTCTCACATCCCATTCTACCTCTGCTCTCTCACATCCCCCATTCTACCTCTGCTCGCTCACATCCCCCATTCTCCCTCTGCTCGCTCACATCCCACTCTACCTCTGCTCTCTCACATCCCCCATTCTACCTCTGCTCTCTCACATCCCATTCTACCTCTGCTCTCTCACATCCCCCATTCTACCTCTGCTCTCTCACATCCCATTCTACCTCTGCTCTCTCACATCCCATTCTACCTCTGCTCTCTCACATCCCAATCGACCTCTGCTCTCTCACATCCCCCATTCTACCTCTGCTCTCACACACCCCATTCTACCTCTGCTCTCTCACATCCCCCATTCTACCTCTGCTCTCTCACATCCCCCATTCAACCTCTGCTCTCTCACATCCCATTCTACCTCTGCTCTCTCACATCCCCCATTCTACCTCTGCTCTCTCACATCCCATTCTACCTCTGCTCTCTCACATCCCATTCTACCTCTGCTCTCTCACATCCCCCATTCTACCTCTGCTCTCTCAAATCCCCCATTCTACCTCTGCTCTCTCACATCCCCCATTCTACCTCTGCTCTCTCACATCCCCCATTCTACCTCTGCTCTCTCACATCCCATTCTCCCTCTGCTCTCTCACATCCCCCATTCTAACACTGCTCTCTCACATCCCCCATTCTACCTCTGCTCTCTCACATCCCCCATTCTACCTCTGCTCTCTCACATCCCCCATTCTACCTCTGCTCTCTCACATCCCATTCTCCCTCTGCTCTCTCACATCCCCCATTCTACCTCTGCTCTCTCACATCCCATTCTACCTCTGCTCTCTCACATCCCCCATTCTACCTCTGCTCTCTCACATCCCCCATTCTACCTCTACTCTCTCAAATCCCCATTCTACCTCTGCTCTCTCACATCCCCCATTCTACCTCTGCTCTCTCACATCCCATTCTCCCTCTGCTCTCTCACATCCCATTCCACCTCTGCTCTCTCACATCCCATTTTACCTCTGCTCTCTCACATCCCATTTTACCTCTGCTCTCTCACATCCCATTCTACCTCTGCTCTCTCACATCCCATTCTACCTCTGCTCTCTCACATCCCATTCTACCTCTGCTCTCTCACATCCCATTCTACCTCTGCTCTCTCACATCCCATTCTACCTCTGCTCTCTCACATCCCCCATTCTACCTCTGCTCTCTCACATCCCATTCTACCTCTGCTCTCCCACATCCCCCATTCTCCCTCTGCTCTCTCACATCCCCCATTCTACCTCTGCTCTCTCACATCCCATTCTACCTCTGCTGTCTCACATCCCCCATTCTAACTCTGCTCTCTCACATCCCCCATTCTACCTCTGCTCTCTCACATCCCCCCATTCTACCTCTGCTCTCTCACATCCCATTCTACCTCTGCTCTCTCACATCCCCCATTCTACCTCTGCTCTCTCACATCCCATTCTACCTCTGCTCTCTCACATCCCATTCTACCTCTGCTCTCTCACATCCCATTCTACATCTGCTCTCTCACATCCCCCATTCTACCTCTGCTCTCTCACATCCCCCATTCTACCTCTGCTCTCTCACATCCCCCATTCTACCTCTGCTCTCTCACATCCCCCATTCTACCTCTGCTCTCTCACATTCCATTCTACCTGTGCTCTCTCACATCCCCCATTCTACCTCTGCTCTCTCACATCCCCCATTCTACCTCTGCTCTCTCACATCCCCCATTCTACCTCTGCTCTCTCACATCCCATTCTACCTCTGCTCTCTCACATCACCCATTCTACCTCTGCTCTCTCACATCCCATTCTACCTCTGCTCTCACATCCCATTCTACCTCTGCTCTCTCACATCCCATTCTACCTCTGCTCTCTCACATCCCCCATTCTACCTCTGCTCTCTCACATCCCCCATTCTACCTCTGCTCTCTCACATCCCCCATTCTACCGCTGCTCTCTCACATCCCACTCTACCTCTGCTCTCACACATCCCCCATTCTACCTGTGCTCTCTCACATCCCCCATTCTACCTCTGCTCTCTCACATCCCCCATTCTACCTCTGCTCTCTCACATCCCATTCTACCTCTGCTCTCTCACATCCCATTCTACCTCTGCTCTCTCACATCCCATTCTCCCTCTGCTCTCTCACATCCCCCATTCTACCTTTGCTCTCTCACATCCCCCATTCTACCTCTGCTCTCTCACATCCCCCATTCTACCTCTGCTCTCACACTTCCCCCATTCTACCTCTGCTCTCTCACATCCCCCATTCTATCTCTGCTCTCTCACATCCCCCATTCTACCTCTGCTCTCTCACATCCCATTCTACCTCTGCTCTCTCACATCCCATTCTCCCTCTGCTCTCTCACATCCCCCATTCCACCTCTGCTCTCTCACATCCCCCATTCTACCTCTGCTCCCTCACATCCCATTCTACCTCTGCTCTCTCACATCGCATTCTACCCCTGCTCTCTCACATCCCATTCTCCCTCTGCTCTCACACATCCCCCATTCTACCTCTGCTCTCTCACATCCCATTCTACCTCTGCTCTCTCACATCCCCAATTCTACCTCTGCTCTCTCACATCCCCCATTCTACCTCTACTCTCTCACATCCCCCATTCTACCTCTGCTCTCTCACATCCCCCATTCTCCCTCTGCTCTCTCACGTCCCATTCTACCTCTGCTCTCTCACATCCCCCATTCTGCCTCTGCTCTCTCACATCCCCCATTCTTCCTCTGCTCTCTCACATCCCATTCTACCTCTGCTCTCTCACATCCCCCATTCTACCTCTGCTCTCTCACATCCCCCATTCTACCTCTGCTCTCTCACATCCCCCCATTCTACCTCTGCTCTCTCACATCCCATTCTACCTCTGCTCTCTCACATCCCCCATTCTACCTCTGCTCGCTCACATCCCCCATTCTCCCTCTGCTCTCTCACATCCCCCATTCTACCTCTGCTCTCTCACATCCCATTCTACCTCTGCTCTCTCACATCCCGCATTCTACCTCTGCTCTCTCACATCCCATTCTACCTCTGCTCTCTCACATCCCATTCTACCTCTGCTCTCTCACATCCCATTCTACCTCTGCTCTCTCACATCCCCCATTCTACCTCTGCTCTCACACACCCCATTCTACCTCTGCTCTCTCACATCCCCCATTCTACCTCTGCTCTCTCACATCCTCCATTCAACCTCTGCTCTCTCACATCCCATTCTACCTCTGCTCTCCCACATCCCCCATTCTATCTCTGCTCTCTCACATCCCATTCTACCTCTGCTCTCTCACATCCCATTCTACCTCTGCTCTCTCACATCCCCCATTCTATCTCTGCTCTCTCAAATCCCCCATTCTACCTCTGCTCTCTCACATCCCCCATTCTACCTCTGCTCTCTCACATCCCCCATTCTACCTCTGCTCTCTCACATCCCATTCTACCTCTGCTCTCTCACATCCCATTCTACCTCTGCTCTCTCACATGCCCCATTCTACCTCTGCTCTCTCACATCCCCCATTCTACCTCTGCTCTCTCACATCCCATTCTACCTCTGCTCTCTCACATCCCCCATTCTACCCCTGCTCTCTCACATCCCCCATTCTACCTCTGCTCTCTCACATCCCAATTCTACCTCTGCTCTCTCACATCCCCCATTCTACCTCTGCTCTCTCACATTCCCCATTCTACCCTCTGCTCTCACATCCCATTCTACCTCTGCTCTCTCACATCCCATTCTACCTCTGCTCTCTCACATCCCCCATTCTACCTCTGCTCTCTCACATCCCATTCTACCTCTGCTCTCTCACATCCCATTCTACCTCTGCTCTCTCACATCCCATTCTACCTCTGCTCTTTCACATCCCCCATTCTACCTCTGCTCTCTCACATCCCATTCTACCTCTGCTCTCTCAAATCCCATTCTACCTCCACTCTCTCACATCCCCCATTCTACCTCTGCTCTCTCACATCCCCCATTCTACCTCTGCTCTCACATCCCATTCTACCTCTGCTCTCACATCCCATTATACCTCTGCTCTCTCACATCCCATTCTACCTCTGCTCTCACATCCCATTCTCCCTCTGCTCTCTCACATCCCATTCTACCTCTGCTCTCACATCCCATTCTACCTCTGCACTCACATCCCATTCTACCTCTGCTCTCTCACATCCCATTCTACCTCTGCTCTCACATCCCATTCTACCTCTGCTCTCACATCCCATTCTACCTCTGCTCTCTCACATCCCATTCTACCTCTGCTCTCACATCCCATTCTCCCTCTGCTCTCTCACATCCCATTCTACCTCTGCTCTCTCACATCCCATTCTACCTCTGCTCTCTCACATCCCCCATTCTAGCTCTGCTCTCTCACATCCCCCATTCTACCTCTGCTCTCTCACATCCCCCAATCTACGTCTGCTCTCTCACATCCCCCATTCTACCTCTGCTCTCTCACATCCCCCATTCTACCTCTGCTCTCTCACATCCCATTCTACCTCTGCTCTCTCACATCCCCCATTCTACCTCTGCTCTCTCACATCCCCCATTCTACCTCTGCTCTCTCACATCCCAATCTACCTCTGCTCTCTCACATCCCCCATTCTACCTCTGCTCTCTCACATCCCCCAACCTACCTCTGCTCTCTCACATCCCCCATTCTACCTCTGCTCTCTCACATCCCAATCTACCTCTGCTCTCTCACATCCCCCATTCTACCTCTGCTCTCTCACATCCCATTCTACCTCTGCTCTCTCACATCCCCCATTCTACCTCTGCTCTCTCACATCCCCCATTCTACCTCTGCTCTCTCACATCCCCCATTCTACCTCTGCTCTCTCACATCCGCCATTCTACCTCTGCTCTCTCACATCCCCCATTCTACCTCTGCTCTCACATCCCATTCTACCTCTGCTCTGTCACATCCCATTCTACCTCTGCTCTCTCACATCCCCCATTCTACCTCTGCTCTCTCACATCCCCCATTCTACCTCTGCTCTCTCACATCCCCCATTCTACCTCTGCTCTCTCACATTCCATTCTACCTCTGCTCTCTCACATCCCCCATTCGACCTCTGCTCTCTCACATCCCCCATTCTACCTCTGCTCTCTCACATCCCATTCTACCTCTGCTCTCTCACATCCCCCATTCTACCTCTGCTCTCACATCCCATTCTACCTCTGCTCTCTCACATCCCCCATTCTACATCTGCTCTCTCACATCCCCCATTCTACCTCTGCTCTCTCACATCCCCCATTCGACCTCTGCTCTCTCACATCCCCCATTCTACCTCTGCTCTCTCACATCCCCCATTCTACCTCTGCTCTCTCACATCCCATTCGACCTCTGCTCTCTCACATCCCATTCTACCTCTGCTCTCTCACATCCCCCATTCTACCTCTGCTCTCTCACATCCCATTCTACCTCTGCTCTCACATCCCATTCTACCTCTGCTCTCTCACATCCCATTCTACCTCTGCTCTCACATCCCATTCTACCTCTGCTCTCACATCCCATTCTACCTCTGCTCTCTCACATCCCATTCTACCTCTGCTCTCACATCCCATTCTCCCTCTACTCTCTCACATCCCATTCTACCTCTGCTCTCTCACATCCCATTCTACCTCTGCTCTCTCACATCCCCCATTCTAGCTCTGCTCTCTCACATCCCCCATTCTACCTCTGCTCTCTCACATCCCCCATTCTACCTCAGCTCTCTCACATCCCATTCTCCCTCTGCTCTCTCACATCCCATTCTACCTCTGCTCTCTCACATTCCCCATTCTCCCTCTGCTCTCTCACATCCCCCATTCTACCTCTGCTCTCTCACATCCCATTCTACCTCTGCTCTCTCACATCCCCCATTCTACCTCTGCTCTCTCACATCCCATTCTACCTCTGCTCTCTCACATCCCACATTCTACCTCTGCTCTCTCACATCCCATTCTACCTCTGCTCTCTCACATCCCCCATTCTACCTCTGCTCTCTCACATCCCCCATTCTACCTCTGCTCTCTCACATCCCATTCTACCTCTGCTCTCTCACATCCCATTCTACCTCTGCTCTCTCACATCCCCCATTCTACCTCTGCTCTCTCACATCCCCCATTCTACCTCTGCTCTCTCACATCCCCCGTTCTACCGCTGCTCTCTCACATCCCACTCTACCTCTGCTCTCACACATCCCCCGTTCTACCTGTGCTCTCTCACATCCCCCATTCTACCTCTGCTCTCTCACATCCCCCATTCTACCTCTGCTCTCTCACATCCCATTCTACCTCTGCTCTCTCACATCCCATTCTACCTCTGCTCTCTCACATCCCATTCTCCCTCTGCTCTCTCACATCCCCCATTCTACCTCTGCTCTCTCACATCCCCCATTCTACCTCTGCTCTCTCACATCCCCCATTCTACCTCTGCTCTCACACTTCCCCCATTCTACCTCTGCTCTCTCACATCCCCCATTCTATCTCTGCTCTCTCACATCCCCCATTCTACCTCTGCTCTCTCACATCCCATTCTACCTCTGCTCTCTCACATCCCATTCTCCCTCTGCTCTCTCACATCCCCCATTCCACCTCTGCTCTCTCACATCCCCCATTCTACCTCTGCTCCCTCACATCCCATTCTACCTCTGCTCTCTCACATCCCATTCCACCCCTGCTCTCTCACATCCCATTCTCCCTCTGCTCTCACACATCCCCCATTCTACCTCTGCTCTCTCACATCCCATTCTACCTCTGCTCTCTCACATCCCCAATTCTACCTCTGCTCTCTCACATCCCCCATTCTACCTCTACTCTCTCACATCCCCCATTCTACCTCTGCTCTCTCACATCCCCCATTCTCCCTCTGCTCTCTCACGTCCCATTCTACCTCTGCTCTCTCACATCCCCCATTCTGCCTCTGCTCTCTCACATCCCCCATTCTTCCTCTGCTCTCTCACATCCCATTCTACCTCTGCTCTCTCACATCCCCCATTCTACCTCTGCTCTCTCACATCCCCCATTCTACCTCTGCTCTCTCACATCCCCCCATTCTACCTCTGCTCTCTCACATCCCATTCTACCTCTGCTCTCTCACATCCCCCATTCTACCTCTGCTCGCTCACATCCCCCATTCTCCCTCTGCTCTCTCACATCCCATTCTACCTCTGCTCTCTCACATCCCCCATTCTACCTCTGCTCTCTCACATCCCATTCTACCTCTGCTCTCTCACATCCCCCATTCTACCTCTGCTCTCTCACATCCCATTCTACCTTTGCTCTCTCACATCCCATTCTACCTCTGCTCTCTCACATCCCATTCTACCTCTGCTCTCTCACATCCCCCATTCTACCTCTGCTCTCACACACCCCATTCTACCTCTGCTCTCTCACATACCCAATTCTACCTCTGCTCTCTCTCATCCCCCATTCAACCTCTGCTCTCTCACATCCCATTCTACCTCTGCTCTCCCACATCCCCCATTCTATCTCTGCTCTCTCACATCCCATTCTACCTCTGCTCTCTCACATCCCATTCTACCTCTGCTCTCTCACATCCCCCATTCTATCTCTGCTCTCTCAAATCCCCCATTCTACCTCTGCTCTCTCACATCCCCCATTCTACCTCTGCTCTCTCACATCCCCCATTCTACCTCTGCTCTCTCACATCCCATTCTACCTCTGCTCTCTCACATCCCATTCTACCTCTGCTCTCTCACATGCCCCATTCTACCTCTGCTCTCTCACATCCCCCATTCTACCTCTGCTCTCTCACATCCCATTCTACCTCTGCTCTCTCACATCCCCCATTCTACCCCTGCTCTCTCACATCCCCCATTCTACCTCTGCTCTCTCACATCCCAATTCTACCTCTGCTCTCTCACATCCCCCTTTCTACCTCTGCTCTCTCACATTCCCCATTCTACCTCTGCTCTCACATCCCATTCTACCTCTGCTCTCTCACATCCCATTCTACCTCTGCTCTCTCACATCCCCCATTCTACCTCTGCTCTCTCACATCCCATTCTACCTCTGCTCTCTCACATCCCATTCTACCTCTGCTCTCTCACATCCCATTCTACCTCTGCTCTTTCACATCCCCCAATCTACCTCTGCTCTCTCACATCCCATTCTACCTCTGCTCTCTCAAATCCCATTCTACCTCCACTCTCTCACATCCCCCATTCTACCTCTGCTCTCTCACATCCCCCATTCTACCTCTGCTCTCACATCCCATTCTACCTCTGCTCTCACATCCCATTCTACCTCTGCTCTCTCACATCCCATTCTACCTCTGCTCTCACATCCCATTCTCCCTCTGCTCTCTCACATCCCATTCTACCTCTGCTCTCACATCCCATTCTACCTCTGCACTCACATCCCATTCTACCTCTGCTCTCTCACATCCCATTCTACCTCTGCTCTCACATCCCATTCTACCTCTGCTCTCACATCCCATTCTACCTCTGCTCTCTCACATCCCATTCTACCTCTGCTCTCACATCCCATTCTCCCTCTGCTCTCTCACATCCCATTCTACCTCTGCTCTCTCACATCCCATTCTACCTCTGCTCTCTCACATCCCCCATTCTAGCTCTGCTCTCTCACATCCCCCATTCTACCTCTGCTCTCTCACATCCCCCAATCTACGTCTGCTCTCTCACATCCCCCATTCTACCTCTGCTCTCTCACATCCCCCATTCTACCTCTGCTCTCTCACATCCCATTCTACCTCTGCTCTCTCACATCCCCCATTCTACCTCTGCTCTCTCACATCCCCCATTCTACCTCTGCTCTCTCACATCCCAATCTACCTCTGCTCTCTCACATCCCCCATTCTACCTCTGCTCTCTCACATCCCCCAACCTACCTCTGCTCTCTCACATCCCCCATTCTACCTCTGCTCTCTCACATCCCAATCTACCTCTGCTCTCTCACATCCCCCATTCTACCTCTGCTCTCTCACATCCCATTCTACCTCTGCTCTCTCACATCCCCCATTCTACCTCTGCTCTCTCACATCCCCCATTCTACCTCTGCTCTCTCACATCCCCCATTCTACCTCTGCTCTCTCACATCCGCCATTCTACCTCTGCTCTCTCACATCCCCCATTCTACCTCTGCTCTCACATCCCATTCTACCTCTGCTCTCTGACATCCCATTCTACCTCTGCTCTCTCACATCCCCCATTCTACCTCTGCTCTCTCACATCCCCCATTCTACCTCTGCTCTCTCACATCCCCCATTCTACCTCTGCTCTCTCACATTCCATTCTACCTCTGCTCTCTCACATCCCCCATTCGACCTCTGCTCTCTCACATCCCCCATTCTACCTCTGCTCTCTCACATCCCATTCTACCTCTGCTCTCTCACATCCCCCATTCTACCTCTGCTCTCACATCCCATTCTACCTCTGCTCTCTCACATCCCCCATTCTACATCTGCTCTCTCACATCCCCCATTCTACCTCTGCTCTCTCACATCCCCCATTCTACCTCTGCTCTCTCACATCCCCCATTCTACCTCTGCTCTCTCACATCCCCCATTCTACCTCTGCTCTCTCACATCCCATTCGACCTCTGCTCTCTCACATCCCATTCTACCTCTGCTCTCTCACATCCCCCATTCTACCTCTGCTCTCTCACATCCCATTCTACCTCTGCTCTCACATCCCATTCTACCTCTGCTCTCTCACATCCCATTCTACCTCTGCTCTCACATCCCATTTTACCTCTGCTCTCACATCCCATTCTACCTCTGCTCTCTCACATCCCATTCTACCTCTGCTCTCACATCCCATTCTCCCTCTACTCTCTCACATCCCATTCTACCTCTGCTCTCTCACATCCCATTCTACCTCTGCTCTCTCACATCCCCCATTCTAGCTCTGCTCTCTCACATCCCCCATTCTACCTCTGCTCTCTCACATCCCCCATTCTACCTCTGCTCTCTCACATCCCATTCTCCCTCTGCTCTCTCACATCCCATTCTACCTCTGCTCTCTCACATTCCCCATTCTCCCTCTGCTCTCTCACATCCCCCATTCTACCTCTGCTCTCTCACATCCCATTCTACCTCTGCTCTCTCACATCCCCCATTCTACCTCTGCTCTCTCACATCCCATTCTACCTCTGCTCTCTCACATCCCACATTCTACCTCTGCTCTCTCACATCCCATTCTACCTCTGCTCTCTCACATCCCCCATTCTACCTCTGCTCTCTCACATCCCCCATTCTACCTCTGCTCTCTCACATCCCATTCTACCTCTGCTCTCTCACATCCCCCATTCTACCTCTGCTCTCTCACATCCCCCAACCTATCTCTGCTCTCTCACATCCCCCATTCTACCTCTGCTCTCTCACATCCCCCATTCTACCTCTGCTCTCTCACATCCCATTCTACCTCTGCTCTCTCACATCCCCCATTCTACCTCTGCTCTCTCACATCCCCCATTCTACCTCTGCTCTCTCACATCCCATTCTAACTCTGCTCTCTCACATCCCCCATTCTACCTCTGCTCTCTCACATCCCATTCTACCTCTGCTCTCCCACATCCCATTCTACCTCTGCTCTCTCACATCCCATTCTATCTCTGCTCACTCACATCCCCCATTCTACCTCTGCTCTTTCACATCCCATTCTACCTCTGCTCTCTCACATCCCATTCTACCTCTGCTCTCTCACATCCCCCATTCTACCTCTGCTCTCTCACATCCCCATTCGACCTCTGCTCTCTCACATCCCCCATTCTACCTCTGCTCTCTCACATCCCCCATTCTACCTCTGCTCTCTCACATCCCCCATTCTACCTCTGCTCTCTCACATCCCCCATTCTACCACTGCTCTCTCACATCCCCCATTCTACCTCTGCTCGCTCACATCCCATTCTACCTCTGCTCTCTCACATCCCCCATTCTACCTCTGCTCTCTCACATCCCATTCTACCTCTGCTCTCTCACATCCCCCATTCTACATCTGCTCTCTCACATCCCATTCTACCTCTGTTCTCTCACATCCCATTCTACCTCTGCTCTCTCTCACATCCCATTCTACCTCTGCTCTCTCACATCCCATTCTACCTCTGCTCTCTCTCACATCCCATTCTACCTCTGCTCTCTCACATCCCTCATTCTCCCTCTGCTCTCTCACATCCCCCATTCTACCTCTGCTCTCTCACATCCCCCATTCTACCTCTGCTCTCTCACATCCCATTCTACCTCTTCTCTCTCACATCCCATTCTACCTCTGCTCTCACACATCCCCCATTCTACCTCTGCTCTCTCACATCCCATTCTACCTCTGCTCGCTGACAACCCATTCTACCTCTGCTCTCTCACATCCCCCATTCTACCTCTGCTCTCTCACATCCCCCATTCTACCTCTGCTCTCTCACATCCCCCATTCTACCTCTGCTCTCTCACTTCCCCCATTCTACCTCTGCTCTCTCACATCCCCCATTCTACCTCTGCTCTCTCACATCCCCCATTCTACCTCTGCTCTCTCACATCCCATTCTACCTCTGCTCGCTCACATCCCATTCTACCTCTGCTCTCTCACATCCCCCATTCTACCTCTGCTCTCACACATCCCCCATTCTACCTCTGCTCTCACACATCCCCCATTCTACCTCTGCTCTCTCACATCCCATTCTACCTCTGCTCTCTCACATCCCATTCTACCTCTGCTCTCCCACATCCCCCATTCTACCTCTGCTCTCTCACATCCCCCATTCTACCTCTGCTCTCTCACATCCCATTCTAGCTCTGCTCTCTCACATCCCCCATTCTACCTCTGCTCTCTCACATCCCATTCTACCTCTGCTCTCTCATATCCCATTCTACCTCTGCTCTCTCACATCCCATTCTACCTCTGCTCTCTCACATCCCCCATTCTACCTCTGCTCTCTCACATCCCCCATTCTACCTCTGCTCTCTCACATCCCATTCTACCTCTGCTCTCTCACATCCCATTCTACCTCTGCTCTCTCACATCCCCCATTCTACCTCTGCTTTCTCACATCCCCCATTCTACCTCTGCTCTCTCACATCCCCCATTCTACCTCTGCTCTCTCACATCCCATTCTACCTCTGCTCTCTCACATCCCATTCTACCTCTGCTCTCTCACATCCCCCATTCTACCTCTGCTCTCTCACATCCCATTCTACCTCTGCTCTCTCACATCCCATTCTACCTCTGCTCCCTCACACACCATTCTACCTCTGCTCTCTCACATCCCATTCTACCTCTGCTCTCTCGCATCCCATTCTACCTCTGCTCTCTCACATCCCATTCTATCTCTGCTCTCTCACATCCCATTCTACCTCTGCTCTCTCACATCCCCCATTCTACCTCTGCTCTCTGACATCCCCCATTCTACCTCTGCTCTCTCACATCCCCCATTCTACTTCTGCTCTCTCACATCCCATTCTACCTCTGCTCTCTCACATCCCATTCTACCTCTGCTCTCTCACATCCGATTCTACCTCTGCTCTCTCACATCCCATTCTACCTCTGCTCTCTCACATCCCCCACTCTACCTCTGCTCTCTCACATCCCCCATTCTACCTCTTCTCTCTCACATCCCCCATTCTACCTCTGCTCTCTCACATCCCCATTCTACCTCTGCTCTCTCACATCCCATTCTACCTCTGCTCCCTCACATCCCATTCTACCTCTGCTCTCTCACATCCCATTCTACCTCTGCTCTCTCACATCCCCCATTCTACCTCTGCTCTCTCACTTCCCCCATTCTACCTCTGCTCTCTCACATCCCATTCTACCTCTGCTCTCTCACATCCCCCATTCTTCCTCTGCTCTCTCACATCCCCCATTCTACCTCTGCTCTCTCACATCCCCCGTTCTACCTCTGCTCTCTCACATCCCATTCCACCTCTGCTCTCTCACATCCCATTCTACCTCTGCTCTCTCACATCCCATTCTACCTCTGCTCTCTCACATCCCCCATTCTACCTCTGCTCTCTCATATCCCCCATTCTACCTCTGCTCTCTCACATCCCATTCTACCTCTGCTCTCTCACATCCCATTCTATCTCTGCTCTCTCACATCCCCCATTCTACCTCTGCTCTCTCACATCCCATTCTACCTCTGCTCTCCCACATCCCCCATTCTACCTCTGCTCTCTCACATCCCATTCTACCTCTGCTCGCTCACATCCCATTCTACCTCTGCTCTCTCACATCCCATTCTACCTCTGCTCTCTCACATCCCCCAGCCTACCTCAGCTCTCTCCCATCCCCCATTCTACCTCTGCTCTCTCACATCCCATTCTACCTCTTCTCTCTCACATCCCCCATTCTACCTCTGCTCTCTCACATCCCCATTCTACCTCTGCTCTCTCACATCCCATTCTACCTCTGCTCCCTCACATCCCATTCTACATCTGCTCTCTCACATCCCATTCTACCTCTCCTCTCTCACATCCCCCATTCTACCTCTGCTCTCTCACTTCCCCCATTCTACCTCTGCTCTCCCACATCCCATTCTACCTCTGCTCTCTCACATCCCCCATTCTACCTCTGCTCTCTCACATCCCCCATTCTACCTCTGCTCTCTCACATCCCCCGTTCTACCTCTGCTCTCTCACATCCCATTCCACCTCTGCTCTCTCACATCCCATTCTACCTCTGCTCTCTCACATCCCATTCTACCTCTGCTCTCTCACATCCCCCATTCTACCTCTGCTCTCTCACATCCCCCATTCTACCTCTGCTCTCTCACATCCCATTCTACCTCTGCTCTCTCACATCCCATTCTATCTCTGCTCTCTCACATCCCCCATTCTACCTCTGCTCTCTCACATCCCATTCTACCTCTGCTCTCTCACATCCCATTCGACCTCTGCTCTCTCACATCCCATTCTACCTCTGCTCTCTCACATCCCCATTCTACCTCTGCTCTCTCACATCCCATTCTACCTCTGCTCTCTCACATCCCTCATTCTACCTCTGCTATCTCACATCCCATTCTACCTCTGCTCTCCCACATCCCCCATTCTACCTCTGCTCTCTCACATCCCATTCTACCTCTGCTCGCTCACATCCCATTCTACCTCTGCTCTCTCACATCCCATTCTACCTCTGCTCTCTCACATCCCCCATTCTGCCTCTGCTCTCTCACATCCCATTCTACCTCTGCTCTCTCACATCCCATTCTACCTCTGCTCTCTCACATCCCATTCTACCTCTGCTCTCTCACATCCCATTCTACCTCTGCTCTCTCACATCCCCCATTCTACCTCTGCTCTCTCACATCCCCCATTCTACCTCTGCTCTCTCACATCCCCCATTCTACCTCTGCTCTCTCACATCCCATTCTACCTCTGCTCTCTCACATCCTATTCCACCTCTGCTCTCTCACATCCCATTCTACCTCTGCTCTCTCACATCCCATTCCAACTCTGCTCTCTCACATCCCCCACTCTACCTCTGCTCTCTCACATCCCCCATTCTACCTCTTCTCTCTCACATCCCCCATTCTACGTCTTCTCTCTCACATCCCATTCTACCTCTGCTCTCTCACATCCCTTTCTACCTCTGCTCTCTCACATCCCCCATTCTACCTCTGCTCTCTCACATCCCCCATTCTACCTCTGCTCTCTCACATCCCCCATTCTACCTCTGCTCTCTCACATCCCCCATTCTACCTCTGCTCTCTCACATCCCCCATTCTACCTCTGCTCTCTCACATCCCATTCTACCTCTGCTCTCTCACATCCCATTCCAACTCTGCTCTCTCACATCCCCCACTCTACCTCTGCTCTCTCACATCCCCCATTCTACCTCTTCTCTCTCACATCCCCCATTCTACCTCTGCTCTCTCACATCCCCATTCTACCTCTGCTCTCTCACATCCCCCATTCTACCTCTGCTCCCTCACATCCCATTCTACCTCTGCTCTCTCACATCCCATTCTACCTCTGCTCTCTCACATCCCCCATTCTACCTCTGCTCTCTCACATCCCCCATTCTACCTCTGCTCTCTCACATCCCATTCTACCTCTGCTCTCTCACATCCCATTCTACCTCTGCTCTCTCACATCCCCCATTCTACGTCTGCTCTCTCACATCCCATTCTACCTCTGCTCTCTCACATCCCTTTCTACCTCTGCTCTCTCACATCCCATTCTACCTCTGCTCTCTCACATCCCCCATTCTACCTCTGCTCTCTCACATCCCCCATTCTACCTCTGCTCTCTCACATCCCATTCTACCTCTGCTCTCTCACATCCCATTCTACCTCTGTTCTCTCACATCCCATTCTACCTCTGCTCTCTCACATCCCATTCTACCTCTGCTCTCTCACATCCCATTCTACCTCCGCTCTCTCACATCCCATTCTACCTCTGCTCTCTCACATCCCCCACTCTACCTCTGCTCTCTCACATCCCCCATTCTACCTCTGCTCTCTCACATCCCCCATTCTACCTCTGCTCTCTCACATCCCCCATTCTACCTCTGCTCTCTCACATCCCATTCCACCTCTGCTCTCTCACATCCCATTCTACCTCTGCTCTCTCACATTCCATTCTACCTCTGCTCTCTCACATCCCCCATTCTACCTCTGCTCTCTCACATCCCCCATTCTACCTCTGCTCTCTCACATCCCATTCTACTTCTTCTCTCTCACATCCCCATTCTACCTCTGCTCTCTCACATCCCCATTCTACCTCTGCTCTCTCACATCCCATTCTACCTCTGCTCCCTCACATCCCATTCTACATCTGCTCTCTCACATCCCATTCTACCTCTCCTCTCTCACATCCCCCATTCTACCTCTGCTCTCTCACTTCCCCCATTCTACCTCTGCTCTCTCACATCCCATTCTACCTCTGCTCTCTCACATCCCCCATTCTACCTCTGCTCTCTCACATCCCCCATTCTACCTCTGCTCTCTCACATCCCCCGTTCTACCTCTGCTCTCTCACATCCCATTACACCTCTGCTCTCTCACATCCCATTCTACCTCTGCTCTCTCACATCCCATTCTACCTCTGCTCGCTCACATCCCCCATTCTACCTCTGCTCTCTCACATCCCCCATTCTACCTCTGCTCTCTCACATCCCATTCTACCTCTGCTCTCTCACATCCCATTCTATCTCTGCTCTCTCACATCCCCCATTCTACCTCTGCTCTCTCACATCCCATTCTACCTCTGCTCTCTCACATCCCATTCGACCTCTGCTCTCTC
Source organism: Somniosus microcephalus (assembly GCF_052327205.1). Classification (NCBI taxonomy): domain Eukaryota; kingdom Metazoa; phylum Chordata; class Chondrichthyes; order Squaliformes; family Somniosidae; genus Somniosus; species Somniosus microcephalus. Next base: position 94,199,465 of record NC_140998.1, on the reverse strand, counting down.
ACATCCCATTCTACCTCTGCTCTCTCACATCCCCATTCTACCTCTGCTCTCTCACATCCCATTCTACCTCTGCTCTCTCACATCCCTCATTCTACCTCTGCTCTCTCACATCCCATTCTACCTCTGCTCTCCCACATCCCCCATTCTACCTCTGCTCTCTCACATCCCATTCTACCTCTGCTCGCTCACATCCCATTCTACCTCTGCTCTCTCACATCCCATTCTACCTCTGCTCTCTCACATCCCCCATCCTTCCTCTGCTCTCTCACATCCCCCATTCTACCTCTGCTCTCTCACATCCCATTCTACCTCTGCTCTCTCACATCCCATTCTACCTCTGCTCTCTCACATCCCCCATTCTACCTCTGCTCTCTCACATCCCCCATTCTACCTCTGCTCTCTCACATCCCCCATTCTACCTCTGCTCTCTCACATCCCATTCTACCTCTGCTCTCTCACATCCCATTCCACCTATGCTCTCTCACATCCCATTCTACCTCTGCTCTCTCACATCCCATTCCAACTCTGCACTCTCACATCCCCCACTCTACCTCTGCTCTCTCACATCCCCATTCTACCTCTTCTCTCTCACATCCCCCATTCTACCTCTGCTCTCTCACATCCCCATTCTACCTCTGCTCTCTCACATCCCATTCTACCTCTGCTCCCTCACATCCCATTCTACCTCTGCTCTCTCACATCCCATTCTACCTCTGCTCTCTCACATCCCCAATTCTACCTCTGCTCTCTCACATCCCCCATTCTACCTCTGCTCTCTCACATCCCATTCTACCTCTGCTCTCTCACATCCCATTCTACCTCTGCTCTCTCACATCCCCCATTCTACGTCTTCTCTCTCACATCCCATTCTACCTCTGCTCTCTCACATCCCTTTCTACCTCTGCTCTCTCACATCCCCCATTCTACCTCTGCTCTCTCACATCCCCCATTCTACCTCTGCTCTCTCACATCCCCCATTCTACCTCTGCTCTCTCACATCCCCCATTCTACCTCTGCTCTCTCACATCCCATTCTACCTCTGCTCTCTCACATCCCATTCCAACTCTGCTCTCTTACATCCCCCACTCTACCTCTGCTCTCTCACATCCCCCATTCTACCTCTTCTCTCTCACATCCCCCATTCTACCTCTGCTCTCTCACATCCCCATTCTACCTCTGCTCTCTCACATCCCCCATTCTACCTCTGCTCCCTCACATCCCATTCTACCTCTGCTCTCTCACATCCCATTCTACCTCTGCTCTCTCACATCCCCCATTCTACCTCTGCTCTCTCACATCCCCCATTCTACCTCTGCTCTCTCACATCCCATTCTACCTCTGCTCTCTCACATCCCATTCTACCTCTGCTCTCTCACATCCCCCATTCTACGTCTGCTCTCTCACATCCCATTCTACCTCTGCTCTCTCACATCCCTTTCTACCTCTGCTCTCTCACATCCCATTCTACCTCTGCTCTCTCACATCCCCCATTCTACCTCTGCTCTCTCACATCCCCCATTCTACCTCTGCTCTCTCACATCCCATTCTACCTCTGCTCTCTCACATCCCATTCTACCTCTGTTCTCTCACATCCCATTCTACCTCTGCTCTCTCACATCCCATTCTACCTCTGCTCTCTCACATCCCATTCTACCTCTGCTCTCTCACATCCCATTCTACCTCTGCTCTCTCACATCCCCCACTCTACCTCTGCTCTCTCACATCCCCCATTCTACCTCTGCTCTCTCACATCCCCCATTCTACCTCTGCTCTCTCACATCCCCCATTCTACCTCTGCTCTCTCACATCCCATTCCACCTCTGCTCTCTCACATCCCATTCTACCTCTGCTCTCTCACATTCCATTCTACCTCTGCTCTCTCACATCCCCCATTCTACCTCTGCTCTCTCACATCCCCCATTCTACCTCTGCTCTCTCACATCCCCCATTCTACCTCTGCTCTCTCACATCCCATTCTACCTCTGCTCTCTCACATCCCATTCTACCTCTGCTCTCTCACATCCCCCATTCTACCTCTGCTCTCTCACATCCCCCATTCTACCTCTGCTCTCTCACATCCCCCATTCTACCTCTGCTCTCTCACATCCCATTCTACCTCTGCTCTCTCACATCCCATTCTACCTCTGCTCTCTCACATCCCATTCTATCTCTGCTCTCTCACATCCCATTCCAACTCTGCTCTCTCACATCCCCCACTCTACCTCTGCTCTCTCACATCCCCCATTCTACCTCTTCTCGCTCACATCCCCCATTCTACCTCTGCTCTCTCACATCCCCATTCTACCTCTGCTCTCTCACATCCCATTCTACCTCTGCTCTCTCACATCCCCCATTCTACCTCTGCTCTCTCACATCCCCCATTCTACCTCTGCTCTCTCACATCCCATTCTACCTCTGCTCTCTCACATCCCCCATTCTACCTCTGCTCTCTCACATCCCCCATTCTACCTCTGCTCTCTCACATCCCATTCTACCTCTGCTCTCTCACATCCCATTCCAACTCTGCTCTCTCACATCCCCCATTCTACCTGTGCTCTCTCACATCCCCCATTCTACCTCTGCTCTCTCACATCCCCCATTCTACCTCTGCTCTCTCACATCCCGTTCTACCTCTGCTCTCTCACATCCCATTCTACCTCTGCTCTCTCACATCCCATTCTACCTCTGCTCTCTCACATCCCATTCCAACTCTGCTCTCTCACATCCCCCACTCTACCTCTGCTCTCTCACATCCCCCATTCTACCTCTTCTCTCTCACATCCCCCACTCTACCTCTGCTCTCTCACATCCCCATTCTACCTCTGCTCTCTCACATCCCCCATTCTACCTCTGCTCCCTCACATCCCATTCTACCTCTGCTCTCTCACATCCCATTCTACCTCTGCTCTCTCACATCCCCCATTCTACCTCTGCTCTCTCACATCCCATTCTACCTCTGCTCTCTCACATCCCATTCTACCTCTGCTCTCTCACATCCCCCATTCTACGTCTGCTCTCTCACATCCCATTCTACCTCTGCTCTCTCACATCCCTTTCTACCTCTGCTCTCTCACATCCCATTCTACCTCTGCTCTCTCACATCCCCCATTCTACCTCTGCTCTCTCACATCCCCCATTCTACCTCTGCTCTCTCACATCCCATTCTACCTCTGCTCTCTCACATCCCATTCTACCTCTGCTCTCTCACATCCCCCATTCTACCTCTGCTCTCTCACATCCCATTCTACCTCTGCTCTTCCACATCCCCCATTCTACCTCTGCTCTCTCACATCCCATTCTACCTCTGCTCTCTCACATCCCATTCTACCTCTGTTCTCTCACATCCCATTCTACCTCTGCTCTCTCACATCCCATTCTACCTCTGCTCTCTCACATCCCATTCTACCTCTGCTCTCTCACATCCCATTCTACCTCTGCTCTCTCACATCCCCCACTCTACCTCTGCTCTCTCACATCCCCCATTCTACCTCTGCTCTCTCACATGCCCCATTCTACCTCTGCTCTCTCACATCCCCCATTCTACCTCTGCTTTCTCACATCCCATTCCACCTCTGCTCTATCACATCCCATTCTACCTCTGCTCTCTCACATTCCATTCTACCTCTGCTCTCTCACATCCCCCATTCTACCTCTGCTCTCTCACATCCCCCATTCTACCTCTGCTCTCTCACATCCCATTCTACCTCTGCTCTCTCACATCCCATTCTATCTCTGCTCTCTCACATCCCCCATTCTACCTCTGCTCTCTCACATCCCATTCTACCTCTGCTCTCTCACATCCCATTCTACCTCTGGTCTCTCACATCCCATTCTACCTCTGCTCTCTCACATCCCCCATTCTCCCTCTGCTCTCTCACATCCCCCATTCTACCTCTGCTCTCTCACATCCCATTCTACCTCTGCTCTCTCACATCCCCCATTCTACCTCTGCTCTCTCACATCCCATTCTACCTCTGCTCTCCCACATCCCCCATTCTACCTCTGCTCTCTCACATCCCATTCTACCTCTGCTCGCTCACATCCCATTCTACCTCTGCTCTCTCACATCCCATTCTACCTCTGCTCTCTCACATCCCCCATTCTACCTCTGCTCTCTCACATCCCCCATTCTACCTCTGCTCTCTCACATCCCATTCTACCTCTGCTCTCTCACATCCCATTCTACCTCTGCTCTCTCACATCCCATTCTACCTCTGCTCTCTCACATCCCATTCTACCTCTGCTCTCTCACATCCCCCATTCTACCTCTGCTCTCTCACATCCCCCATTCTACCTCTGCTCTCTCACATCCCATTCAACCTCTGCTCTCTCACATCCCATTCTACCTCTGCTCTCTCACATCCCATTCTACCTCTGCTCTCCCACATCCCATTCTACCTCTGCTCTCTCACATCCCATTCTACCTCTGCTCACTCACATCCCCCATTCTACCTCTGCTCTCTCACATCCCATTCTACCTCTGCTCTCTCACATCCCATTTTACCTCTGCTCTCTCACATCCCATTCTACCTCTGCTCTCTCACATCCCATTCTACCTCTGCTCTCTCACATCCCATTCTACCTCTGCTCTCCCACATCCCCCATTCTACCTCTGCTCTCTCACATCCCATTCTGCCTCTGCTCTCTCACATCCCATTCTACCTCTGCTCTCTCACATCCCATTCTACCTCTGCTCTCTCACATCCCCCATTCTACCTCTGCTCTCTCACATCCCATTCTACCTCTGCTCTCTCACATCCCATTCTACCTCTGCTCTCTCACATCCCATTCTACCTCTGCTCTCTCACATCCCATTCTACCTCTGCTCTCCCACATCCCATTCTACCTCTGCTCTCTCACATCCCATTCTACCTCTGCTCTCTCACATCCCATTCTACCTCTGCTCTCTCACATCCCCCATTCTACCTCTGCTCTCTCACATCCCCCATTCTACCTCTGCTCTCTCACATCCCATTCAACCTCTGCTCTCTCACATCCCATTCTACCTCTGCTCTCTCACATCCCTTTCTACCTCTGCTCTCCCACATCCCATTCTACCTCTGCTCTCTCACATCCCATTCTACCTCTGCTCACTCACATCCCCCATTCTACCTCTGCTCTCTCACATCCCATTCTACCTCTGCTCTCTCACATCCCATTTTACCTCTGCTCTCTCACATCCCCCATTCTACCTCTGCTCTCTCACATCCCATTCTACCTCTGCTCTCTCACATCCCATTCTACTTCTGCTCTCCCACATCCCCGATTCTACCTCTGCTCTCTCACATCCCATTCTGCCTCTGCTCTCTCACATCCCATTCTACCTCTGCTCTCTCACATCCCCCATTCTACCTCTGCTCTCTCACATCCCATTCTCCCTCTGCTCTCCCACATCCCCCATTCTACCTCTGCTCTCTCACATCCCATTCTACCTCTGCTCTCTCACATCCCATTCTACCTCTGCTCTCTCACATCCCATTCTACCTCTGCTCTCTCACATCCCATTCTACCTCTGCTCTCCCACATCCCCCATTCTACCTCTGCTCTCTCACATCCCATTCTACCTCTGCTCTCTCACATCCCATTCTACCTCTGTTCTCTCACATCCCATTCTACCTCTGCTCTCTCACATCCCATTCTACCTCTGCTCTCTCACATCCCATTCTTCCTCTGCTCTCTCACATCCCCCACTCTACCTCTGCTCTCTCACATCCCCCATTCTACCTCTGCTCTCTCACATCCCCCATTCTACCTCTGCTCTCTCACATCCCCCATTCTACCTCTGCTCTCTCACATCCCATTCTACCTCTGCTCTCTCACATCCCCCATTCTACCTCTGCTCTCTCACATCCCCCATTCTACCTCTGCTCTCTCACATCCCATTCGACCTCTGCTCTCTCACATCCCACTCTACCTCTGCTCTCTCACATCCCCCATTCTACCTCTGCTCTCTCACATCCCATTCTACCTCTGCTCTCTCACATCCCATTCTACCTCTGCTCTCTCACATCCCCATTCTACCTCTGCTCTCTCACATCCCATTCTCCCTCTGCTCTCTCACATCCCCCATTCTACCTCTGCTCTCTCACATCCCATTCTACCTCTGCTCTCTCACATCCCATTCTACCTCTGCTCGCTCACATCCCATTCTACCTCTGCTCTCTCACATCCCATTCTACCTCTGCTCTCTCACATCCCCCATTCTACCTCTGCTCTCTCACATCCCCCATTCTACCTCTGCTCTCTCACATCCCCCATTCGACCTCTGCTCTCTCACATCCCATTCTACATCTGCTCTCTCACATCCCATTCTACCTCTGCTCTCTCACATCCCCCATTCTACCTCTGCTCTCTCACATCCCATTCTACCTCTGCTCTCTCACATCCCATTCTACCTCTGCTCTCTCACATCCCATTCTACCTCTGCTCTCTCACATCCCCCATTCTACCTCTGCTCTCTCACATCCCCCATTCTACCTCTTCTCGCTCACATCCCCCATTCTACCTCTGCTCTCTCACATCCCCATTCTACCTCTGCTCTCTCACATCCCATTCTACCTCTGCTCCCTCACATCCCATTCTACCTCTGCTCTCTCACATCCCATTCTACCTCTGCTCTCTCACATCCCCCATTCTACCTCTGCTCTCTCACATCCCCCATTCTACCTCTGCTCTCTCACATCCCATTCTACCTCTGCTCTCTCACATCCCATTCTACCTCTGCTCTCTCACATCCCCCATTCTACGTCTGCTCTCTCACATCCCATTCTACCTCTGCTCTCTCACATCCCTTTCTACCTCTGCTCTCTCACATCCCCCATTCTACCTCTGCTCTCTCACATCCCCCATTCTACCTCTGCTCTCTCACATCCCCCATTCTACCTCTGCTCTCTCACATCCCATTCTACCTCTGCTCTCTCACATCCCATTCTCCCTCTGCTCTCTCACATCCCATTCTACCTCTGCTCTCTCACATCCCATTCCAACTCTGCTCTCTCACATCCCCCACTCTACCTCTGCTCTCTCACATCCCCCATTCTACCTCTTCTCTCTCACATCCCCCATTCTACCTCTGCTCTCTCACATCCCCATTCTACCTCTGCTCTCTCACATCCCCCATTCTACCTCTGCTCCCTCACATCCCATTCTACCTCTGCTCTCTCACATCCCATTCTACCTCTGCTCTCTCACATCCCCCATTCTACCTCTGCTCTCTCACATCCCCCATTCTACCTCTGCTCTCTCACATCCCATTCGACCTCTGCTCTCTCACATCCCATTCTACCTCTGCTCTCGCACATCCCCCATTCTACCTCTGCTCTCTCACATCACCCATTCTACGTCTGCTCTCTCACATCCCATTCGACCTCTGCTCTCTCACATCCCATTCTACCTCTGCTCTCTCACATCCCCCATTCTACCTCTGCTGTCTCACATCCCCCATTCTACCTCTGCTCTCTCACATCCCCCATTCTACCTCTGCTCTCTCACATCCCCCATTCTACCTCTGCTCTCTCACATCCCATTCTACCTCTGCTCTCTCACATCCCATTCTACCTCTGCTCTCTCACATCCCCCATTCTACCTCTGCTCTTTCACATCCCATTCTACCTCTGCTCTCCCACATCCCCCATTCTACCTCTGCTCTCTCACATCCCATTCTACCTCTGCTCTCTCACATCCCATTCTACCTCTGTTCTCTCACATCCCAATTCTACCTCTGCTCTCTCACATCCCATTCTACCTCTGCTCTCTCACATCCCATTCTACCTCTGCTCTCTCACATCCCATTCTACCTCTGCTCTCTCGCATCCCCCACTCTACCTCTGCTCTCTCACATCCCCCATTCTACCTCTGCTCTCTCACATCCCCCATTCTACCTCTGCTCTCTCAATTCCCCCATTCTACCTCTGCTCTCTCACATCCCATTCCACCTCTGCTCTCTCACATCCCCCACTCTACCTCTGCTCTCTCACATCCCCCACTCTACCTCTGCTCTCTCACATCCCCCATTCTACCTCTGCTCTCTCACATCCCCCATTCTACCTCTGCTCTCTCACATCCCATTCTACCTCTGCTCTCTCACATTCCATTCTACCTCTGCTCTCTCACATCCCCCATTCTACCTCTGCTCTCTCACATCCCCCATTCTGCCTCTGCTCTCTCACATCCCATTCTAGCTCTGCTCTCTCACATCCCATTCTATCTCTGCTCTCTCACTTCCCCCATTCTACCTCTGCTCTCTCACATCCCATTCTACCTCTGCTCTCTCACCTCCCATTCTACCTCTGGTCTCTCACATCCCATTCTACCTCTGCTCTCTCACATCCCCCATTCTACCTCTGCTCTCTCACATCCCATTCTACCTCTGCTCTCTCACATCCCCCATTCTACCTCTGCTCTCTCACATCCCATTCTACCTCTGCTCTCCCACATCCCCCATTCTACCTCTGCTCTCTCACATCCCATTCTACCTCTGCTCGCTCGCATCCCATTCTACCTCTGCTCTCTCACATCCCATTCTACCTCTGCTCTCTCACATCCCCCATTCTACCTCTGCTCTCTCACATTCCCCATTCTACCTCTGCTCTCTCACATCCCATTCTACCTCTGCTCTCTCACATCCCATTCTACCTCTGCTCTCTCACATCCCATTCTACCTCTGCTCTCTCACATCCCATTCTACCTCTGCTCTCTCTCATCCCCCATTCTACCTCTGCTCTCTCACATCCCCATTCTACCTCTGCTCTCTCACATCCCATTCTACCTCTGCTCTCTCACATCCCATTCTACCTCTGCTCTCTCACATCCCATTCTACCTCTGCTCTCCCACATCCCATTCTACCTCTGCTCTCTCACATCCCATTCTACCTCTGCTCACTCACATGCCCCATTCTACCTCTGCTCTCTCACATCCCATTCTACCTCTGCTCTCTCACATCCCATTTTACCTCTGCTCTCTCACATCCCATTCTACCTCTGCTCTCTCACATCCCATTCTACCTCTGCTCTCTCACATCCCATTCTACCTCTGCTCTCTCACATCCCATTCTACCTCTGCTCTCTCACATCCCATTCTACCTCTGCTCTCTCACATCCCCCATTCTACCTCTGCTCTCTCACATCCCATTCTACCTCTGCTCTCCCACATCCCCCATTCTACCTCTGCTCTCTCACATCCCATTCTACCTCTGCTCTCTCACATCCCATTCTACCTCTGCTCTCTCACATCCCATTCTACCTCTGCTCTCTCACATCCCATTCTACCTCTTCTCTCCCACATCCCCCATTCTACCTCTGCTCTCTCACATCCCATTCTACCTCTGCTCTCTCACATCCCCCATTCTACCTCTGCTCTCTCACATCCCATTCTACCTCTGCTCTCTCACATCCCATTCTACCTCTGCTCTCTCACATCCCATTCTACCTCTGCTCTCTCACATCCCCCACTCTACCTCTGCTCTCTCACATCCCCCATTCTACCTCTGCTCTCTCACATCCCATTCTGCCTCTGCTCTCTCACATCCCATTCTACCTCTGCTCTCTCACATCCCATTCTACCTCTGCTCTCTCACATCCCCCATTCTACCTCTGCTCTCTCACATCCCCCATTCTACCTCTGCTCTCACACATCCCATTCTACCTCTGCTCTCTCACATCCCATTCTACCTCTGCTCTCTCACATCCCCCATTCTACCTCTGCTCTCTCACATCCCATTCTACCTCTGCTCTCTCACATCCCATTCTACCTCTGCTCTCTCACATCCCATTCTACCTCTGCTCTCTCACATCCCATTCTACCTCTGCTCGCTCACATCCCATTCTACCTCTGCTCTCTCACATCCCATTCTACCTCTGCTCTCTCACATCCCCCATTCTACCTCTGCTCTCTCACATTCCCCATTCTACCTCTGCTCTCTCACATCCCATTCTGCCTCTGCTCTCTCACATCCCATTCTACCTCTGCTCTCTCACATCCCATTCTACCTCTGCTCTCTCACATCTCATTCTACCTCTGCTCTCTCACATCCCCCATTCTACCTCTGCTCTCTCAAATCCCCCATTCTACCTCTTCTCTCTCACATCCCCCATTCTACCTCAGCTCTCTCATATCCCATTCTTGTCACGGTGTGGGGGGGAAGCCACGGGGCCGTGTAGATATGGGGCCGTGCTCTCCGGGCAAGGTAGGTTCTGGACCCAAGTGCAGAAACCAGGCTAGAGGCAGGTATACAATCTTTAAGGTACTTTACTAGATTCACACATAACTAGATTCATACAAGGAACACAACAATATACATAGAACTCGAGACAAGTTACAAAACGGCTAGTCAAGAATAGGAACTCAGGACAGCTTCCATGAGGCAACCTACTTGTCCATACTGTGCTGGGATAAGCTTACCACAAGCGCAACCAGCTTGCCGAGACGAGGCTCGAGACAAGCTATCACGAGGGGCTGCCACAGGGGTAACAGGCTTATCAATACAGAGCTCAAGACAAGCGCCAACATGGCAACACGCTAGTCCAGCCCAGCACCTTATCAAGACTAAGAACAACAAGAACACAGACTTAGATACATCTTAAATACAGAGCTCGAGAACCATGGCAGCCAGCTAGTCAAAGCCAGCAGCCACAGAGCGAAGGCTGGTCCCCAGTTAGGACTGAGCACAGAGGAAAGCAACCACAGAACTTATATACCAAGAAAACCAGGTGAAACCCATGAACAGCTAACAGGCCGTTAAGAATTAACACAGGAGGCTAGGAACAATTAACAAAGGGCTAGAAACAAACAAGTGAAGGTGCCATCTAGAGGCTACAGAAGGAACTGACTGGCACCCTCACAACCTCATTGCAGACCTTGCTCTCTGAAGAGCAGGTTGTGCTGCTGCTGCTGCTGCTGCTGTGTGGAGAGTGTGTGGTCGCCTTGGCCTGGGAGTGGAGGGGAAGGAGTGACCCCAGGCCACCACTACCAGCAACCTACCATCTACAAACTATCTTCATCTACCGAGGTGCCTGGGGAGAGAGGAGTAGAGGACAGAGGAGGCCAGCATTACAACTGGAGAGGCCTTCCATCACTGCCTCCCAATTTGGCCTCCAGTCCAGGAGAGGGAGAGAGGGGAGAGGAACACCACTCAGCTCCAACTTGGAAGGAGGGGAGGAGCTGCATCTTTCAACATCTGCAGGTGGGTCTCTTTTGTGCATTCCCCTAAAGACTTTGTATTCTAGGCGGGGGGAGGAAAGAAGACGGGCCGGAAAGCCTGGCCTGGGTTGGCTGGAGCTGCCCAGGTGAAGCTTTTTCCCTTACATTGAGAAGACCTGGTGTGGGGCTGAGCCTGGGCTTTCTCCAGCCTACCCAGGCGAAGACATCTTCTCCCCCTGCCCGAAGACCATCTGCCTAAGACTTTGTTTTTCCATCGGGGAGCGCACCCTGCCGACACCCACCCACCGAATACCACCTTGAGTGAGGACCCTGCCTTTGCGGCCCCCCTCCTTCCCACCCCCCCTCTCTCTCTCTCTTTGTCCTCTCTTTGCCTCTCTGAAAAGGCACCTCCTTTTAAATCTACTAATTGCCACTTGAGCAGAGGGAAGGAAGGCCCCTCTCCCATTTAACTCCATCAAGGGGAGAGGCAGGCCAGTTACTTTAAACTCACTCTGCTCAAGGGAAGACTTTTTACCTTACCAAGGCCATTAACACCGTAGGGCCTGTGACTTGGGGTGTGTGTAGCTCTTTAAAGAACCACCCCACTATGGCTTCCACATCTGCGGCGGTGACGGGGCCGGCAAGAACCTATGCGGCGGTGGCGACCAAAGCCACGGCTACTCCCGCTTCTGCTGCTGCCCCGTCGCCGTTCCGACTCATAACAAAGAAGCTTGGGGTGAAGAGCTACACCCACCCCAACATGATCATCGAGGCGTGCGTGAAGGCCATGGCTGGGGTTGTCGGCCCTCCAGCCATACTCGCCGCCTCGAAAATGTATGGGAAGGCTGTGTTCTTCCTGGAGTCGGAGCAGGCGGTGGCCCTGGCCATCACCAAGGGGCTCACCGTGGGCGGGACCTTCCTGCCAGTGGACCCTCTAGAGGCCACCGCGCAGAGGGTCGTATTATCGAACGTCCCGCCCTACATCTCGAGTGAGCTCCTCCTCCCCCACTTGCTCCAACTTGGGGAGGTGAGGTCGGGGATCACGCCGATCCCGCTCGGATTCCGGGAAGCCAGCCTTCGCCATGTCTTCTCCTTCCGGCGCCAGGCCTTCGTTCAGCTGGCGCGGGAGGGGGAGACTGACGGGGCTTTTTCAGTCCTCCATGAGGGGACCCTTCACCGCGTCTTCTGGACGACGGACGGCGTGCGGTGCCACGCCTGCAAGGAGGTGGGGCATATACGAAAAAACTGCCCCGCCTCCAAGGCCGCCAGGTCGTCTGGCGTGGCTGAGGCTGGCGCTGCCGCCGCTCCTCCCCCCGGGTCTGGCCGTGCCCCCCCCCAAACAAATACTACCGGGGTGCGGTCGTCGTCGGAGGTCGATGCCATCCAGGCCTCCGGTGAGGGGGAGGAAGTACGTCCGGTCGGGAAGAGGGTGCGGAAAAATAAACACCGTGGGGTAGGCCCCCCCAGGGAGGGCGTGCCCCTGGATTTGGAGCCCCTGACACCCGAGCGCGTTACCGTGTTAATCAGGGAGGGCGAGAGTGGGAGGGACCTCGTGCCCGAGCTTGTGGCCGCGACCGCCGAGGCGGGAGCGCCAGAACCTGCGGCCGGGCTTGGGCCCGAGGGACCCGACGAACCTGCTCCACCGGAGGGAGCAGGGGAGGCCCCTGCAGAAATGGAGGTCACCCCTATCCCTCCACTTTAAAAAGAAGGCGCGACCCCCAGGAGGAGGAGGAGGACCAGGAGGAGGAAGGTCCCTCCGGTCAGGGGGAGTCGTCGCCCGCCGCGGGTACTGCGCCCCACCCCACCGCTGTCACCATCATGAGCGATCGGCAGGGTTCACCTGTCCCTGGGGAGGCTGAGGCAGAGGTGTCTGCCCAGCTCGTGCCTCCCGGGGATGGGGACGAGACCCTGCCCGTGGGGGGGGTCGCGGAACGACCCGCGGACATAATCGATCCCCTTTCGGTGGCGTTACCCCTCGACGAGTCGGGCGGCCTGGAGTCTGGGTCGGGCGAGCTCGCGGAAGATGAGCTCGCCCAAAGCGGCCCGGACATTTCCCAGGTGCTGCTCGACCTCGTCGAGGATTTTGCAAGAAATACCCCTTCTGCTGGGTTGGAGGCCGGTGGCGCTGTAGCGGAAGGCCCTCTGTCTGTGTCTCTGGCGCCGGGCGACTTGGAGGAGCTCGGATTTACATATTCTCCGGTCTCTCCAGTCTCTCCGGTCGTTCTGGCGCCTGGGGCGGAGGGGGGCTCCGGACCTCCACCGTCTTCTGGCCCGGCACCCCTGCAGGAGCCCAGGGAGGAATCCTCCGCCACCGATCCTGGGGGTGGGATCCGGGCGGAGGCGGGGCCGGCCGTTGCAGCCGAACCGTTCACTGCGCTCTGCGTGACGGACGGGTCGGCCGCCGGTGGTGACCCCCCGGAGGAGGACAGGGACTCGGTGGTGGGGGCGGAGGACGACTGGGATTTCATCGCCGATGAGGCGATGGATGACCTCCCGTCCCTCGCCGGGAACCCCTCATTCCCATCGAGGAACTCCGGGACTTTGTGGCCACGTGCCAGGGTCGTCACAGGACTCGGGTGGCCCTCGACAGATGGTCGGACCTGGCGCTGCTCATCGGGTCGGCCCGCACCGCCGTCAAAGCCATGGACGCGGGTGCGGGTGTGAGCCCACTCGGGCTGCGTCAGCTCCGGTCCTTCCTCACTGGGCTGCTAAGGGAGTGGCGGTCGACTAGCGGCCGCTCTCCCTTCCCCCGTTAGATATAAGTAGAGGTTGATCTATGCTTCTGAGATGAAGATAACCATAGCCAGCCTCAACATCAACGGCAGCAGGGAAGCTAGCCGCAGATTTAATAACTTTTCGGTCCTTCGGGACGGGAAGTATGCGGTGTGCTTCCTGCAAGAAACCCACACCGTTCCGGGAGACGAGGCCACGTGGCTCCTGGAGTGGCAAGGAGGGGTCAGCATGAGTCACCTCTCCAGTGCTTCCAGTGGGGTGGCTATCTTGCTGGCCCCGCATTTTCAGCCGGAGATCTTGGGGATCAAGGAGCTCGTGCCGGGCTGCTTGCTCCAGGTCACTGTTCGCCTGGGGGGCGTGCCGCTCCATCTAGTGAACGTGTACGCCCCTGGGGCCGGTGCGCAGCAAGCGCGCTTCTTTGAAGAAGTGTCCACTCTTCTGGGCTCCATCGACGCAGGCGAGTGCGTCATCCTCGGGGGGGATTTTAATTGTACCCTCGAGGCGAGGGACCGCACGGGCACCCTGCCATGCCCGGCGGCGATGGAGAAGTTGAGGGACCTGGTCGGGTCCCTCGACTTGGTGGACGTCTGGCAAAATCTCCATCCCGACTCCAGCGCCTTCACTTGCGTGAGGTCTGGGAGAGGAGCGTCCAGAATCGACCGCCTCTACATTTCCCGGGCATACGTCTCCTGCGTTCCGGCAGCTTCCTTGCGGCCGGTGCCGTGCACGGACCACCACCTGGTGTGGGCGGAGCTCGTTCCGCTGCGCGCGGGGGGTGTCCGCGTATTGGCACTTTAACAACCTGCTACTGGAGGACGCACGGTTCCGGGATTCGTTTAGTCGGTTCTGGGCCGGCTGGAGAAGGAAGCGGGGGGGCTTCCCCTCCTTGAGGCTATGGTGGGATGTGGGCAAGGCTCACATCCGTCTCTTCTGTCAGGAGTACGCGAAGGGGTCGACCAAGAGGCGGGAGGCCCGGGTCGGGCAGTTGGAGAAGGAGGTGCTCGACCTGGAGTCCCGTCTCGGTCAAGTCTTCGAGGACCCGGCCCTGCGGATGGTGTACGAAGAGAAGAAGGGCGCGCTGAAGGACCTGCAGCTTGTCGGGTCCCGAGGCGCGTACGTGAGGTCGCGGATCCAGTTCCTGCGGGACCTGGACCGCGGCTCCCCCTTCTTCTACTCACTGGAAAAAAGACGGGGGGTCCGTAAGCAGCTCTTGGAGCTGCTGGCTGACGACGGATCTCTGGTCTTGGATCCGGAGGGAATCCGTGCGGAGACCGGCGCTTATTACGGGGCTCTGTTCTCTCTGGATCCGTCCAGCGAGGATGCTCGCTGAGTTCTGTGGGAGGACCTGCCGAAGGTCGGCCTGGAGGACGCCGATAAATTGGACGCTCCTCTGAGTCTGGAGGGGCTGACCGGCGCCCTCCGCCAGCTCTCTAGGGGAAAGTCCCCGGGGCTGGACGGGCTGACCGTGGAGTTCCACAGGGCGTTCTGGGACGTCTTGGGGGGCGACTACGCGCGGGTCCTGGGGGAAAGTTTGGCGACCGGGGAGATGCCCCTCTCTTGGCGCAGGGCGGTTATTGTCCTGCTGCCTAAGAGGGGTGATCTCCGCCTCCTTAAAAATTGGCGCCCGGTCTCCCTCCTCAGCACGGACTATAAAATTTTTGCCAGGGCTATGTCTGCTCGCCTAGGCGCCGTGCTGGCCCACATGATCCACCCCGACCAGTCCTACACGGTCCCGGGCCGGACCATCCATGATAACATCCATCTGGTCCGGGACGTGGTCCACCATTCCCAGAGGGCTGGTCTGTCGGTCGCCTTCCTTTCCCTGGATCAGGAGAAGGCGTTCGACAGGGTGGATCACGAGTACCTCTTCGGGACTCTGCGCGCATTTGGGTTCAGGACGCATTTTGTCGCCCAGATCCGACTTCTGTACGCTGCCGCTGAGTGTCTGATTAAAGTTAACGGGACCTTGACGGCGCCCCTTCGCTTTGGGAGGTGGGTGCGTCAGGGATGCCCCATGTCCGGCCAGTTATATGCCGTTTGCGTAGAGCCTTTCCTGCGCCTCTTGCGGAAGAGGTTGACGGGACTGGCTCTGCAAGGGCCGGCCGTGGAGGTGGTCCTCTCGGCTTACGCCGATGATGTGCTCCTCACGGTCACGGATCCCGCTGACTTGCGGAGGATGCGGGAATGCCAGCAGATTTACTCGGACGCATCCTCCGCCAAGATCAACTGGGAGAAATGTTCTGGACTCCTGGTGGGTCAGTGGCGGGTGGACTCCCTGCTGGAGGAGTTCAGGCCCTTCGCCTGGAGCACCACGCACCTCCTCTACTTGGGAGTCTACCTCAGCCCTGCCGAGGACGCCTGGCCGGCGAACTGGCAAGAGTTGGAGGCCAAAGTCACCACTCGCTTAGGACGCTGGACAGGATTGCTCCGAGTGTTGTCCTACAGGGGTCGAGCGATGGTCATAAACCAACTGGTGGCCGCCATGTTGTGGTACCGGTTCGTCACTTTGATCCCTCCCCCTGTGTTTGTCGCCAAGATACAGAAGAAGCTCGTCGACTTCTTCTGGGACAAAAGGAAGCACTGGGTCTCTGCTGCGGTTCTGAGTCTCCCGCTTAGGGAGGGCGGTCAGGCGTTGGTGTGCCTTCGCACCCAGGCTGCGACTTTCCGTCTTCAGACGCTGCAGAGATACCTGTACGTCGAGAATCCTCCGAGATGGTGTGCGCTGGCGACGTATTTTTTCCGCCAGCTGCACGGCCTCAATTACGACATGCAGCTTCTGTTTTTGGAAGTGGGCGGCAGGCGCACCAGCCTGCGGGAGCTGCCTGTCTTCTACCAGGAACTGCTATGGGTTTGGAACTACGTCGCCTCCAGGCGGAGCTCTCCCCCGTCAGGAATGGCAGCTGTCCTCCGGGAGCCGCTGTTCAGGAATCCGCACCTCCACGTCCGCGAGTTCGGGTGGCTGGCGGAACGCAGGGCTGTGCCTGGCAGGGTGACTAGAGTCGGGGACCTACTCGATGGCGGAGGAGCGGGCTGGATGGCGCCGGAGGAGTTGGCGCGGCGCATGTCTTGTGACAACGTCCGGCTCGCGGTCGATGCCATCGAGGCGGTGAAAGCGACGCTGCACCCCGGCGCCGCGAGGTGTATCGAGGCGGCTCAGGCGCGTGGGGCGATCCCGCCCGAGCTTTCCCCCGTTCGGACGGAATTCCTTATCGGCGCCCTGCCCCGAAACCCCCCTCGGGCACCAGCGCCTCACAGCTTGAGCCGTCTCGAGGAGATGCCCTCCGTGCCTTTTCATTCTGCACGGAGGGGTTTCCTGTACGGGCTGCTCCTGCACACCTTCCACTTTGTCATCTTCGCCTGCCGTCCGGACACGCCGTGGCGTGCCGTTTTGCCTTTCGGCGGAGGCGGAGGTCCCCAATGGAGGGCTCTCTATGCGGGAGTCCTCCCTTGTTCTATTGGGGACTTTGCCTGGAGGGTGTTGCACGGAGCAGTCCCGTGCAATATATTGTTAAATAGATTCACGGACACCCAGACCGCCTGTTTGTTCTGCGGTCTGGAGGAGTCCGTTTTCCATGTTTATGTTCAATGTGTGAGGTTGCAGCCCCTCCTCCATTATTTGAAGGGGCTGCTCCTTGATTTTTGGTTGCACTTCAGTCCCACGCTCTTGATCTACGGTCACCCAGTGCGGAGGGGAGCGGGCAGGTTGGAGGACCTCCTCGTGGGTCTGCTCCTGGGCCTGGCGAAAAAAGCCATCAATTGGTCCAGGCAGCGGGCGGTCGAGGGGGTCATCCGGCCACATTGCCTCCCTCTCTTCTGTGGCCATGTTCGCGCCCGGGTGGCCCTGGAGATGGAGCACGCGGTGTCCGCCGGCGCGCTCGAGCACTTCCGTGACCGGTGGGCGCCGCGGGGACTGGAGTGCGTAATTGGATTAAACGACCAAATTTTAATTTGATTTGTTAAGCTTTATTTAAAGATCTATTAGAGTTTTAGTTACAGTTTATTTGTTCAATTTATTTTGGTCCTACAAAAGAGGAACAAACAAGTGAAGGTGCCATCTAGAGGCTACAGAAGGAACTGACTGGCCCCCTCACAATTCTACCTCTGCTCTCACACATCCCATTCTACCTCTGCTCTCACGCATCCCACATTCTACCTCTACTCACACATCTCACATTCTACCTCTACTCTGCTACTATTCTGCTCACTATTTACTACTTTGCCAAGTTTTTTATCATCTACATACTTCAAATTTGTACCCCCTATACCCAAGTCGAGGTCATTTAATATAAGAAGTAAAGCAATGGTCCTAACATCTACCCTCAGGGAACCCCACTGAATACATCTCTCCAGTCAGAAAAAACATCTGTTCACCACTACTCTCTGCGCCTATCCCTTAGCCAATTATGTACCCAAGTTCCCACTGCCCCTTTAATACCATGTGCTTCTATTTTCCAAATAAGTCTGTTATGCTGTACCTCATCAAATGCCTTTTGAAAGTTCATATATACATCTACACTACCTTCCTCAACCCTCTGTTACTTCATCAAAGTAAGTGGTGAATTAATTAAAATTAAAACATTTTTCCACAGGTGTATTATTTTTTAATACTTTAAAGAAAGGTAAGTATATTTTTAGCCCCGTTAGAAAATGTAATTAATTTTTTCAAAAATTTATATTATTGTTTAAATAATTTCATGGAATTTATATTATTTTAAAAATGTGATGCTTTTTTATTTATTTGAAGTTTTAGTTATGTTTTGGGGCTTATAGTATTTATAGGTTTGACAGCTCTTCCTGTCAAATTTATGAATGAAGCCCTGCTACCATTGGCTCTCCATGACCCACGTGATCCCAGGGGATGCTTCGAACTAACTGCGCCCCTGGGATACGCAAGCACTGCATGCCGGCAGTTGGAGGAGGCCCAGGATCAGAATCCCACGCGGGCCCACAGCTCAATGGCCGGCGCACTAGGTAAGTGCAGGTCGGGGGCTTGCACCCGCGGGAAGCCCCCGACCCGAATTTCTGGGCCATGTTGAACAAAATGACTTGTTCTGTTAAGTTTTCTTATTATTATACCAGACATTAACAATAACTTTGTTTCTAACATTTGTTGGGAGGTGGTGAGAAACTAAAGCTGGAGTTAACATGCATTCAGTGCAAACATAAACCCATATGAGACTCGTGCCTCATGCCTTTAAGTACCCTCAATTATCTCTTGGGTTATACCATCACTTTTTCATTGATGTGCTCCCAAAACCACTTTCCATGGGAGCAAAAGCGCTTGTAGAGCTGTGACCTAATTTAAAATTAAAAAGTGCTTCCCTCCCCATCCCACCTTGGCATTGTTCAGCTTTAATTAGATATTCATTCACATCAACATTTTCAATTCAGAACTGCCTTCTTGGGTTACACCTTTGTCTGCATTACACCGCATGAATTGAAGTGTGAAACATTAAAAAAAAGTTTGCATGACATGCCCACCAAGACATTCACTGTCTAGAGATCGGGGAAAGTTCTGAAACATCAAGGAACAATTGTTCGTCAGTAGCCCACCTTTCACTAAACTGCAACATATGGCTTCAGTTTAAAAAATGTTGGATATTTTTAAGGCTTTAAAACCCGAGCAATTTTTTTTTTTTAAAAACACCTTTGGACGTTAACGTTTGTTTACTTAAACATAAACATTTACATTAAATAAATATATGGACATTAAATGTGGATTTTTTTTTTATAAGTTAAGTTAACCTAAAAAATAAATATATTCTAAATATAATTGTATTCACTTTCCTGCCCACCGCGCACATTGAGATCTCGGAGCAGTTCCGTGAAACGACTTCTATGGATCTATTTAAGAATGGTTCTGGTATTAAAATTTTAACAGCCCAGATACAACCATTTAACAATAATGGCGCGGGTACAAATATTCACAAATGAACGGTCTGGTCATTTAATGAACAGATTACATAAAAGCAGTTAACTAATAGTGGTCCAGTATAAATAATTAACGGTCTAGCTAGAAAATATTTTTGAATTTGAAGCATTTTTTTAAAAAAAACAAAGAATAAAATAATTGTGCATTGATTTTTAGGTTAGTCTTGGTTTAAATTCTCTCACCAATACAGTCCTGGTGTAAAGTCAACCTGAGACATGCCATACTAACTGCAAATAGCCCAGAATGAAGGAGATTAAAAAATTCTTCTCTCATAACTACAGCAGAAGGGCAGCCATGAAGACTAGTCAAATACAGACCATTCTTGCAGGCCTGGGACCTCCTGTGGGTTAGTAGTTTGAATTGAATTTCTTGGCCATTTACCCATATTGTAAGGCTCGCAAAATTATACAGATTCCCCCAATGTAAGAAAAGAAGAGATATTGGACTGTTTGAAATAATATTGGGCCGAAGGGGACCTAAAATCAAAACCCCAGGAAGATTTGGCTAGTTTAAAAGGCATGTTCAGGCCTGTGGAAACGTTGCAACAAAAGGAATGGGTGGGACAGAGAGTTTGAGTATTGAAAAAGGGACGAGATTGTCTGAGAATGTTCTGGGTCATCCCAGTAAGCCCACAGAAAAGACTGTTCCCGCCAAAACTTACAGGGCCACCAAGAACATGAATAATACATTACATGCCAACAACCAACAAAAGAGAACCTGGCCCCAGCAGGCGAAAACAATCAAACAACAGTTTAAAACCACTCAAAGATTTCCAAAACACTTTGCACATTTTAAACTGATTTCAAAGCAATCCCGAAACCAGTTAAAAGCCAATTAAAAATAGATGGGACCATCCCCGAAAATCGATGAGAATTTAAACATATTAAAATTAACGAGCCCGCCAAAATTAGCAAAGGACCAGAGGAGATTTGGTGGTCAGATAAGCCAGACCTCAAAACAATATAATTGAGGCCTGCTTGTTCAGAAAAACAGATGTTAGTTGAAACAGAAGTTCAAGTTGAGGACACAGCTCAAGAAGGTTCAAGTTCAGTACAGGGGAGAGAAAGTACGGTTCAGAAAAAGATATCATCACCGTACTTAGTCGGAGGATCGGAGACTTGAAGAAAGAAGAACGAAACGAAAGGAAAAGGAAATCGCAGCAACCAAAGGCCTCAAGAAACCAACAACTAACAATATTACCACTAACTAGGTAATATTGGGTCACCGCGACCAACAAGAAACCAACCACCAAGAAGTCAAAAATTCACAAACTTGTTTCCACTCTACAAGCTAGTCTGACATACCCCTGGGTAAGATTTGACACAAAAGACTCTAAAAACTATACCTAACCAAAGAAAATTGGGTGCTTACCCGATAAATCCAACTACACATCCAACCGCATCAGTGGACAGGTGAAGACTGAAAACCCAACGCAGGTGCAGTCTTCCACCATGTCCGGGGTATGGCAGACCCCAACCGCCACAACTAAGGAGAACCCTGAAATCGCGAACCTCTACAATCTGTCAAGAAAGTCGGTTGGTGAGCATTTCCTGGTCCTCTGGAATTCAGCCTAGTTAGGATAGTGGGATTGGGAAGGTAAGGTATTTTTGTCTATTGTAATTCTCCCTCGCATATTCTGAAGTGTTCCCCCTTTTAGAATATAAGATTTATTGTATTGTATATTTTGCTGTCTCAAAAATAAAAATCTCAAATCTTTTGACCAACTCAGGTGTCTGTTGCAATTTCATTACAACCACCAAACAAGTCCAAAGTCTAGAACCAAGGGAGTGGGAGCGATTCGAACTGCTCAGGGAGTCAGAGGGGAAACTGACCATACACACCACCCCTTACAATATTATCAAGGCACCTGGCTCCTTAGCATATACTTGTAGCCATGTCACCTGTGGACCCAGTGTCTATTGTGTAGCTGCCAGCAGGAGCTCATTTCTTGAGCTGAACGTGGTTTTAACCTCCAAGAAACCATTGCAAGAGGAACAAACCCCAAAATATAACACCTGTCAACCTGGTTACTGCGGAAGCCTTTACCTCAACTTTCTCCAATTACTAGCCAGCGGTGTGTTGTTCGAAAGTGCGGCCGCTGCTCAGTCCCTGGGAACCGACTAGGCGTGTCACCACAGAAAAAGTACCGACAGAATCCCAAGACAACGCTCGCCGGGTTCCAGGGCTCCATATTTTAGCAAATGCCGTTCCACTTCGGATCAGCTCTGTGAGGTCACAAACAACACTCCCTGTGAGGATTCCTGGGCCATACTCTCATCGCTATGACCTTTTCCTGCTTGTTGGGTATTGGGGCCCCTCCTCCCGCTCTTGCTCTCCAGCTCATTGCATGGCCTGTGAATTTGAGTGCGTGGGATCTTGCAGATCGCTGTGTGGCCATGCACCTTATAGGGAACATTGGTCGCGAGGATAGTAGCAGAGGCTGAGTGTGTGATTGCAAACAGAACAAGGTATAGTAACGTGTCCATTGTGATTAGGGGAGAGGAATAGGAAGCCAGGAGGGAATAATTGCTAGTACTGGGGCTAAAGTAGGGCTGTGCAGAGAGTAAGAGTAAGATATATGTGAAGAGGAGTCTTACCTTGGAATACCTGCTGAGGTCATTACATTTCTTTCTGCATGGCAGCCAGGTTCTTGGAGCAATGCTTCTGACATTAGCCTGTACAGTCACCTCTCTCCATTGCTGCTGGCTAATTTGATGGAGTACCCATCACACATCAGAGAGCAAGAGGACCACCTTCCAGTTGTTCATTTGCTCTGCAAGCACCTCCATGGCTGCATCAGGGAATCAGTGGACCCTGATGATGCAATGCTACTTGCTATTTCAAAAACTGCCTCTCTGCTGACCACCTTCAAAAAGTGCGCCTCCCCTTTAATGAGCCTTTTGCGGATTTCCCATCTGTAAGTAGCTCCATTAGCCCCAGCAGCTCGCCTATTCAAGGTAAGTGAGGCCCAACCATGAAAATTGACCTGTCCTCCCTATGTGGGCAGAGCAGAAGGTTCACCTACCGCCTGCCCGATAGACACTGAAAACAAAAGTCTCCCCAATCTGTTCAAAATTCTAGATGCAATTAAAACCTGTCTATAGCAAGATGCAATGAATAACTGTATGCCATCACAAAAGTGTTGCATCTTTCTCATTCCTTTGAATCCTTTGCTCTCATTTCCAAAGTACAACTTGTTTCCATGGAAAAGACAGCTTTCTAAAGGTGAAGGGTCAGGGAGTAGACAGGAGATAAGGGAAAATGTCTTTGTATATTGGAAGTTTGGCTCAATGTTCAGTGCAACACTCGTGAAGATAACTCACAGAATAACAATGCAGAGGCTTGAAATATTAAAGCAATGCAAAAATTAATTAGATATTAAGTTACATCAATAGCTGCTGTAAAGTAACAGTCTGAAAATTTGCATGCACTACATTTACACTATGAAACCTGCCCTTCTGGATGCTTTACTTAAACAGCACCCATCCTCAAGCAGACACGTCCTAATAACCAACAGGTTTTCAATTTAGTGAAGACTTCTGCTAACATAGCGATGGCCACAAGGACAAACCAAAGAAGCCATGAATATTAACAAAACTGCATTGTGTCACATCTGTACCTCATGAAAACATTCCATTACACCAAGTACCTGCAGGCTCTACAACCCTCTCTCCCCCAACCATAAAGTTAATTATGTCTATGTCACTAGTAGCGAGCCTGAGCAGCAATTCTTTAGCATCAACAGGTTTTGATGTTAAAATATGCCATGTTGGTTGAGTTTAGGGCATGCAGCTCATCGTAAAATAAAGAAACATAATAAAATGTGAACTATGAAAAGGTTATTCATCTCATTATGTGTGTTTCTTCCAATGGCCCATGTCAAACATAGCCCTGAAGCTCTCCCTAACTTATTTAATCTTCTGTGGAAGGTAAAGAACTTTTAAGAAGAGAAAATGTAAAATTTCTTCCTCATTCTCAGAGTTAATTGAACAAAAATACTTGCACAGTGTCAGTGATATTTATTGGAAGGTTTGCTGCTTAAAACATTGCTTTTTTTTTCAGAAACATATTTGCTTGCTCTGCAGGGGCACGAATAACGTATTCACTGGGCAGACCAAACACCCCAAGGTGGCCACTTCCTGTTCTGTGTAGATTGCTGAGATATACTAGATGGAAATCGGATTATTATTATTTTAGAAGTTATTGAAGCGACAGCATAACTCAGATAAAGTGACTTGCATGTCATAGTGCCAGGTTTGAAAGAGTGTACAAGACAATTAACCATGTTATTATATGTTCATTGCGTGACTGATCATGTCTCTTGCTGAAATATTTACAAATTTTCCAAAGAATGCCAACAGAATGACAGAAAAACATGAAAACTATGCTATAATACATGTCGAACCTGCAGACTTTCCGTGGTTGTAGGAGGCTGAACACATTCAAATTCCTGTGTTGCTATGAGAACATTAGACTTGCTTTCAACGCTAGTATCACATGGCAGGTGGAATATAATGTGGATAAATGTGAAGTTATCCACTTTGGTAGAAAAAACAGAAAGGCAGAGTATTTCCTAAATTGTGAAAGATTGGGGAATGCAGAAGCTCAAAGGGACCTGGGTGTCCTTGTACATGAGTCACTGAAAGTGAATGTGCAGGTGGAGCAAGCCTTTAGGAAGGGAAATGTTATGCTGGCCTTCATTACAAGAGGATTTGAGTACAGGAGTAAAGAAGTCTTACTCCAATTATATAGGACCTTGGTGAGACCACACCTGGAGTACTGTGTACAATTTTGGTCTCCTTACCTAAGGAAGGATATACTTGCCATAGAGGGAGTGCAATGAAGGTTCACGAGATTGAGTCCTGGGATGGCGGGACTGTCGTATGAGAAGAGATTGGGCTAGAAATTCAGTGGGCTTTGCGCCCAGTTACCACCCAAATAGGGTTTCTGCGCCAGTGTAAGAGGGTGCGCTGATATTCAGCGCTGCGGTAATGGCGGCGGTAGCCGGTAGCGCTGCGCCGACACCGATGACATCATCGGTGTGCGCAGTGCCCCGGTTCTGCCCCGCTTCCGGCCCAAACCCCATATTTAGTTGCGGCCGCCTCTTCTGCAGCGGCCGCAAACAGCGATTGAAAAACGGGGCCGTACTGCTGCGCTACTGGGGCGCTTTAAGGTGGAGGTGCGGCCGGCCGCTTTTTCAGCGGCCGCCTGCCCGCACCTCCTTCCCCGGCCTCCTCCACCGCCCCCCCCCCGCAGCATTGCCGGCTGCTTTCTGCGAGCCCGGCACTTCTCCGTGGTGCCGGGCTCATTTGCCGGCACAATCCAGCGGCGATCTCCCCGTTGCAGGCACCTCCACCTTAAGAGAAGGAGGAGGCCTGCAGTACCGCAGCCTGCCGCACCGCATCGGGTGGCGCAGCGGCACTTAGAGCACTGAAATTCAGTTTCAGCGCCCCAAGCGGGGGCGGGCACCCTCTGGAATAGCGGCCGGTTCCGACTTGGGGCGCAAAAAGTGAATATCGGACGGTCGCACATGGCTCCGCGCCCAGCGCTAACTTTTGGCCGTTAGACAGCTGGCGGGGCCATAGTGAATTTCTAGGCCATTGAGTAAACTAGGCCTGTATTCTCTTGAATTCAGAAGAATGAGAAGGGATCTCATTGAAGCATACAAAATTATTACAAGGCTTGATAGGGTGGATGCTGGGAGAATATTTCCCTTGGCTGGGGAGTCTAGAACCAGGGGCCACAGCCTCAGAATAAAGGGTAGGCCATTCAGGACTGAGATGAGAAGAAATTTCTTCACACAGAGAGTGGTGAATCTTTGGAATTCTCTACCCCAGAGGGCTGTGGAGGCTCAGTGATTGGGTATATTCAAAACAGAAGTCGATAGATTTCTGACCAGTAAGGGCATCAAGGGATATGGCGATAGGGCCGTGAATGGAGTTGAGACAGAAGATCAGCCATGTTCTCATTGAATGGCCTACTCCTGATCCTATTTCTTATGTTCTTATGTTCTTATCACCTTAATGGATAACACTTAGATGCACATTGTGCAAATAAGTCCAGAAGGTGGCTGGAAAAGCCCAGTGATTCAGTTCATCTCTTGCAGATACGCTTCTCCAGCTACCTCAGGGATGTTGCCAGTCAGATCTGTGAGACTTCAGGGGACCTAGCTGAACCTCAAGTGGTCCATCTGAGGAGATGGTTGCTTCTGGTCACTTTGTGCTAGTGACACCATAACAAAACCAAAAGATTGCCTGCGTTTTCTATTTCTATTGATTAGAGGAAATCCTCCCAGTATTTTACGATGTCGCTAACACATTACAATTAGAGGAAATCTTCCTCTTAGTGTTCTTAGATGTAGATGTGTTGGGTTGATTAACACCTTCTTAATGAATGCCAATTGTTTGGAAGCATACAGTATCATAATAGAAATTATATTTTCACTTATTTTGCAATTGGTAACATGATTATTCAGGGGTTGTCTGAAAATCTTTGTGAAATGTCTTTCAGTTACAGCTATGTGGGGCTTTATTCTATACTTTCTCCTCCTCCTGAGTCCATCTTTTTCTTCTTGCTGGTGTCCAGTCCCTGCTGTATAAGCAAACTGAGTGGAATATGCTGCTGTGAGCACTTTTACAATGTTTTGATATTCATTCTATTTGATTTAAACAGCAGCAGTAGTTAATGGAACTTTTCACTGAAAGTTGCAACCAAGTGCTTTTTCTTACTGTTTCATTCCCTAATTAAGATTAATTGGATCTTAAAGGAATACACCAGAGAAAGTTCACAAACATTGTTTGTGTGAGCCTTACTTGACTATCTGCTAACGAGTAAGCCTACCAATCTGCTGTTATTTTTCAGATCTCCATTGGCAGTTTTGCATGTTGGGGTTATTCCGGCATTCGTTTTAGAAGCATTTCATCACCTGAACATGACACGGGATGATGTGGGAATGATGAATGCTGAGTCCACATTCCCCAGTTTAAGCTCTGCGCTGAGCACTAAACTGAAATAGAATTTTATCATAGGAACTTAGGAATTGCTCGACGAAAAAGGACCAAGGTCGATCTAGTTCGCCTTCTACCATCTCTGTTGACCAATCATAGCAATCAATCTCTATTAAAATACCGCGCATGCACAATTTTTCTCATTGTAGAGCTGACTGTGCAGGAGATCCCGAGACCCGGGAAACCCAGCAGGCCAGTGTTGAAGCTGGAACAGAGACCACATATCCACGCTATCATCAAGATTGTCTACTACCGACTCCGCCCCTGCCTCAGCCTATCTGCTGCTGAAACCCTCATCCATGCCTTTGTTACCTCCAGACTTGACTATTCCAATGCTGTCCTGGCCGGCCTCCCCTCTTCCACCCTACATAAACTTGAGCTCATCCAAAATTCTGCTGTCCATATCTTAACTGTAAGAAGTCACATAACACCAGGTTATAGTCCAACAGCTTTATTTGAAATCACAAGCTTTCGGAGCACTGCTCCTTCATCAGGTGAAGTCACTTCACCTGACGAAGGAGCAGCGCTCCGAAAGCTTGTGATTTCAAATAAAGCTGTTGGACTATAACCTGGTGTTGTGTGACTTCTTACATTTGTCCACCCCAGTCCAACTCCGGCATCTCCACACCATATCTTAACTCACACTAAGTCCCATTCACCTATTACCCTTGCACTCGCTGACCTACATTAGCTCCTGGTTCAACAACGCCTCAATTTTAAAATTCTCATCCTTGTTTTCAAGTTCCTCCATGGCCTCGCCCCTCCTTACCTCTGGAGCTTCCTCCAGCCCTATAACCCTCTGAGATCTCTGCATTCTTCCAATTCTGGCCTCTTGCACATCCCCGATTTTAATCACTCCACCATTGGTGGCTGTGCCTTCAGCTGCCTAGGCTCTAAGCTCTGGAATTCCCTCCCTAAATTCTCCACCTCGCTCTCCTCCTTTAAGATGCTCCTTAAAAGCTAGTTCTTTGACCAAGCTTTTGGTTATTTGTTCTAATATCACCTTATGTGGCTCGATGTCAAATTTTGTTTGATAAAGCTCCAGTGAAGCTGGACAGTATATAAATGCAAGTTGTTGTTGTTGTTAGGCACACAGTCTCATTAAAATATTTAAATGTGGACTCGCCTCCTGAGAGCGGGTTGGTTGCCCGCACCCCAATCCGCCTCCATTAAATCCGGAAGTAAGCGGTTTCAAGGCGGGTTGGGTTTATGTTTGGAATTTTTTCAATTTTAACTTTCCACCCAACCCAAAACCACCCATTTTGGGGGTTAAAATTACCCCATTGTTTCTGCAACTTAGTTAATTAGTTAATTTTGTTCATTAATATCTTGTCTTTCCAGTGTGTGCTTTTTTTACCCTTTTCCTCTCATTCTATTGGTGACCAACAGGAGGTCCCATTCAAGAGAATTGAACCAGAAATAAGTATCTCCCTCCCCTGAGATGAGTAGGCCACAGACACTTGATTAAATTCTCCCAAACCATGACAAGTCAGAGTGACCAATAGTCATGGGATTTGAACCTCTAGCCTTCTGGCTGGCAGGCATAAAACAAAGTAATTACTTGAGCCAACAGCCTGCTCCTAACTGCACTTGCCTCGGGGAATTTTGTATTGGAACTGCCCAGTTGATTTTGACAAGGTTGTCTGTTTGGAAAAAATACATGATTAATTTATCAACTTTCCAAATGGTAATGCTCTTCAGAGCTTAGATTATTGTTATTATTTTTCAGCAGCTGTTAAATCTCATAAACCCATTATGAGATAAGTAATAAATAACAGAAACTATACCCCTAATTATGATTCACACTCAAAAACGAGTGAAACCACATGCAAAGTAATGGAAACTCTTGGCATTTATTTGTCAAATCATTTGTTGTGCTTCCTGTACAGTGTTTCCATTTATTTAGTAGAATAAAGGTTAGTACATTGATCCCATTTCATAATGGACTGGAACTACACAATTCTATTCAATGCATAAATATGAAATGCTGTTTTCTTCCATTGAATTATTCTCTTATCATTCCGGTCTTCACTGATCTTAGCAAAATAGTAAATGTGAGCGTAAAAAATGGTGAACTGCCATGAGAAAACTGTAATAGACTATTCCACCTGGAGTTTCCGCTGGGGTGCTCCTGGACTTCCACCGTAAAGTTGAGATGAGGGAGAAGATCAGCCATGATTTTATTGAATGGCGGAGCAGGCTTGAGGGGCCGAATGGCCTACTCCTGTTCCTATTTCTTATGTTATTATGCAATTTTAGTGGAACACCTGGAGAAACAGCGTCAATGGCTGTTTACGCCATTTCTCTGGGGGTTCTGCCGCAGTTACGGTGGTAGATCGGGAGAAGCCCACAGAAATTCTCCCCCCTTCATGTTTACTGCTGCTTAAAGATGCTTATTCCTCAAAAAAGTAAGCGAAAAATGAACAAAAATAGCAGTTATCATTCTTTGAAAGCCATATAACTACATTTAACTACATTTACTCTTTCTTTGCCAATTTGGAAACAATTCTTCCCAACTAAAAGTCGACTTGTGTTCCTCCATAACAGAAATTTTCAGCATGTGCAGGGCCTGGTCAGTAAATATGTCCTCTCAAATTTGGTATTTAGACAATATGGGGGGAATTTTAACACCAAAAATTGAGTGGGTTTGGGTCGGGTGGGAGGTTAAAGTGTTAAAAATCTCAATCCTGCCTCCAAACCGCCCACTTCCAGTTTTAACAGAGGCGGGAGGGGAGAGCGGGCAACTAACCTGCGCCCAGGAGGCAGGTTGGCAATTTAAATATAATGGGGCAGAAATTCGGGTCGGGGGCTTGCCGCGCGTGCAAGCCCCCGATCTGCACTTACCCGACGCGCCGGCCGTTGAGCTTCAGGGACGCCTGGAATTCCTGTTTTAAAATGTTGACTCCCGGGCAGCGTCTGACGTCACGCCGCCCAGGAGTGCAGCCAGCGCGAAGCCTGGAGCGCGCAGTGCAAGTGAGACACGCCCCTTGAGGTCTCATTTTAAAAGGACACGCCCCCAATGTTTCTCACAAGCTGCAAAGCATTTTTACATGTAGAGCAGCATTTTAAATAGGTTTTTGGTATTTTTAAGAAGCTTTTGGTAACTTTTATAAACTTTAAAAAACGTTTACATTATTTTGAAGAATCTGAAGTAGTTTTAAACAGAATTAAAGCGATTTAAAGACTTTTAAAAGCCCTGAAAGCATTTTTTTCATTCCATTTATTTAATTAGCAACGTCGTCGTCGTACGTGTCTTCACACTGTTCCCTTTGGGGAACTGTATGAAGTGGTGGAAGGATTTCTGGCCGTGATTAACGCTCCTTCCGTGACCGTAACCATTTTTGTACCAGCCATTAGGGTGGTTAGTCCTATGGTGGGAGGGTTTTACGGGCTCCCACAACCTATACGAGGGGGGGGGCCACCCACACCCACGGGCGCAAATATCCCACTGGATGTCTACCCAGAATTTAGAGCCGGAGCTCCGACTCCACTTGCCGGGACTGTCTGGAGCGGGGTTAGAAACCCTACGCGGTGTGGCCCAGCGGCGGGGATGCTACCGCTACGCCAAAGGCCCAATCCGATTAGCAACGTGAAATGGCTGGAATGAGCACAATTCACAGCATTAAAAGAACTCACAATTTAACTGATGATGACCTCAGCAATCTCCTCAACGAGGTGGAGGCGCAGCGCCTGCTCATCATTGGTAATGAGAAGTCCAAGGCGCCGCAAAAAGGACAGATGATAGCTTGGTCTTTCAAGTGGCAGCATAGGGCTCCAGTCACGGGGAGGGAAAAGGCGCAGGAAACGTATGGGTGTCACCTTTTGCGCGGAGTGGGCCTTTTGCGTAGCGGTAAGCATCCCCGCCGCTGGGCCAGAAGGAGTAGGGTTTCGAGCCCCGCTCCAGACAGTCCCGGCAAGTGGAGTCGGAGCTCCAACTATAAATTCTGGGTGGACATCCAGCGGGATACTTGCGTCCGCGGGTGTGGGTGGCCCCCCCCCCTCAGATGGGTTGTGGGAGCCCGTAAAACCCTCATGCCATAGGACTAACCACCCTAATGGCTGGTATGAAAATGGTTATGGTCACGGAAGGAGCATTAACGTGGCCAGAAATCCTTCCAGCACTTCATACAGTTCCCGAAAGGGAATAGTGTGAGGATACGTACGACGATGACCTCTTGCGCAATGCACCTCCTTGGACCCTCAGTCGCAGATGCAAGGGGGCAAATCGTGCAATTGCTAAATTTTTCATTTTATTGACATGTAAAATGTTGGCCCAGTAATTCCGTTCCAAACGCATGAGTACGGTCGGGGTACTCACGCGTCTGGCCGGAGGAAATGCCGGTTTTCAGCATGCACAGCGCATGCGGGGAAAACCGGCATTTCCTGTCCTCTGAACGAAGGGGTTCAGAGGCAGAACGCGTGCGACTGCACAGGCAGCGCGTGCGCAGTAAAATTCGCCGGTTTCATTCATGCTTTCATTGAGGTTAAGTCCTTACAACTTACACATGAAAAAAGCATGAGTACAGTTGCTCCAGAGGCTGCGGAGGAAGATATATTTTATCGTGGAGCTTGTGAAAAGCAATATTTTTGTTTGGGAAAGGGAGGAAAGTTATTTTAAGAAATGCTGAGGTAAGTTTTAAAGTTTATTTTTGTTTTTTAAAACGGGTTTTCAGTACTGTAGGTAGAAGGAGCAATTGTGGCTATGTGAATTGAATTTGCTGTGTTTATTAAATGTGAAAATGACTCCAACATTTTTAAGAAAGAAACTTTTCATCAGTAATATATTCTTTTAAGTAATTATGTATGTATGTCTGTATATATTCCTTTGCGTATATGTATGTATATATTCCTTTACTTATGTGTATGAATGTATGTATTTAATTATGACTTTCAGAGAAAGTAACTTATTGGAAAATCATAATTAAATACATACATTCATACACATAAGTAAAGGAATATATACATATACGTAAAGGAATATATACGGACATACATACATAATTACTTAAAAGAATATATTACTGATGAACAGTTTCTTTCTTAAAAATGTTGGAAATGTTACATTACTCATTTTAGAACAGTCATTTTCACATTTAATAAACACAGCAAATTCAATTCACACAGCCACAATTGCTCCTTCTACCTACAGTACTGAAAACCCATTAAAAAAAAAAAATTAAACTTTAAAACTTACCTCAGCATTTCTTAAAATAACTTTCCTCCCTTTCCCAAACAAAAATATTGCCTTTCAGAAGCTCCACGATAAAATATATCTTCCTCCGCAGCCTCTGGAGCAACTTTACACATGCTTTTTTCATGTGTAAGTTGTAAGGACTTAACCTCACTGAATCCATGAATGAAATCGACGAAGTTCACTGCGCACACGCTGCCTGTGCAGTCGCATGCGCTGTGCCTCTGAACCCCTTCGTTCAGAGGACAGGAAATGCCGGTTTTCTCCGCATGCGCTGTGCATGCTGAAAACCGGCATTTCCTCCGGCCAGACGCGTGAGTACCCCGACCGTACTCACGCGTTTGGAACGGAATTACTGGGCCAATGAGTTCTGACGAAGGGTCACAGACCTGAAACGTTAACTCTGTTTCTCTCTCCATGGATGCTGCCTGGCCAGCTGAGTGTTTCCTGCATTTTCAGTTGTTATTTTAAATATAATGAGACTGAGTGCCTCATTGATCCATGATTTCAAATTTAATTCTGGCTGGCCGGGTTTCCTGGGGCTCCGATCCCTCAGGCCTCCGATCTCCGACACCCCCCCCACCCCCCCGGCCTCCAATCCCTCAGGCCTCCAATCTCCGACCCAATCTCCCCACGGCCTCTGACCCACAACCGCACCCCGCCCCCCCCCCTGGCCTCCAATCCCTCAGGACTCTGATCTCCGATCCCCACCCCACCCCACCTCCCCAACACCCCCACCCCGGCTTCCGACAATCCCCAGCCACCGATACCTCTTGCCTCTGATTTCTGATCTCTGACCCCCCCACTCCTCTCCAGCTTCTGACTCCTTCTCTGCTCCCTGGCTCCAGCCTGGTACCGAAGGCCTAACCGCCCAACAGCCAGCCTCACAACCCCCGCCCCCCAGCTCCCTCCCTGCCTCTGAATAAAAATCCAGCCCTTTATCTCAAAATTTGTGGATTCATGAATTCGTTGACATTTATACCAGTTAAATGGTTTATTAGCTGCCTGAAAACATTAAGGATCAGTGTTATAGGGCCATTATGATTGACTGACAGATCATTGTTGCCACCAAACTAAATTCCATTCCAGGAATCTCATGTTTCAAACCTGTGCATTGATGAGCCATTAATTATGTTAAACATTCATTTCTTCCCTTTTTCATAAAAGGGAAAACTAGTCTATTGATCCAGTATACCAATCACACAAAGGAAAATATATCACTCTTCAAAGGTATTAGAATGTGACATCCTGTCATTTGTTCTTCTCACTGGTTTTGACGTATGAGGAAATAATATATAAAATCAATTAAATTTGTCAATGATTATGTACGAAAATTAGATAATTTATATCTCTGTATCACTTAATTTTATTGGGGGTGATATTCCTCATGACGCAATTGCAGTGGTTATGTCAAGATCATGCTTACCAATGCCCTTCAGCACTGATTCCATCGGACTCTGTTGGATCAGTAAGTGCCCATGGCCCATAGCACTATGGAAGCATCTCAATACCCACCAGCAGTATATGGCCAGAAACATCAGCACCTGCTTGCTACTGGGATGCCCATATTTCCACTCTGCCCACATTTTCGCTCCCAGCCCCTGAAAACCTAGGCCATGTTCTCCTCAGACCACTAAGTAAAGTGACCGATCTGCAAAACATTTTTTTTAATGTTCTCTTTCTGCTTTCCTAGCCTGGACCTCACCAGGATCACTTCCATTCATCTGGAAGTTGGTAGTCCTCAACTCACTTGGCACGCCGGCCTCCAGGACAACACCAGATCCTGTCTGAGCCAATGAAGTGGGATCTCATGGAGTAGGACATCCCCACTCTTATGTTCATTAATAAATAGACATTCTTATTATGAACACAGCTAGCTTTTACTAGACACTTTTATTGAGCACATGTGGACTAGGTGCAGTATCTGTAGAGGCTTCCATCTTGACTGCTGCCTTGTGGGTAGCCTAGTGCCTCATGGGTAATGTAGTCTTAAACACATACAGCTGGGTAGTGTAGTCTTATATATACAGCTATATACAGCTCTACACAGCTCTACGGCTCCACCTAGTGTCCACTATAGAATGACATGTTATTGATCATTACATCCCCCTTTCTTTGAGGTTTAACAAAATCAATATCAATCAACTTTCAAGTAAACAATAAAGATAATATCAGTAACACCTTTTGTTAGTGCTCTATAAACATAAACATTTTCAAAACAGTCAACAGATTTTCAAAGCTTTTCATTGTACTCAAAGATTAAGTCTATCAGGCTTTTTTACTTCACGTGTGGATCTTCTCAACACAGGTAAGTCTGATGTGTCTTCATGAGATTGTTCTGGCGGTGAATGACAAGATGCAGTTGCGGCATTGTCATCAATCTGGTCTTGAATAGTCTCTTGTGTTTTTAGGAGGGAACGGCGGTTCCTCCTGAGAATCTGTCCTTCCTCAGTTCTAACACTGTATGACCTTGGTCCTACTTCCTCAAGAACTATAGCTTTCCTGTTCCATGCATCTGGATCCTCAATCCTGACAACATCATCCCTTGTCAATGGTTTTAGAGTTTTGGATGACTTGTCATAGTATGATTTCTGTTTCAGCTTTAACAGTTGAAGTCTCTGTCTCAGTTCCTCACTTTGCTGTTCTTTTGCACAGCAGGGTAGCGTGGTGCGCAACTTGCGACCCATTAGTAGTTCAGCAGGTGAAGAACCACAGTCTAAAGGTGAGGCTCGGTAGCTCAGCAGGGCGAGATAAGGATCAGACTTGCTTTCTGTCGCTTTCTTCAGTAGCTGCTTGAGAACTTGAACACCTTTCTCTGCCTTACCATTTGACTGAGCATACAAAGGACTGGATGTGATGTGCTGAAAGTCATAATGTGCTGCAAACTGTTGCCACTCCTTACAGTTGAAGCACGGACCATTGTCGCTAATGGCAATCCAGGGAATTCCATGTCTGGCGAAGATGGATTTCACATGCATTATGACACTGCTTGCTGATGTGCTTGAGAGCAGCGCCATCTCAGGATAGTTAGAATAGTAGTCAATCACTATTAGATATTCTTTACCATTTAAATGAAAGAGGTCCATACCAACCTTTTGCCATGGTGCTGTTGGTAAGTCAGCTACTATCCTTGGTTCCTTTGTTTGTTTGTTTTAGTGTTTCTGACATGTCTCACATTTGCCTATCATGTTCTCAATGTCCTTATTTATGCCAGGCCAATAAACAGTGTCTCTTGCCCTCCTTTTGCATTTTTCAATTCCGAGGTGTCCCTCATGAATCCTTTTGAGCATGTCTTGACGTAGAGCCTGTGGAATGACTATTCTGTTCTGTTTTAGTAATAGTCCACTTGCAACGCTCAATTCTGACCTTATGTGAAAATATTTTGGACAGGAACCTTTTGGCCAACCATGAGGAATGTTCTCTATTACTGTTTGTAATACTGTATCTTTTACTGTTTCTTCTGCTATTTGCTTTGATTTTGTGTCTGACACAGGCAGCGCAGCAGTGACCATACTCACATGAACATCCACGTCTTCTTCAGTAGAGCTCACATGACTCATTGTGGGTGCTCGGGATAGTGCATCTGCTAACACTATGTATTTGCCTGGTGTGTAGATCAGTTCAAAGTCATATCTTTGCAGCTTCATCATGAGTCATTGAATACTTGGAGACATCTCATTCAGGTTCTTTTTTATGATGGCAACCAGTGGGCTGTGGTCTGTCTCAACTGCGAAGGTGGGAAGTCCATATATGTAGTCATGAAACTTTTCTAGTCCAACTACCAAGCCAAGACATTCCTTTTCAATCTGGGCGTATCGACACTCAGTATCAGTCATGGACCTGGAGGCATAGGCAACTGGCTTCCAATCTTCACCCTCTGCTTGTAGCAAGACCGCACCTAGGCCATCTTTTGATGCATCCGTTGACACTTTGATTCTTTTTGTTGGGTCAAAGAAGGTGAGTACAGGTGTGGTTGTCAGCACTGTTTTGAGTTTTATCCACTCTTGTTCATGTCTTTCTGTCCATGCGAACTCATTTGCTTTATGTAGCAGGTCTCGCAGACAGGCTGTCTTGGCTGACAAGTTAGGAATGAACTTTCCAATGAAGTTTATCATCCCCATGATGCGTAGCACTCCTTTTTTGTCAGTGGGTCGGGGCATTTTGAGTATGGCGTTTACTTTTTCCATATCTGGCTCTATTCCTTTACCAGATAGATTATCTCCTAGGAAAGCGACTTCCTGGACGCCAAACTGACACTTGGCTTTGTTGAGCTTCAGTCCATTCCGGCGTATGCTCTGTAGCACTTTAGTCAGTCTATCATTGTGTTCTTTCAGTGTGGAGCCCCAGATGATGATGTCATCAACATAGACCCGAACTCCTTCCAGACCTTCAATTATGTGTTCCATCGCTCTATGAAAGATTTCAGATGCAGATATTATCCCGAAAGGCATGCTGAGGAAACAATACCTGCCAAATGGTGTGTTGAAGGTACAGTATTTGGTGCTCTCTTCATTCAGTTTTAGTTGCCAAAATCCTTGTGAGGCATCGAGCTTTGTAAAGTATCTGGCACCTGACATTTCACTGGTGATTTCTTCTCGCTTGGGAATCTGGTAGTGTTCACGTTTTATGTTTGCATTTAAGTCCTTTGGATCCATGCATATTCTTAGATCATTGTTCTTTTTCTTCACACATACCATGGAGTTAACCCAGTCTGTTGGCTCTTCGACTTTCCTGATGACTCCTAGTGTGCTCATTCTGTCCAGTTCATTCTTGAGCCGGTCACGCAGGGGTGCTGGAGCTCTTCGTGGAGCATGTACCACTGGCTGAGCATCCTGCTTTAGCTGGATCTTGTAAGTGAATGGTAGAACTCCAAATCCTTTGAACTCATCCTGGAAATTATTCACTACAGAATCCAGCGAGTCATCTGGTCTGCTTATGGCACAGTTTATACGGTAGACTCTCTTGACCAGTTCTAAGTCCTCACAAGCTTTGTCACCTAATAGTGAATCAAGTCTTTCAGCCACAACAGAAAACATGAGATGATGCAATTTGTCTTTGACTGTCACTTTAAGTCTGCATACACCGAAGCTAACTATTTTCTGTCCATTATAGTTCTTCAGTAGTACTGACTTTTTTTGTATTTTGGGCTTTTCTTTCATATTGTTAATGTCACTCATACTGATTAAGTTTGCTTTTGCCCCAGTGTCTAGTTTCAAGGTAACTAACGCTCCATTTACCTGCAGTGGGATCATCCATTTGTCCTCTTTTACTGCATTAACTTTATGTTCAGCATTGTCCATTCCTGAGGGCTGCACATTTTCTGTATCCTTATTGATATTGTCACATGACACCATTCCTACAAAAAATGTCTCACTTAAATCAGTGTCCTCAATTACATTAACTCATTGCCCTTTCTTAGTTTTTACTTTTGAAAAGCATTGTTTGGCAAAGTGATTCTTTCCATTACACTTTGTGCACATTTTTCCAAATGGTGGGCATTGTCTTAACTGGTGTTTGTAACCACAGCGTTTACAATTAAAAATGTCATCCTCCGATTGCTTTTCATTTCTGTTCTGCCCACGTTTCTTCCCCTTGTCGGACACAGCACCGACAGCAGCATTATCACTCATTACAATCGCATCATTATTGATTTCACTGAAAGTCTTCGCGTGCTTTCGAGCTAGCTCGCTGGCTTGGCATATTTTCACCGCATTTTCCAAATTTTAGTTCGGTTTCTCTCAACAGAGGTTCCCTGACTTTTTCATCATGAATACCAAACACAATCTGGTCACGAATCATGGATGCTTTGAGCTCAGAGAAATTACATGTCTGTGCTTTCAGTTTCAGATCAGTTATAAAGCTATCAAAAGTCTAATTTTGCTGCTGTGTCCGAGAACAGAAGATGTATCTTTCATAGGTCTCATTCTTTTTGGGAGAGCAATGTTCATCAAATTTTTTTAGCACATCTTCTAATTTTTCTCTGTTCTCTTCTGGATTAAATACAAATGTATTAAATACCTCTATCGCCTGTGGGCCTGCAACCGTAAGCAGCAACGCTATCTTCCTTGCGTCTGGCTTCGTACCGAATCCGATGGCTGCAATGTAGAGTTCAAATTGTTGTTTAAGAGTCTGCCAATTGTAGTCGATGTTTCCTGTGAGTTTCAAACGCTCTGGTGGCTTCAAATTCTCCATGTCGCTTTTCACAATTTTCAGCAGATCTTCACCATCCTGGTACCATCTTATGTTCATTAATTAATAGACATTCTTATTATGAACACAGCTAGCTTTAGCTAGACACTTTTATTGAGCACATGTGGACTAGGTACAGTATCTGTAGAGGCTTCCATCTTGATTGCTGCCTTGTGGGTAGCCTAGTGCCTCATGGGTAATGTAGTCTTAAACACGTACAGCTGGGTAGTGTAGTCTTATACATACAACTATATACAGCTCTACACAGCTCTACGGCTCCACCTAGTGTCCACTATAGAATGACATGTTATTGATCATTACACCCACCGCTGGCTCCACTCCTGACAATGTTCATCTTGTAAGGGGTGGAAGGAGGTTCTGCCCCTTAGAATGCATGTTGGAAACTCCCAAAAGCAGCGACCAGGTCTCCCCAGTTTTCTGTGGGTTCTGCTGGTTGACTACTGGAGTTATGGTGGGAGATCCGTGGAACTCCAGAGGAATTTCAACCCCTTTGTGCTTACTATTTAAACACGCTCTTTCAAGCTTACTTTTGTTTTTCGGAGTGATTCTAATTTACTTACCTTCTTCATCTGATCACCTAGATTCAGGGAACAGTTGGAACTTCTATCAGGTTGCTAGGCAATTCATTGTAATTAAGTTTGCCTCATAGCTTAGACCTTTTTCCACTTAAGCTATTCCTTTTAGTTCTATGGCATTACAAGTGAATGGTCCATCTGAACATGCACAGCACCAGTGTGGAGGTTAAATGCCGACATGGAGTGGCTGAGTCAAATGACCTGTTTCCATTTTGTAAATTCTATGGCCTAGAAATTCAGTTGGTTGCGCCAGCCGCTAGTGCCTTAAGAGGGCGAGAAGTGGGGCGCTAAGCGTCTAGCGACTGTGCTCGGCGTGATCTGCACCTCTCGCGAAATTCAGTAACAATTTAGCGGCGGTGCAAAATCTTTGCGCGCGCTCAGCTGCGCGCGCAGATCCTGACGTCATTTCATGGTGCAACGCCCTTTGTGCGCCCCGAACCAGAAATTCAGTGGCGTCGGCCTATTGTGCGTCTGGCGCCCCCAGCGACTGGTAAAGGGGAACGGTTCCCAGTCGCTGCGGGGCGTGGGGGGGCGGTAATTAAAGGGGACTCCTCCTGCAGTATAAATGTCAGCCATTTTGCTCCACTCCTTCTTTGTGAGACACTGATATTTGGAGAGAGACAAAGGGAGAGAGCTTTCTGGTTTGAATCAACACTCGCTCAGGTACTTCTGGCTTCAGGCCAGAGCTTTGCACTTGTAATTAACTTTCAGTGTCATAGCATTAATTCCATACATCTAATGGGGGCTGCAATGGGTGCAAACATTGGCTTACTGCATTGCATTCAGAGGGCTCAGAGACGCTGTGAGAGACTGCCAGTCATGGCCAGACAGAGAAGGGCCAACAGGCGTCGGCACAGGAGGCCTTACCCACCCAGGGTATACCACCAGCAGTTCTCATATCTGAACATGTCTGAGGAGCAGTGTGTTCGGAGGCTGCGATTCAGAAGGGAGGTGGTCACAGAGATCTGCCACCTGCTTCAGAGAGATCTGCAGCCACAGCGGAGGAGCAGGACGTCTCTGTCGGTGGCAGTGAAGGTGACGGTTGCTCTCAACTTCTATGCCACCGGCTCCTTCCAATCCGCTACTGGGGACATTTCCAACATCTCCCAGTTCGCGGTACATTGCTGCATCTGCCAGGTGACCAATGCCCTTTTCAGAAGGAGACGTCAGTTCATCTCCTTCCCCATGACCCTCGACAAGCAGCAAGAGCGTGCAATGGGATTTGCAGCATTAGCGGACTTCCCCATGGTGCAGGGTGCCATTGGCTGCATGCATGTGGCTTTGCGGGCACCTCTGGAGAATGCCGAGGATTACCGCAACCGGAAGGGCTACCATTCGCTCAATGTGCAGTTGGTGTGTGACCACAGGAAGCTCATACTAGCTGTCAATGCCCACTTTCCAGGCAGCAGCCACGATGCTTTCATCCTGCGCCAGACTTCTGTGGCAGACCTTGTCCAGGCCCAGCCTCACCCACGAGGATGGCTTCTCAGGGACAAAGGCTATCCTTTGTGCACCTGGCTGATGACCCCGCTCCATGCGCCCAGCACCCCTGCAGAACAGCGATACAATGACAGCCATCAAGCAACCAGGAACATCATTGAGCACACAATCGGTGTGCTCAAGCAATGGTTCCGCTGTCTGGATCGTTCCGGGGTAGCCCTACAGTACTCGCCTGAGCGAGTCTCCCATTTCGTTGTTGTGTGCTGCATGCTGCACAACCTGGCTATCCGCAGGACTCAGCCACTGCCAGTAGACATTGGAGGACCACCAGAGGATGAGGAGGAGGAGGAGGAGGACCAGGATGGGAGGGAGGCAGAAAGTGCAAGGGCCGTCCATCTGCGGCTTATTGCAACTCGGTTCTAGGCCCCCTCTCAGGGAATGGCTTGTGCCAATGAAGGAAGATGAATGTAGCCACTCCGCAAGCCCTCAGCCGATCAAGGCAACCAATGCTTCCAAAAGCAAACATGGACAGTGCGATTAAAGAAATTTTTTTACTCTTATAACTCTGTGCCCTTCCCGCATGACAAACTAATTCAGAGAAACCCCCCCAAAAAAAACACACCAGTCTCGGCCTTTATATAAAAAACAAACACAACAGTCTCGGCCTTTATATAAAAAACAAACACACCAGTCTCGGCCTTTATATAAAAAACAAAAACGCCATTCTTGGCATTCATATAAAAAAAAAACGCCAGTCACAGCCTTCATATAAAAAAGAAATACAACAGTCTCGGCCTGTTTATAAAAAAGAAATACAACAGTCTTGGCCTGTTTATAAAAAACAACAAAATTGGCCAGACCTTCTACTTTTTCACCTGCGAGGGTGATCCGTCTCGCTTCCGGGCATGGCCCCTACCCGCCCTGCAGCTCCTCCTCAATGGGACCCCAGTGGCTGCAGCAAGGCTGGGGGAAGGCTGCTGAGGGTTAGTTGGTGAGACAGCAGATGCCCTTGGGGGTCTGCCTGGACCAGCTCTGGGCCTGGAGGGCCCGGCTGCGGACTGCTCCAACTCAGCTTGGGCGGCAGCAGTCTGTCCTACGGGTGCTGGCAGCTGCAATGGAGGAGTGACAGTGTTGGCTGCAGGAATGCTGCCAACCTGACAGAGCACAGGCACTCCCTGGTCGGCTGATTCACTGGCACTCGCACGGGCTAGCACTGCAGCATGCGCAGCAATCTGCTGAAGCACAGACTGCTGGGCTGCTGCGGCGCGGTGAGTGCCCCGGCAATGCCTGGCTAAGCCAGCGAGTGTGGCAGCAGTTAGTGCCCGTGTGGCCCTGGTCTGTGTCTGGATGACACCAGCTAGTGAATGCACGGCATGACTGAGCACTTGGCTGGAGGCCGCCTGTGCTGCCGCGAAGTCCTGCAGACTCCTGGCCTATGCTGCCCCGAATTCCTGCACACTCCTTGCCAGTGAGTCTATGGAGTCAGGCATCATTGCCACTGCAGCCATGAGCTCAGTGTGCCTGCGCTCAGCCTGGGCGCCCATTTCCGCAAGGAGCCGCACCTCCTCTGCACTCACTGTAGCAGGACTGGAGGCCACACTCTCCCTCTGGGGAGAAGGCCGCCGAGCTTCTCCACCCCTCCCGCGTTGCTGCAGCCCGTTGGTCCCCGGAGCATCACTCTCCTCCGACACTTCCCCCCTGCTCCCCTCCAGGGAAGACGTGTCCCCAGCATGACCATGGGCTGCCTCGGCCGAGGGTGTCCCTGATGGGGCGGCTTCCTCTTCCTCCTCCTCTAGGTCTGAGTCCGACACAGTGCCAGCTTGACGGGCCGCCTCCTCACCTGGCGAGTCACCATCTGAAAGCAGGGAGGCACAAGAGTTGCTTTAGAGTGAGGACATGACGGCAGCGGGGGAGGCATGAGTGCTGCTATGCACTGCATTGGTTCGATAGTGGCAAAGGATGCTGGCGTGAGGCGCAGGTGGAAAGAGAGAGGTCAAAAAGGTGAGGACCTTACCATTGGTGCCCAGAACAGGGTCGGCATCTCCAGTCGCGACGGGGATAATCAGCCGGCCTGCCATGATCTGCTCCACTTGCAGCTCTAGGTCGCTGAGCTGCTTATGTCAGGGCGGCCTCCCCCGGTCTGGTGCTGCTGTCTCCGGTTGTGCGCCAGCTTGCCCTGCAAGAGAGAGGACGGACTCTAAGTACAGTATCAAGCCCTGATCTTGCCTGCACAGCCTCCCATGGTGGAATAGCCCTGACAGTGTGAAGCCCTCATCTTGCCTGCACAGCCTCCCATGGTGGAATAGCCCTGACAGTGTGAAGCCCTGATCTTGCCTGCACAGCCTCCCATGGTGGAATAGCCCTGACAGTGTGAAGCCCTCATCTTGCCTGCACAGCCTCCCATGGTGGAATAGCCCTGACAGTGTGAAGCCTCATCTTGCCTGCACAGCCTTCCATGGTGGAATAGCCCTGACAGTGTGAAGCCCTGATCTTGCCTGCACAGCCTCCCATGGTGGAATAGCCCTGACAGTGTATAAACTCCTGAATATGCAAGTGCTTTTCATGACAGTCCCATAGCTGCTGGATGAGGTCTGGGCAGTAGGGCTTTCACGTCCCTTTGGCCATCAACTGAGGAGCACATGCAGGGATGAGGAGGATACTGGAAAGGGTACTCACCCTGACAGCCCGAGTGAGGTCATTGAATTTTTTACGGCATTGGAGGGGAGTCCTGGCAACCACGCTGTTGGAGGCGACCCTGCTTGCCACCTCCCTCCAGGCTTTCCGATATTCGGAGGGCAGCGGCCTCCTGCCACCTTCAGGGAACAGAACATGGCGCCTGCGCTCAACTGCGCCAACCAGCACCCTCAGGTCACCCTCGCCGAAGCGCTGCGCTCTGTCCCTTGGCTTCTCTATTCTCCTGGGCGTGAAGCAGATGAATTAGCACTATTCAGGCCTCCTTCCCTCAGGGCTGCAGTGTGCAGGGCATGGCAGCCAAACAATTCCACCCTCCCCCTTTAAGTGTTGACCGGCGCCTGACTGTCTGCCTTCAATCAATAACTCGCCGCACCTGCGCTGCGCCCGCCCTCGGTGGTAGCGCCCTGGATCGCCGGCTTAGCGCCTTATGATACTCGTGCATCGCCTGCTTTAGCGCTGCAGCAACCTCTTTGCGCGATGCAACTGAATATTGGCGAAGGTGGCGCTAAGTTGCGCCGGGCGCAAATTTTTGCGACCACCGGGCTGTAGCGTCCCAAACGCGGCTATACCGAATTTCTAGGCCATATATGTATTTCAAATCAAAATAAAATTTAGATCGGTACTTAATCCTAGTGGCAGAAATCTTCAATGTCTGCAGCACGATACATGGGAGTACCTCCAAATTCCCCTCCAAGTCACGCACCATCCTGACTTGGAAGTATATCGCTGTTCCTTCATCGTCGCTGGGTCAAAATCCTGGAACTCACTCCCTAACGGCACTGTGGGAGTACCTTCAACACACGGATTGCAGTGGTTCAAGAAGGTGGCTCACCACCACTTTCTCAAGGGCAACTAGAGATGGGCAATAAATGCTGGCCTTGCCAGCGATGCCCACATCTCATGAACGAATAAAAAAAAATGTACATGTGTGTATACGTACATGTGTGCATAAATGTATGAGCTAAGAATGCACGGCAACAGAAGAGTTTTGTATGCTTTAGCCCAGATTTTAACTCTGGGCAAGCACAGGGTCAGTGAGGTGAGTATCAAGCTCGCCGATGTGATACCTGGGCTATTTTATCTCCCAGGCCTCAGTTAAACACACCAGCCCGATTCCCAACCAAATACGGCGTCAATGACATGAGACTGGAGGGCAGGAGTCAGGCGATGGCAGCAGTTCAACAATGGAGGGCGAGCTGGGGGCCAGCAGGAACAGTCGCCAGTAGTCATGTAAGTGGATCGGAGGAACGAGGTTGTTTGGTAGATGATTGTGGTTGGAGGAAGGGGGAGGAGGGAAGCCAGGGTAGGGGAGGCCCCAAGTTTCCTTTAGGGCCAAGAGAAGCAACTCTGCTCTTCCTGGCCCACAAGGAAACCTGTAAAAATAAAAAAAATAACTTATCTTCTTGGCCCTCTTCTGGGTCAGCTGCTCTTTGGCGGCGGGTTTCCCTGGCAAGGCTGGCACCAGGCACTGACCTAGTGACACAGTTAAAATAATGTCAGGGTCTGATTGAGGTGAATCAGACTCCCACTTTTGAATCTCAGTGAGACCCTCACCTGCCTGGGGCAAAGGCCTCACACGCTGCCCCTGTTAAAGTGGCACGTGCCTGAGGTTGGCAAGGAGATGACTGGCATGCTGCAGCGATCTTCACCCTCCCGGCCAGCATGCCCTGTTCTCATTGAGCGTGGAGGGTGGAACTGGCATTCATTTATTTAGCCTCTTAGATGGATTTTTGCTGACATATTGATTGGATACAGGCCCATGTTTATATAATTATATACAGGGAGGACCCTTACTTCAGTTAAAGTAACAAAGTCAAGCAGCGTCATAAGCATTATAAGTGATAGATTTTAACTGAAAAATGATGAATAAACACACTAACTTGATCAAACATGGCCTGCAATTGAGTAATCAATAACTTTATAGCCTTTTTTTTCTATGATTGAGAGATAACTTTAATTTTTAATGGTTGCTTACTCTCCCAGGTTATTTTTATTTTACATTCTG
This sequence comes from Somniosus microcephalus, assembly GCF_052327205.1. NCBI lineage: Eukaryota > Metazoa > Chordata > Chondrichthyes > Squaliformes > Somniosidae > Somniosus > Somniosus microcephalus. Next base: position 94,154,541 of record NC_140998.1, on the reverse strand, counting down.
AATGTGTGAGAGAAATACTTCAAAGATTTTTTTATATGGCTTTAAAAGAAGCAGCTTGTACCAAACCTGCAAGAAGTCTCATTTATTGAGTTGAATTTGGGAAAGAAAATATTTATTTAGTGATATGTCTCCTCGTGAGTGAAATTATGTCAGAGTAGAATAGTTTTTCATTGGCAGGCTCACAATCTGCTAGTTACAGTCTACCTCCTGCTCTGCCTGTCCATCACAGTTAAACACTTCATTTATATTGTGGAACTGCTTCCTATGGAAGCAAGATTTTTTGTATGTACATTTGCTGAAAAAAATAGAGACCTTATTGGATGTCAGTGGAATCTTAAAATAATGGCCCAGATCTTGCATTGAGAATAACGATGAGGCTATCAGCACTCACCGTTATAATCAGTAAATCAAAGAGCAACTTCTGGCATCTGCACATACGCATTTAAATGCAGAAATCCAGAAGTTGCTGTCCGATTTGATTTTAGATTGAATTAAATATTCTAATTTATAAATCCTGGTTTAGGCTCTGCACGGCTCAGTGAGGATTCTTCAATCTGATTGGTTGAGGAGACGCACTGTTGCGTTCCTTGCTCCCACACGCTCCAGGTCCCCTGTCGAGGGCGCCGCACTGAAAAAGGATCTCTAAATAATGTGGATTAAAAATTCGGGTGGTTTGTGCCACCCGTTAACGCTATTAAATGTCAAAAAAACAGCGGCTGGCGCGCTTCCGCCAGCTGGTGGCAGAACCCGCGGCGGGCGCCATTTTGCAAAGACCAGTAGTGCTGCCGGTAAACGCAATTGCTGGAGGAATTGAAATTAACCAGATCGTGATATCAGTGAGTGTGCAATGCTCACTTGACGCCCAATCTGCAGCATTCAATTTCACCGTTCAACTTACCGGCATGGCTAAACAATGACAGGGAGAGCAGGTGTTCAACAACAGGAAGGAGGCTCCAGCAATGATATTTAAAGGGATCATCAGCAATCAGTTGCACCTGACCTGTTTATGCAGTTTGACTGGCTCTGTGCTACTTTCTGCAACTCCAACAAATGTCTTTACTTCTTTCAAAGTTCGAAGGTAACAGGGGAGTGTTGTTGTAAGTTGGGAACTCGTTCATTATTTTTTAAAGGCTTCTGCTCACAACACTTGCTCACAGTCATGGAGGCTGTACTGGCAGTCGGCCTCGCCCTCCAGGATCTCTGGCAGAGGGAGCGGAGACAGTGAGGAAGATGGGAACTTGCACGCAGAGAGAGGAGGAGGAGGGCCATGAGGGCTCTCAACAGGAGGCCTTACTCACCTGGGGTCTTCTGACAGCACGTCTCCTACCTCCAATTAAGCGAGGAGCAGTGTCTTAGGAGACTACGCTTCACCAAGGACGTGGTCACAGAACTCTGCCACCTCCTGCAACTCACTTAATGTCCAGTTGGTATGCAACCACAACCAGCGAATCCTCAATGTCAATACCTGGTATCATGGCAGCAGCCATGATGCCTTCATCTTGTGACAGTCCGGTGTGCCAGCAATCCTCCAGCCACCACAGCAAACTCGAGAGTGGCTGCTCGGAGACAGGGAGTACCTGCTCTGCACCTGGCTCATGACTCGCCTCCCCAACCCCAGCACTCATATAGTGAGAGCCATGCTTCCACCAGGAACATCATCAAGCAGACCATTGGGCTACTGAAGCAACGGTTCCACTACCTTGACTGCTCAGGAGGAGCCCTCCAGTACTCGGTGGAGCAGGTGTCCCATTTCTTGGTGGTCTGCTGCATGCTCCACAACGTGGCCTTCATGAGGGTGCAACCATTGCCACTAGCAATTGCCGGAACAACTTAGGAGGAGGAAGAGGAGGGAGGGAGGAGGCATGCAGCAAATCATCTATCCGGATGGGCTGTCCATGAACAGCTCATCAGACTCCGATTTGAATGAATGAAACCCCAGATCCCTGTTGCTCACAATACCCCCATCATACCATCCCTGTCTCATGGAATATCACAGCATTCTCCTGGGCACAAAGCTGAAATGAGAGACACCACAAAAGAATCCAAACAAAATTAATACATTTATCAACAATCATATCACACATTTACATTAATACTATTAACTAGTCACCCTTGTACAATTCCTTAATGTCTGCCTTTTTTGTGGATTTTTCTAAACTAGTGCTCCTGCTGTAATAGATGTGGGTAGAACAAATGAAGGACAGACACACAATGGGCTGGATTTTGTCAATGGGGAGCTTTTGGAGGCGGGACAGATGAAAAATCAACGTTTGACAGCTCTGTGAAGCTGTCAAACACTGACAATCTATCTTCTAACTTGAGTCCTTCTAGTTAGACTCAGTTAGCGAGCTCTCAAGACCAGAAAGCAGAGACTGCAGCTTTTGACAGTTCAGCGGCCATTCTGCTTTCTGTGCCGGTGAGCTGAGGGACTCCCGAGAACTGAAGGAAGGAAGCCTGCAGGAGAAAGTAAAGGTAAGTAAAACTTATTAAAACACTTTACACTTACCTCACACACTTACCTCTGCACACATGCACCCATCACTCACCTGCACAACCGATGTCTCGACCACTGCAACCCCTGCAGACCGACGGTCCGCCTTGCTAACTTGGCGTGGTTCAGAGCCGTCGGGCAGCCCACACTTCAGGGCTAAAAATAGGGATTAGGCAAAAAACTGCCTGTTAACTACCTATTAACAGGCAATTAATTGGCACTAATGCCCTTCCCACCTCAGGCAGGCGGCTCCCAGCACAGGTCGGGTACCCACCTCCTGGGACATTGGCACGGAGGCGGGTTGGGGGCAGGATGGGTTTCTGCCCCCCGATTCTGCAATTTTTGCACCACTCCCGCCTCCAAACCTGTTGTGTATGTAATAGGTATGTTACTTTAAACCTATGGCCAGGGCAGCACTACTTTGTAGGGTGTAGTGATACCGTAGTACCACTCCTGCCCATAGGGGTATAAATAGTACTGTGGGTACTGATCTCCCCTCAGTTCCCGCCTGTTGGTATTAAGTAAAGACCTACGTTGAATCTTCCAAGCTGTCTCTTCATTATTGGATTAAGTATAGACACATACTTTATACTGGCGACGAGTAAGGTTCGAACTCACCAGTACACAGTGCAACAAAGGAACGGTAGCAGGACGGAGAGAGGCTTCTTACCAGCCAGCCTGCAGAGTCCAGCGTCGACCGAAGGAGGCCGCCCAGCACTCTGGGTTCGGGAGGAGCGGCAGCAACGGAGCGAGAGAGAGAGGTTTCCAGCGGAGGCTGCAGCAGCTGAGAGAAGAGGCTGAACGGGCGCTCCAGCCACGGGGCAAAAGTCCACCCAGGGCCAGGTAAACTGAAATCCTTCCCGGGGAACGGGAGCAGCAAGGGCCAGAACGGGCAGGCGATCTGGGGAACAAACGGAGCCACGAGGACTAGCAAGCCATGAGAGGGGAAGGTCTTTGTTAATAGCGGCGGTGGCAATAACGGGAGCTGCAAGGGCCAAAAATAATGAAGCTGGAGAGAGGTCGTTAGCGGCAGCAGGAGAAAAGGCGGGAAAAACGCCATCTAGTGGACAAAGGGGAAAAGTTTTTTTTTCTCTTCAGCAGTTTAAAATAAAAAAAATAAAAAACGCCATCTAGTGGAGAAAGGCGGGAAAAGCTCTTCAGCAGTTTAAAATGTCTAAAGAAGGCTGGTTGTCAGCATTTGTTGAGGACACAGAAGAGTGGGATGCCTATATCGAAAGGCATGAACTTTATTGCATAGTAAACAAGGTGGAAGATGACAAAAAGGTAGCAACCTTATAAAAATTGTATGGGGGCAAAAACATACGGTCTGCTGAGGAATCGTCTTACTCCAGAAAAGCCAGCAGACAAAACGTATGCCCAAATTGTTGATACGTTAAAGGAACATTTAAACCCTAAGCCACCATTTATAGCGGAAAGGTACCGCTTCTACAGATGCGACCAAAGGAATGATGAGTCGCAGGCAGCCTATTTAGCTGAGCTCAAAAGGTTGTCCAAACATTGCCAGTTTGGAGCCTTTTTGGCGGACGCGATCAGAGACAGATTTGTCTGTGGCATGTTAAATGAGAGTACACGAAAATGGTTGCTAGCCAAGAAACAGCTCAGCCTAGATCAGGCGATTGAAATAGCATCGGTCCATGAAGCAGCAGCACAGGGTGCTGCTCAAATGCGACAAAACACAACCTGCTATGACACCCATGAGGTGACATTTCACAAAGGTAAATGCTACCGTTGTGGCAAAACCACCCACGACCAAAGTAATTGTTGGTTTCGTGATAAAATATGCCGGCAGTGTGGAAAAAAGGGGCATATAGCGAAAGTTTGTCGGTCGGGTACGAAACCCAATAGTGGGGGCAGTCCGAGCAGTACCAAGGCAAGGACAAAAATACATAAGATGTCTGACAGTAGCTCAGACGAGTCACAGGAAGGCACAAAAGCAGAGCCTAAAGGTCTGGGATGTCTCAAGTTATATGGTGTAGACAAAACGGAGGACCACAGCACAATGTGGGTTAAAATGAAGGTAGCAGGCGTCGAAGTTAATATGGAGCTGGACACGGGTTCAGCCCTATCAGTAATTAATGAACAAGATTATAACAGGCTGTTCAAACGCATTCCCTTAAAGGATACGGAAATTAAATTAAAAACATATACGGGACAAAAAGTTTACCCGAAGGGAAAAATGCAAGTAACAGTTAAATACAACGGCAGGAAAGTGCCAGGACTTTATTTATACGTCCTACCAAACGGTGGACCACCACTTTTGGGTAGGGAATGGATAAGAAAAATCCATTTCGACTGGAAGTCGATACATGAGTTAAAAGTAGAGACCACCAAGGATGATACAACCATTACAAGCAGGCTGTCGAAAATATTGGCAAAAACACCAGAGGTGTTCCAACAAGGGCTGGGGACCTTAAAGGACATTAGAGCAAAAATAACTATTGCTCAATACGCAAACCCCAAGTTTTGTAAGGCCAGGCCGGTGCCTTACGCCATTCGGCCAGCTGTGGAAGCAGAACTGGATGCCTTAGAGAGCGCAGGTGTCCTTACAAAGATTGAGTGGAGTGAGTGAGCCACGCCCATCATCCCAGTTATAAAGAAATCTGCAAATAACACACCGGGGGAACCAAAGAAGGATCGCATTTGCGGGGATTTTAAGATAACTATTAACCCAGTCCTGCACACAGTACAGCGCGGATAGAGGACATATTCACATCGTTAGCTGGGGGTAGACACTTTACGAAGATTGACCTTTGTCAAGCTTATTTACAGATGGAGGTGGAACAGGACTCGAAAAAGCTCTTAACGATTAACACACACAAGGGATTGTACCAGTACAATCGCCTGGTATTTGGTGTGGCGTCCGCCCCGGCAATATGGCAGAGGACCATGGAACAGGTCCTACAGGGCATTCCAGGAACGCAGTGCTACCTGGATGACATCCTGGTGACAGGACAAACGGATAACGACCACCTCGCTAACCTGGAGCGAGTACTTCTGCGGTTGCAACAATACGGACTCAGGGCGAACAAGCAGAAATGTGAGTTTTTCCAGGAACGTATCTCATACTGTGGTCACATTATAGATAAGGAAGGCCTGCATAAGTCCCCGGAAAAGATCGAGGCAGTAGTGAAGGCCCCGTCCCCTGAGAATGTATCTCAGTTACGATCATTCTTAGGCCTTATAAACTATTACCATAAGTTCCTCCCGAACTTATCGTCCATTTTACATCCACTAAATTCCTTGCTGCAAAAGGGAGTCTCCTGGAATTGGGACGAAGCATGTGAGGCTGCTTTTAAAAAGGGTAAACAACTCATTACATCAAAGGAAGTGCTCGCACACTTTGACCCAAAAATGCCAATGAGGTTGGCATGTGACGCCTCCCCGTACGGTATAGGGGCAGTGTTGTCACACAAATTTCCCAACGGGACGGAGAGGCCAATAGCATTTGCCTCAAGGTCGTTAACTACAGCCGAAAGAAACTATGCGCAAATCGACAGGGAGGCCCTCAGTCTGGTGTGGGGTGTAAAAAAAATTCCACCACTACCTGCATGGGCAACGTTTCACACTACTGATGGATCATCAACCGTTGGTGTCGATATTTAATCCAACAAAATGGGTGCCCCTGATGACGGCCCAAAGGCTACAGAGATGGTCACTGTTCTTAGGAGCACACCAGTACCTTATCGAATATAAGGGTACCAAACAGCATGGCAATGCAGATGGCCTGTCGCGGCTACCCTTGCCTGCCGAGATCGAAGAGATAGTACAGGACCCTGTGGAAATATATCATACGGCTGTTATGGAACACTTGCCCATCACCAGCCAATGTATCAAGCGGGAAACACGGAACGACCCGACATTGGCAAGGGTTTACGAGTTAACCGTGAAAGGCTGGCCGGCGCAGGGTGACGCATCATTGCCGGCGTTTTCGGCAAGGAAGGACCAGTTGTCCGTCTGCCAGGGCACATTGATGTGCGGAGCCAGGGTGGTGGTCCCTCAAAAATTACAACATAAAGTGTTGCAGGACTTACACGAAGGTCATCTGGGGGGTGTCAAAATGAAAAGCCTTGCCAGAGCCTACGTCTGGTGGCCCGGCATTGACAGGGACATTGAGGAAGTAGCAAAAGCGTGCCAAGGGTGCCAGATGGTACAGAACGTACCACCACAAGCCCCACTACATCCGTGGGAGTGGCCCTCAACGCCGTGGCAATGGATCCACATGGACTTCGCTGGCCCCTTCCTGGATGCGATGTTCCTTATTGTAGTGGACGCCCATTCAAAATGGCCGGAGGTCATAAAGATGTCATCAACGACAGCCGAAAAGATGGTCGCAGTCTTAAGGACCATTTTTGCCCGAAACGGGGTGCCCGAGCAAATCTGTTCGGACAATGGGCCACAATTTGTGGCAGAAGAATTTCAAGCATTCCTAAAAAGGAATGGAGTGCGACATTATACGTCCGCACCATATCATCCGGCTACAAATGGGCTGGCAGAGCGCTTTGTACAGGCTTTTAAAAAGGCCATCAAGGCGATGGGGGAGGAAAGGTTGCCACTACAACACAAGGTGGACAACTTCCTATTCGCATACCGTAATGCTGCACATACGGTGACCAACCAGGCCCCCGCCGTCATGTTCTTTAATAGAAGGTTAAGGTCTCGCCTTGAATTGCTCAGACCAAACATTCGGAGAGATGTGGAAAACCGAGTATTTCGTAGGGCTCCTGACAGACAGACACGGAGCTTCGAGGTGGGGCAGCAAGTGTTGGCCCGTGATTATCGGAATGAAAAGTGGCGGTCTGGTACGATAAAGGCCCGCCAGGGACCCTTGATGTACACAGTTGAGACAGGGGAAGGCATAATCAGACGACATGCTGATCAACTTGTGGAGTCCAGAAACCCAACTGATTCACTACCTCAAACGTCTCAGCACATTGTTACAGCGGAATCACGGCCCAGCTCGTCGTTACAGAGGTCTCAGGAATGCGAGGAGTTCAGCACTCCAGTGATCTCCACGGCACAGGATGTGCCATCAGACACCGACGAGTCCAGCGATGAAGGGGTGACGGAAGTACCGCCGCCTACACCGAGACCGACTAGAGAAAGACGTTATCCTAGTCGAGATAGGAGGCCTCCTCAGAGACTGAATCTATAACATGTTTCTGTTTATATATATATAAGTAGACAACTCTTGATGTAAATATGTTATGTATATTGTGTTACCAAATGTTATTAGCCCTAGTTATGGGGCATCTATTGACTTAATTGCACGGGTACGTTTTAATTAAAAGGGGAGGAATGTTGTGTATGTAATAGGTATGTTACTTTAAACCTATGGCCAGGGCAGCACTACTTTGTAGGGCGTAGTGATACCGTAGTACCACTCCTGGCCATAGGGGTATAAATAGTACTGCGGGTACTGATCTCCCCTCAGTTCCCGCCTGTTGGTATTAAGTAAAGACCTACGTTGAATCTTCCAAGCTGTCTCTTCATTATTGGATTAAGTATAGACACATACTTTATAAAACCCACCTCCTTGGGGCTTGGAAAATGGAGCCCCATGAGTTGCTCGTCAATGTGCTTGCTTTATAGGCCAGAGCGAACTGAGCATGCTCATATTAAACCATGTGACAAACCATGTGATAATACATTGCACTGCTTTCCCCTTTAAAAAAAATGTATGTATTCCCCTCTCAAATACAACAAAAAACTATGGTCCCACCTTTCCCAGCATTGCATGTACCACATAACAAATACTCCTGGCTTTTCTCTTTTAAATGAACTACAAATCCAGTTTAATAACAGGTTTACAGAGCCTTCCTGATCTCCTTACAAAGGTTTTGGTGTTGAACCAATTTTTGGGCAGTTTTGTTTTGGTTCTGAACTCAAACATAATCCTGTTTCTATCTCAGACTTGTTTGAACCTGGTACTTCAGTTACTGAATTCTGAACTGAGTCCAACTCATGTATGTGTTCATGATCAAGTGGTTCAAGATCATGTCTTGGTTCATCTCTAGCAGAGATCATTTGATCTACCTGAACATTTTGGATGTGGTCACCAATTTCAACCAAATATCTCTTGGTTCCACCAACCTCTACCGTGGTTCCTATATCCCACTTTGTGAACTCGATTTGCCAGGGGGACTGAGAACACAAACACACTTGTTTTGGTTGAAACTGCATTCTTTCTGAATGCTATCATAATAATGTTTCTGACTCAACTGTTTCTGTTCAACTCTTGAGGCCAAATTTGGTTGAACAAGACTCAATCATGTTCTCAATCTCCTCTTCATCAAGAGTTCTGCTGGGGTATAATCAGTTGTGGTGTGTGGAGTAGTTCTGTACGTCAACAAGAAATTTGCCAAACATTGCTTCATGCTGAGTCCCAAACAACCCTGCAATACTTAAATTTGAGAGCTTCTTTTACTATTCTGACTGACTTTTCGGCTGCTCCGTTTGAAGCTGGATGATATGGTGGAACATGAGTGTGTTTGATACCATTCCATTTCATGAACTCTTGGAATAAAACAGAACGGAACTGGAGGCCATTGTCAGAAACAAACTCTTCCGGTAAGCCATGACATGCAAATATAAACCTCAACTCATCTATGGTACATTCAGTTGTGGTACTTGAACTCATGTGTTTCACTTCAATCCACTTTGAGTGACTATCTACAAGTACCAGGAAATAACCATTTGCTTTCTCACAGAAGTCCACATGTACTCTCTGAAAAGGTCTTCTTGGCCATGACCAGGGTTGTAGTGGAGTTTTGGGTGGTTTGTTTCTGCAATTTTGGCAAATGCTGAATTTGCTGACAAGTGATTCAAAATCACTGTCCAATCCAGGCCAGTAAATAAAACTTCTTGTAATTGATTTCCTACTGACGATCCCTGGATGCTCAGTATGAAGTTCAGTTAGAATTCTATCTCTCAAAGAAGTTGGTACCACCACACTCTTTCCCCACTTGATACAACCTTGCTCACAAGACAATTCAGTATGACGGTTATGGAATGGTTTCAACTCTATGTCCAGACACTGATCAGTCCATCCATTTAAGGTATTCTCATACACTCTTTTCAGTACGGAGTCCTTTTGAGTCTCATCTGCAATCTCAGTTGCATTCACAGGAAAGTCTCTGTCAATTGTACCTAGCATGAAAATAGCATCTTCACTCCCAACACATGAGTCCGTGGCCTAGAAATTCATTATAGCCACTTTTGGGGTGGTAAAGTCGGGCGGCCGCTAAAGTTTGCGCCCGGCGCAAATTCGAGGCCGCTTCTCCGATATTCATTAGCTTCGCCCTAAGAGTTTGCTCGAGCGCTAAAACTGGCGATGCACGCCTCTCTTTAGGTGCTAAGCCGGAGGTGCTGAGCGAGAGCGTCGAGGCCGGGCGCAGCGCAGGTGCGGCCATCTCGTGATTGACAGCAGACACCCTGGCGCCGGCCAGCTCTTAAGGGGGAAGGGTCGACTTGGTCTGCTGCCACGCCCTGGATAGTGGAGCCCTGCAGCTAGGCCTGAACACTGCTGCTGGACCCAAATAGCGCCTGAAACCATGGAGAAGGCCCGTGAACGAGCGCAGCGCTTCTCAGAGCTTGATCTGAGGGTGCTGGTTGGTGCTGTGGAGAAGAGACGCCATATTTTGTTTCCGGACAATGGCAGGAAGCCGCCGGCCCGCGTCTACCGGAGAGCCTGGAGGCATGTCGCCACCAAGGTGTCATCCAACAGCGAGGTCCCCAGGAGCGGTGTCCAATGCCGCAAAAAGCTAAATGACCTCGCCAGGATTGTCAGGGTGAGTACCCTTTCCAGTGTCCTCCTCATCCTTGCATGTGCACCTCACATTATGGGCAAAGGGACCTGAAAGCCCTAATGGCCAGCCCTCATGCAGCAGCTATGGGACACTCATGAACATCAATTGCACATTGTGCACTTAACACACTGGCCAGGCTATTCGACCATGGGAGGCAGTGCACACAAGATCAGGGCTACACACTGGCCAGGCTATTCGACCATGGGAGGCAGTGCACACAAGATCAGGGCTACACACTGTACTTAGAGGCAGTCCTTTCTCTTGCAGGCCAAGCTGGCCAATAATAAGAGGAGCCGGACTGAGACCGGGGGAGGCGGACCCCAGATCCAGCCGCTCACCGAGCTGCAGCATCGCGTGGAGCGCATCATGGGTGCCCGGGTGATTGGCCCCGTTGCATCTGGAGATGCCGACCCTGTTCTGGGCACCAATGGTAAGGACATCACCTTTTGGACCTCTCTCGTCCCACTTGCGCATCAGATCTACATCCTTTGCCACTGTCCGACCAATGCGCTGAATGCCACCACTCATGCCTCCCTCGCTGATGCCCTCTCCTCACTCTAAAGCTACTCTTGTGCCTTCCTGCTTTCAGATGGTGAGGAGGAGGTCCCTGAAGTTGCCAGTGACAGCCCCTCAGAAGAGGAGGAGGAGGAGGAGCAAGAGGAAGGCAGCCCATCAGGGGAACCCTCAGCCGCGGCAACCCATGCCAATGTAGGGGACACGTCTTCCCTGGAGGGGAGCGTGGGGGAAGTGTCGGAAGGGAGGGTAGCTCCTGGGACCAGCGGCCTGCAGAAACGCGGGAGGGAGGTGGAAGCTCAGCGGCCTTCTCCCCAGAGGGGGGAAGGGTCGGAGGGGAGTCCAATTGCTGGGCCCAGCGGCGTCCAGCAACGCAGGAAGGGTCGGCCAGCTCGGCGGCCTTCTCCCCAGAGGGAGAGTCCGGCCTCCAGTCCGGAGACGGCCAACGCCGAGGAGATGCGCCGCCTCGAGGACTTGTCCGCGGACTCGGAGCGCCGGCACACGGAGCTCATGGGGGTAGTGGCATGGTTGCCTGAGGCCATCGAGTCCCTGTCTCGGAGTGTGACCGAGTTCGGGGCCTCACAGGCCACCAGTCGGGCGGAATTCGGGGCAGCTCAGGCAGCGAGTGGTCAGGTGATCAGTGGTGCCGTGCAGTCACTGGGTGCTCTGATGCGGTCACTGAACAGGTCAACACGGGCACTCACTGCTGCCACACTCGCTGTGTCAGCCAGGCATCGCCAGGGCACCCGGCGCACTGCAGCAGCACAGCGGTCTGTCCCTCGGCAGATTGGTGCGCATGCTGCAGTGCTGGCCCGGCCGAGTGCCAGTGTCTCAGGCGACCAGTGAGCGCCTGCCATCCGCCAGCTTGCCCCCATTCCTCCAGCCGCCACTGCCACTCCCCCAGTGGAGCTGCCAGGAGCTGCTGCAGCGACTGATGCTGGCCAGCCACAGCTGCAGCATTCACCAGCCGGCCCCTCGACGGCCAGACCTCATCTAGGCCGACCCCCAAGGGCATCTGCCGTCACGACATGTGCCCCTCAGGAGCCTGCCCCCAGCCTTGCAGCAGCCAATGGCCTCACTTTGAGGAGGAGCAGCAGGGCGTGCAGGGGCCGCCAAAGTTTGCAGAAGGCATCGCCCTCGCGGGCCACTAAGTAGAGGGTGTGTCCAAATGTTGTGTTTTCTGGAATGTGTGTTTTGTGAAGGCCGAGGATGAAGGCCATTTTTGTTTACATCTTTTGTTAATGCTCCCCAGGTTGTGGGAGTGAGTCATGTGTGTGAGTGCTTTTTGGGGGTTTCGTCTGTTTTTGGTTTTCATGTGGGAAGGGCCCTGAGTTTGTACAATAAACCATTTTATTTATTCACATTGTCCATGTTTGATCTTTGAAGTGTTTGTTTCCTTAACCGGCTGACGGCTTGCGGAGCGGCTGCAATCATGTTCTTTCATTGGCACAAGCCATTCCCTGACAGGGGGCCTAGAAGTGACGGTCAATAAGCCGCCGACGGGCGGCCCTTGGACCTTCTGCCTCCCTCCTGGGCTGGTACTCCTCGTCCTCCTCCTCCTCCTGCTGAGGTGGTGATCCAACGTGAGGTGGCAGTGCCTGAGTCCTGCGGATAGCCAAGTTGTGCAGCATGCAGCAAACGACGACGAATTGGGAGACTCGCTCCTGCGAATACTGGAGGGCTCCCCCGGAGTGATCCAGACAGCGGAACCGTTGCTTGAGGACGCCGATTGTTTGTTCTATGATGTTCCTAGTCGCTTGATGGCTCTCGTTGTATGCCTCTTCAGCAGGGGTCGTGGGCGCGCGGAGTGGGGTCATGAGCCAGGTACACAAAGGATAGCCTTTGTCCCCGATAAGCCATCCTCTTGGGTGAGGCTGTGCCTGGAACATGTCAGCCACAGTTGTCTGTCGCAGGATAAAGGCATCGTGGCTGCTGCCTGGAAAGCGAGCATTGACAGCTAGGATGCGCTGCCTGTGGTCACACACCAGCTGTACGTTGAGGGAATGGTAGCCCTTCCGGTTGCGGTAATCCTCGGCATGCTCCAGAGGTGCCCGCAAAGCCACATGCGTGCAGTCAATGGCGCCCTGCACCATGGGGAAGCCCGCTATTCTTGCAAATCCCACTGCACGCTGCTGCTGCTTGTCCAGCGTCATGGGGAAGGAGATGAATTGACGTCTCCTTCTGAAAAGGGCATTGGTCACCTGGCGGATGCAGCAATGCACGGCGAACTGGGAGATGTTAGCGATGTCCCCAGCAGCGGATTGGAAGGAGCCAGTGGCATAGAAGTTGAGAGCCACCGTCACCTTCACTGCCACCGACAGAGACGTCCTGCGCATCAGCTGTGGACGCAGATCTCTGTGCAGCAGCTGGCAGATGTCTGCAACCACCTCCCTTCTGAATCGCAGCCTCCTAACACACTGCGCGGCAGACATGGTCAGATAGGAGGACTGCTGGCGGTATACCCTGGGTGGGTAAGGCCTCGCTTGGCGACGCCTGTTGCCCCCTCTGCGTCTAGCCAGGGCTGCCACTCTCTCACGGCGTCTGTAAGCCCTTCCGGCATAAGGCTGAAACTCAGCGTTGGCACACAATGCAGCCCCCATTATATGCTGGCAAACACTGAGATCTCAATGAAGGCAAAGATAATTGCTAAGCTCTGGCCTGAGCCAAAAATACCTGTCCTAGTGTTGGGCCAAAGCAGTAAGCTCTCCTCCTTGGTCTCTCTCCAAAAAACCGTTGCACAAGAGTGAATGCTGCAAAATGGCTGGCCTTTATAGTGCAGGGTAAGTGCCCTTTAATTTGCGCTCCCCGCGGCCCGCCTCGGCTGTGTACCGTTCCACTTCACAGTCGTTAGGGCCGCCCGGCGCACAATGGGGCGGCGCGAGTGAAGTTCCGGTTCCGGGCGCACAAAGGGCGTTGCACGACGAAATGACGTCATGATCTGCGCGCGCAGCAGGGCGCACGCTAAGACTTTGCGCCGGCGCTAAATGTCTACTGAAGTTGGGGCGAGGCGCAGATCGCGCTGCGCCCGGGCGCTAAGCGCCTAGCGCTCGAGATCTACTCCTCCTAAGGCGCTAACGGCTGGCGCGCCCAACTGAATTTCTAGGCCCTTATGTAGCAACCTGGACAAGGCATCTGTGATTGCATTTTGCTTTGAAGTGTGATATTCAATCGTGTAGTCATATTGTGACAACAACACTGCCCAACGTTGCATTCTTGATGCGGCCATTGCAGGGATGGCAGGTTTGGGCCCCAATATTGCTAAGGAGCGGTTTGTGATTGGTTGTCAGGGTAAACTTTCTGCTGATCAGGAACTATTGGAATCTTTTGATTCCAAACACTATAGCGAGTGCTTCCTTTTCAATTTGCGCATAGTTTCTTTCGCTCTTTGTGAGGATTCGCAATGCGAACACGATTGGTTTCTCTTGGCTGTCATCCATTACGTGGCTTATGACAGCTCCCACACTGTAGCTGGGAGCATCACACGCTAACTTAAGCTCACGCTCTGTGTCGTAGTGCACAAGTAGAGCATCGCTAGAGAGACTTCTCTTACAATCGTTGTAAGCTTCCTGTTGCACTTCTGTCCACTTCCACTGGACATCCTTCTTGAGGAGCTCGTGCAATGGAGTTAACATGGTCACTAACTCAGGTGAGAAACGTGCATAGTACTGGACCATTCCAAAGAAAGATCTTTAATCAGACACATTCTGTGGATATGGATCATTGATGACAGCATCAAGCTTTTCCTTAACTGGTTGCAAGGCATTTGCATCAACTTTCAGACCAAGGTACACAACCTTGGGCTGCACAAAAGCACATTTGCTCCTTTTCAATTTGACATTGTGGGAATTCAACCTTTGAAGCACTAAATCTAACATTCTAGATTTTCTTCCTTGCTGCTTGTAATCAGCACATTGTCTTGATTGCATAAGCAATTTGGAACTCCTTGCAAAATCTTATCCATCGTAGCTTGGAAGATTTTGGGAGAGAACTTCACACCATATGGCAGCTTGGTGTATGAGTACAGTCCCTTGTGTGTGTTGATGGTGAGATACTGCCGACTCTCTTTGTCAACATTCAGCTGAGCGTAGGCGTGCAACAGGTCAAGCTTGGAGAAAACCTTTAACCCAGAGAATGCTACATACAAATCTGGTGATGTAGGTAACGGGTACTGCTCATCATCAACTACTTGGTTGATAGTAACTTTGTAGTCACCGCACAAGTGTACAGTTTTGTCTGCTTTGGGCACTACCACAATCAGGGTAGCCCATTCACTTTTGTCAGTTTTTATTGCACTCCGTTCTTTCTCAGTTTCTCTAGCTATACCTCCACCTGACTTTTCAATGCATAGGGGACTGACCTTGCCTTAAAATAGATAGACTTCACATTCGACTTGATGCGGATATGCGCATCATACACAGTGATGCCTTCATAACTGTTGTTAAGTCCGTGAATGATTGAGACACGGACTAGCAGGAGTGAAAACAAACAGATCTTTACTGGTGGAAGTCAATAACGAAACTAAACAACAGAGGCTCTCTAGCGCCTTTTATACAGGGGTGGTCACTGCCGGTACTGCAGTCTGAGACCAGTTATTCTCTTAAAGGTACATACACAACAATTCCTCCCCTTTTAGATAAACAATACATAACATTCGTTTAACAACTAAATGATAATGAATTACAATCACAATTACTGTTACTAGATACAGTGGTTAAGTTTAAGCAATTATAAGTTCAGTCTTTGAGGAGGCTTCCTGATTCTGTCTGGATAACGCCTCTTTGGGGTAACAGGTTCTCTGGCAATGTTGAGTCGGAATCAATGTCGTTGTTTGCCTCATCTGCTTCCAATATTACCGGTTCTGCGGTAGCTGCAATTGGAACGTCGATTTCATTACCAGGTGTATCAGGTCGTGGTGTGGAGTTGACGTTTTCCAGTGACTCTAGAATCTGGTCAGCATGGCGTCTTACAATGCTCTCCCCAACGTCCACGGTATACATGAGAGGTCCTTGTCGTGTACAAATCGTTCCTGGCTGCCATTTCTCAGTGCGGTAGTGCCGGGCCAAAACTGGTTGACCTATCTTAAAACTCCTGGTCGGCCTTTCATTCATATTCTGAAACTGCCTGTTCTCCACATCTCTTCGGACGTTTGGCTTAACCAAATCCAAGCGGCATCGTAGTCTTCGATTGAAGAACATCATGGCTGGAGTTTGGTTGGTAACCGCATGTGTCGCATTCCGGTAGGCAAACAAGAAGTTGTCCACCTTGTGTTGTAGGGGTATATCTTCATTACACATTGCCTTGATAGCCTTCTTGAATGTTTGGAGAAACCTCTCGGCCAATCCATTAGTGGCTGGATGATATGGGGCAGATGTGTAATGCTTAACACCATTGTTCTTTAAGAAACTCCGGAACTCTTCAGACACAAACCGTGGTCCATTGTCAGAGCAAATCTGTTCAGGCAGCCCATTCCTGGCGAATATGGTTCGTAAAACTGTGATAGTTTTTTCCGTGGTGGTTGAGGACATTTTTATTACCTCTGGCCACTTTGAATGTGCATCCACCGCAATTAAAAACATCGAGTCCATGAAGGGACCAGCAAAATCAATGTGCACCCTTTGCCATGGAGATGAGGGCCACTCCCATGGATGCAGAGGAGCTTGTGGTGGGGCGTTTTGGACCTTCTGGCATCCTGCACAGCTCTTGGTCATCTCTTCGATTTCTCTATCGATTCCCGGCCACCACACAAACGCTCTGGCTAAGCTCTTCATTTTTACCCCACCCAGATGACCCTCATGAAGTTCATTGAGCACTCTATCCGTCAACTTAGGTGGAATTACTACTCTGGATCCACACATCAATGTTCCCCTGCACACTGACAGCTGTTCTCTTCTCGGCGAGAATGCTGGCAGCAGTGGTTCGCCATGTGCTGGCCATCCCTTCACCGTTAAAACATAGACCCGTGATAGTGTCGGGTCATTCCATGTTTCCTTTTCTATGTTTGCATTCGTCACAGGAAGACATTCGACTATGGTCGAGTGGAATAACTCCATTGGATCCACTGCAAGGTCTTCTTCTTCCACCGTCGGCAACGGTAGACATGACAATCCATCAGCATTTCCATGCTGTTTAGTTCCTTTGTACTCGATGTCATATTGGTGTGCCCCTAGGAAAAGGGACCATCTCTGCAGCCGTTGTGCTGTCATTATCGGTACGCCCTTTTGAGGGTTGAAAGTGGAGACAAGAGGTTGATGATCGGTTAGTAGAGTAAATTTTTGACCGTGCAGATAGTGATTGAACTTCTTCACCCCCCACACTAGGCTGAGGTCCTCTCTGTCAATCTGGGCGTAGTTACGCTCGGCAGAAGTTAACGAGCGTGACGCAAAAGCTATCGGCCTCTCCAAACCATCAAGGAAATTATGTGACAGTACCGCCCCAATGCCGTAGGGAGACGCATCACACGCCAGCCTGATTGGCAGTGCTGGGTTGTAGTGAGCCAATACTTCCTTTGAAGTGATTAAGTCCTTACTCTTCGGAAAAGCACGCTTACAATCATCGCTTCATTTCCATGCTACCCCCGTTCGTAGCAGGGCGTTCAGTGGGTGCAGAATTGTCGACAAATTCGGCAAAAACTTATGATAGCGAGTTGTTCACGCCTCAGGGTAGGGCTGCACAGGGGGTGACCATCAGGCGGAGCAACAGAGGCAGGCAGGAAGTGCAGGGAACCCCTGCGGACATCCCCCTTTCAAACAAGTATACCAAGTTGGATACTGTTGAGGGGGATGACTCACCAGGGGAAGGCAGCAGCAGCCAGCTTCCTGGCACCAGGGACGCTTCTGCTGCTCAGAAAGGGAGGAAAAAGAGTGGGAGAGCAATAGTGGTAGGGGATTCTATCGTAAGGGGAACAGATAGGCATTTCTGTGGCCGCAAACGTGACTCCAGGATGGTTTGTTGCCTCCCTGGGGCCAGGGTCTGGGATGTCACTGAGTGGCTACAGGGCATCCTTAAGGGGGAGGGTGAGCAGGCAGAGGTCGTGGTCCACATTGGGACCAACGACATAGGAAGGAAGGGGGATGAGGTCCTGCATCAAGAATTTAGGGAGCTAGGTAACAGATTAAAGAGCAGGACCTCGAAGGTTGTAATCTCTGGATTACTCCCAGTGCCATGTGCTAGTAAGTATAGGAATGGGAGGATAGAGCAGATGAATGCGTGGCTAAAGAGTTGGTGTAGGGGGGAGGGTTTGACTTTCCTGGATCACTGGGCCTGCTTCTGGGAAAGGTGGGACTTGTACAAGTCGGACGGGTTGCACCTGAACCAGAGCGGGACAAATATCCTTGCGGGGAGGTTTGCTAGCACTGTTGGGGGGGGTTTAAACTAACTTGGCAGGGGGATGGGATACAGAGGGGAGCTGAAATAGGGGGTGATGTGCTGCCAATTATAGAGAAAAAAACAAGTCAGCTTGGTAGACAGGGCAAATATATAAGGGCAAGGCTGGATGGCATCTATTTTAATGCAAGGAGTCTTGCAAATAAGGTGGATGAACTGAAGGTGTTGATAAACACATGGGAGTATGATATTGTTGCTGTCACGGAGACATGGTTGAGGGAGGGGCAAGACTGGCAGCTCAATATTCCGGGGTACAGAATCTTCAGGCGAGACAGAGGGGGAGGTATAAGAGGAGGGGGTGTCGCAATATTAATTAAGGAGTCAATTACTGCAGTAAGGAGGGATGATATATTAGCAGGTTCCTCTAATGAGGCCATATGGGTGGAGCTTAAAAACAAAAAGGGGGCAAGCACTTTGCTGGGAGTGTACTATAGGCCTCCAAACAGCCAGGGGGAGATAGAGGAACAGATATGTAGGCAAATCTCAGAGAAATGTGCAAATAATAGGGTAATAATAATGGGGGTTTTCAACTTCCCCAATATTAACTGGGATAGTCAGAGTGTGAAAGGCTCAGAGGGTGTAGAATTCTTAAAGTGCATCCAGGAGAGCTTTTTGAGCCAGCATGTAGAAAGTCCTACAAGAGAGGGGGCGGTACTGGACCTAATTCTGGGGAATGTGGCCGGCCAAGTGGAAAAAGTGCTAGTAGGTGAGCACTTTGGTGATAGTGACCATAAGATGGTAAGATTTAAGGTGGTCATGGAAAAGGACAGGGATGGGCCGGAAATAAAGGTTCTAAATTGAGGGAAGGCCGATTTTAATAGGATAAGGCAGGATCTGGCCAAAATGGACTGGGATCAGCTACTTGTAGGAAAATCCGCATCGGAGCAATGGGAGGCTTTCAGAAGGGAGATTGAGATCATACAATGGCAACATGTTCCCGTAAAGGTCAAGAGTGGTTCCATAAACCACAGGGAACCTTGGATGTCAGGGGATATACGAGAATGGATTAGGAAAAAAAGGAGGGCTTTTGGTAGATACAAAAGGCTAAAGACGGAGGAAGCCCTAGAGGAGTACAAAAAGTGCAGGGGGATACTTAAAAAAGAAATTAGGAGATCAAGGAGGGGCCATGAAATAACACTGGTGAGCAAAATAAAGGAAAATCCTAAGATGTTTTATAAGTATATTAAGGGTAAGAGGATAACTAGGGAAAAAATAGGGCCCATTAGGGACAAAAGTGGCAATCTGTGTGTGGAGCCGGAAGATGTAGGAGGGGTTCTAAATGAATTTTTTGCATCTGTTTTCACTATGGAGAAGGACGATGTAGACATAGAAATAGGGCGGGGGGACTGTGATATGCTCGAACATATTAACATCGAGAGGGAGGAGGTATTGGCGGTTTTAGCTGGCCTAAAAATGAATAAATCCCCAGGCCCGGATGAAATGTATCCCAGGCTGCTGTGTGAGGCAAAGGAAGAGATTGCGGGGGCTCTAACACATATATTCAGGACCTCTCTGGCCACAGGGGATGTGCCAGAGGACTGGAGAACCGCTAATGTAGTACCATTATTCAAGAAGGGTAGTAGGGAAGAACCGGGGATCTACAGGCCAGTGAGCCTAACATCAGTGGTAGGAAAATTATTGGAAAAAATTCTGAGGGACAAAATCAGTCTCCACTTGGAGAGGCAAGGATTAATCAGGGATAGTCAACATGGCTTTGTCAAGGGAAGATCATGTCTGACTAATTTGATTGAATTTTTTGAGGGGGTGACTAGGTGTGTGGATGAGGGTAACGCAGTGGATGTGGTATACATGGATTTCAGTAAGGCCTTCGATAAAGTCCCGCACAGGAGACTGGTCAAGAAGGTAAGAGCCCATGGAATCCAGGGTGCCTTGGCACATTGGATACAAAACTGGCTTAGTGGCAGAAGGCAGAGGGTGATGGTCGAAGGTTGTTTTTGTGACTGGAAGCCTGTGGCCAGTGGGGTACCACAGGGATCGGTGCTGGGTCCCTTGCTGTTTGTGGTCTACATTAATGACTTGGATATGAATGTAAAAGGTATGATCAGTAAGTTCGCGGATGATACAAAAATTGGCAGGGTGGTAAATAGCGAGGAGGGTAGCCTCAGTCTGCAGGACAATATAGATGGGTTGGTCAGATGGGCGGAACAGTGGCAAATGGAATTTAACCCGGAAAAGTGCGCGGTGATGCACTTTGGGGGGACTAACAAGGCAAGGGAATACACAATGAATGGAAAGACCCTAGGCAAGACGGAGGGTCAGAGGGATCTGGGTGTGCAAGTACACAGATCCCTGTGAGGCGGCGGAACAGGTGGATAAGGTGGTAAAAAAGGCATATGGGATACTTGCCTTCATTAGCCAAGGCATTGAATATAAGAGCAAGGAGGTTATGATGGAGCTGTATAAAACACTGGTTAGGCCACAGCTGGAATACTTTGTGCAGTTCTGGTCGCCACACTACAGGCAGGACGTGATCGCGTTAGAGAGGGTGCAGAGGAGGTTCACCAGGATGTTACCAGGGCTGGAGCGCTTCAGCTATGAAGAGAGACTGGGCAGATTGGGTTTGTTTTCCTTGGAGCAGAGGAGGCTGAGGGGGGACATGATTGAGGTGTACAAAATTATGAGGGGCATAGATAGGATGGATGCTGAGGAGCTTCTTCCCTTAGTAGAGGGGTCAATAACTAGGGGGCATAGATTCAAGGTAAAGGGCGGGAGGTTTAGAGGGGATTTGAGAAAGAACTTTTTCACCCAGAGGGTGGTTGGAGTCTGGAACTCACTGCCTGAAAGGGTTGTGGAGGCAGAAACCCTCACAACATTTAAGAAGCATTTGGATGAGCACTTGAAATGCCATAGCATACAAGGCTACGGACCAAATGCTGGAATATGGGATTAGATTAGACAGGGCTTGATGGCCGGCGCGGACACGATGGGCCGAAGGGCCTCTATCCGTGCTGTATTACTCCATGACTCTATGACTCTAATTCACCAACCCGAGGAATGACCTCAGTTGCGACACATTTTCAGGCGCTGGGGCCTTAACAACCGCTTCAATTTTGTCAGGGGACTTATGTAACCCCTCTTCATCAATCACGTGGCCACAATACGATATCTGTTTCTTAAAAAATTCGCACTTGGGGCGGTTGGCTCGCAGCCCATGTTCCCGTAGTCTAGTGAGCACCTGTTCTAGGTTGTTAAGGTGTTCACTGTCATCTTCACCTGTTACAAGGATGTCGTCCAAGTAACACTGAGTCCCCGGAATCCCTTGCAGGACTTGTTCCATCGCTCTTTGCCATATCGCCGGAGCCGATGCTACTCCGAATACCAATCGATGATACTGGTAAAGACCTTTGTGAGTGTTTATCATGAGATACTTCCTAGAGGACTCTTCAACCTCCATCTGCAAATATGCTTGTGCTAGGTCAATTTTTGTAAAACGCTTTCCTCCAGACAGCGAGGCGAAGATGTCTTCTATCCTTGGAAGAGGATATTGTACTGTGCGAAGGACAGGGTTCACCGTCACCTTGAAATCCCCACAGATGCGAATCTTCCTTGGCTCTCCGGCCTTATTGCTTAACGTTTTCTTCATGACAGGAACGATGGGGTCGCCCACTCGCTCCAGTCGACCTTAGACAACACGCCCGCCTTCTCCAGATTCTCCAGCTCTGCCTCGACGGCTGGGCGAATTGCATATGGTACCGGTCTCGCTTTGAAAAACTTGGGAACTGCATTCTCTTCTATTTTTATCGAGGCGGTTACGCCTTTAAGCGTGCCCAGTTCTTGTTGAAATACCTCTTTGGCGTTAGCTAAGATTGTTGACAATCGTCCAGGAGTGACGTCTTCATCTTTTTTACCGTCCACCGTCATTGCATGAATGGAATGCCAATCCAAGTTTATCTTCCTGATCCATTCCCGTCCCAATAACGGTGGTCCACCATTTGGCAGTATGTAGAGATACAATTTCCGTATTTTCTTGCCATTGTATTCGACAGGCACCCTTATTTTTCCTCTGGGGTATACTTTTTGCCCCGTATACGTCGTCAAGACGATGGATGTCTCTCTCAAGGGTATGTGTGAAAATAGCCGCTCGTAGTCTCGTCGATTCATGACGGGTAGCGCTGATCCTGTATCCAATTCCATTTTAACTTGGGACCCTGCTATCGTGAGTGTGACCCAAATGGTTCGGTGATCCTCTTAAAGGTACATACACAACAACTGTCTGTGAACAAGATTTTATACTTGTTCGGCATTATGTTGAGTCGCTTCTTTGAAGCATCTACACTGAAGATGTTTTTCCAGTCTAGTTTTAACTTTCTCAACCAATCTTTGCCCATGAGGGTTGGCCTGGTGTTGTAGCTCGCTACAATAATAGGCAGCTTTACTGACTGGCCATTACATTTGTCCACATGTCTCTAGGATTTCTCCGAAGTAGGTTTTTAACTCTACGGTACACTTTGTAAGTGGTATTTGATTAAACTTACTTTCATCTGTGTCCTTACTCATGATTGAACAGTCCACTGCTGTGTCGATACACATCAATGTATTGTTCGTTGATCAATACTATTGTACGGAAGCCTTTCTCATGACTGCTAGCATTGCCGCTAGTGGCATAGATACTGTAAATGCCTAGTTTTTCAACATCAGGTGGGCTCACTTCAATATTTTGAACTCCTCCCTTTTGCTGTTGCTGCTTTGCACTGTCACTAGAATGGTTCTTACTTCCTGCTTTAAATCTAGCTCTGCAAGCTGTTGAAATATGGCCTTGCTTCTGGCAGTGAAAACACTTTGGGGGTGAAATTCGGTTGTTTTGCACCTCCCATTAGCGCCCCTGGGGGCGCTAATGGGGCGCAAAGCTCCTAGTGCCCAGGTGCAGCGCCGCTAAAGCCTCCCACAAAATTCAGCAGGAGGTTAGCGATGGCGGTAGCGCCCCGCGGCGTTGTGCCACCAGTGATGATGTCATCGCCGTGTGTAGGGCCAGAAACTTTGGTTGCGCCCCCTGACAAATTGCCGAACGCTATGTCCGACAGGGGCAGGGTGGCGTTTTTGCATCAACTTAAAGGGCAGGTGTAGAGCGGATAATTTTTTTTGGCCGCCTGCCAGTACCTGCCCCTTCCCCTTTTTTCTTCGGCGTGCCAGCCATGATCGCTCTGCTCGGCACTCCTCTTGAGTGCCAGGCTCTTTTGCCGGCACCCCACTCCCCGGTGGTCCAGCAGGGCCCCGGTACATGCAGTGCTAGGTCCCTCCCCTTTAATCACGTGGTGCTGTTGCACGTAGCACGCGATACTCAATGGCAACACCCCAAGAAGGAGGTGGAGCACTTCCAGTAGCACCCCGCCTCCTGCTTGGGGCGCTACTACTGAATTTATGGTGCAGGGACGCTAACTTTTTCGGGGCACTAAAAGTAGCACCCCAGCGAAATTAGCGTCCCAAAGGGGGCGCCACTGAATTTCTCCCCCTTTGCATTTCTATATTGGCAGGACTGTGATGAGTGATTTCCATTGCAGCGACAACAATTCACTGAACTGCTCTCACTGACATGCTATTGACCCAGTCTCACAGCTTTAGGTTCGGCAGTGGCTTTGTGACTGTAGACCTCAGCTGCACTAGTCACTTGAGTGGGACGAAGCTCCCAACCATTCTTAGACACCATCTCCATAGCTAGGGCAATTTTGCATGCTATGTCAAACGTTAGGTTCAGAGTATTCAATAACTTGGAATGTGTGCACTCATCCACCAGTCCACACACAAACTTATCTCGCCACGCATGATCCAAAAATGTTTTTAAAGTTACAATGCAAAGACAGGTTCTTAAGAGCTACAATGTACTCACTTTGTTTTAGGTTTCTGGTACCAAACTTATAGCTCTCTGCTACTTCTAATGGCTTTGGGTCAAAATGGTCCTCGAGTTTGTCTTCAAACAATGCATCCTTCGCTTTCCCTGGTGCAAGCAGGTTTGTCAACATTCCGTAGACATTTGACCCGATCTCCGTTAGAAAAATTGCTTTCTTCCGTTCATGAATTACTTTATTTCGAGCTTGAACATTCTCATCTGCATCTTCGGTCTCAATAATGTTATTGGCCCTGAAAACATCTCCATCCGCTCAATGTAAGAACTGAATGATTCACGAGCTCGGTCATACATGCCGAGGCTTCCGATGAATCCTGTAGGCGCGGCCATGATTGTCCCGATCCCGTTGAACAATAACTCAGCACACTACCTGTGTACATGTGAGAATCAATGCTGCTATAACTGTGTTTACATACAAGCGAAGGTGAAGCACAGATGATTCTGCATCAGCCTTAATGGTAAAACATCGCAAAAATTCAGTTTAGGTGTCACAAGTTCAACTTAAACTTATCCATGCTTATTAGTGGGGGGGAGGTTTCTAGAGAGCAAATAATAGAAATGACAACAGAGAAGGTCATAGACTTAGGTAGCAGTGGGGGAATTAAAAAACAGAATGTGTCAGGAAGGGACAGAAGGTATGGAGTAAAAAGTAAAGTACTAAAAAGGGAAAAAACAGGAACTAAGTGTTACAAAACATATTTGAAAGTCCTTTATCTGAATGCACGTAGCATTCGTAACAAAATGAATGAGTTAACGGCACAAATAATGACATATGGGTATGATCTTGTGGCCATTACAGAAACATGGCTGCAGGGTGACCATGACTGGGAATTAAACATACCAGGTTATTTAACAATCAGGAAGGACAGGCAGGAAGGGAGAGGAGGTGGGGTGGCTATGTTAATAAAGGAAGGAATCACTATAATACAGAGAAATGATATTGGGTCAAAGGAGCAGGATAGTGAAACAGTTTGGGTGGAGGTAAGGAATAATAAGGGGAAAAAAACACTAGTGGGTGTAGTCTATAGGCCTCCGAACAGTTGCAACTCTGTTGGACGGAGTATTAATCAGGAAATAGTTGAGGCTTGTAATAAGGGAACAGCTATAATTATGGGGGATTTTAATTATCATATTAATTGGACAAATCAAATTGGGCAGAGCAGCCTTGAGGAAGAGTTCATTGAGTGTATTAGGGATGGGTTTCTTGAGCAGTATGTAACTGAACCGACCAGGGGGCAAGCAACCTTAGATTTGGTCCTGTGTAATGAGACAGGATTAATTAAAAATGTCCTAGTAAAGGATCCCCTTGGAATGAGTGACCATAACATGGTTGAGTTCCATATTCAATTAGAGGGTGAGAAGGTTGGATCTCAAACAAGCGTGCTGAGCTTGAATAAAGGAGACTATGAAGGTATGAGAGCGGAATTAATTAGAGTGGACTGGGAAAATAGATTAAAGGGTAAGACGGTACATGACCAGTGGTGTACATTTAAGGAGTTACTTTACAACTTCCAAAAAAAATATATTCCACTGAGGAAAAAAGGGTGTAAAAGAAAAGATAGCCATCCGTGGCTAAGTAAAGTAATTAAGGATAGTATCCGACTAAAAACAAGGGCATATAAGGTAGCCAAATCTAGTGGGAGGATGGAAGATTGGGAAGTCTTTAAAAGACAGCAAAAAATAACAAAAAGATTGATTAAGAAAGGGAAGATAGATTATGAAAGTAAATTAGCAAAAAATATAAAAACAGACAGTAAAAGTTTCTATAGTTATATAAAAAGAAAAAGGGTGGCTAAAGTAAATGTTGGTCCCTTAGAGGATGAGACCGGGAAATTAATGGTGGGAAACATGGAGATGGCAAAAACACTGAACAATTATTTTGTATCAGTCTTTACAGTAGAGGACACTAAGAATATCCCAACATTGGACAAACAGGGGGCTCTAGCGGGGGAGGAACTAAATACAATTAAAATCACTAAGGAAGTGGTACTTGGTAAAATAATGGGACTCAAGGCGGATAAATCCCCTGGACCTGATGGCTTGCATCCCAGGGTCTTGAGGGAAGTAGCGGTAGGGATTGTGGATGCATTGGTAATAATTTTCCAAAACTCACTGGACTCAGCAAAGGTCCCGGCAGATTGGAAAACTGCTAATGTAACACCCTTATTTAAAAAGGGTAGTAGGCAGAAGGCTGGAAACTATAGACCTGTTAGCCTAACATCTGTGGTTGGTAAAATGTTAGAGTCCATTATTAAGGAGACAGTAACGGGACATTTGGATAAACATAATTTAATAGGGCAAACTCAGCATGGTTTCATGAAGGGGAAGTCATGTTTAACAAATTTGCTTGAGTTTTTTGAGGAAGTAACATACAGGGTGGATAAAGGGGAACCAGTGGACGTAGTGTATTTAGACTTCCAAAAGGCATTTGACAAGGTGCCACACAAAAGATTATTGCTCAAGATAAAAAATCACGGGATTGGGGGTAATATTCTGGCGTGGGTGGAGGATTGGCTCTCTAACAGAAAGCAGAGAGTTGGGATAAATGGTTCATTCTCAGATTGGCAACCAGTAACTAGTGGTGTTCCGCAGGGGTCAGTGCTGGGTCCCCAACTCTTTACAATCTATATTAACGATTTGGAGGAGGGGACCGAGTGTAACATATCAAAGTTTGCAGATGATACAAAGATGGGACGGAAAGTAGTGAGTGAGGAGGACATAAAAAACCTGCAAAGGGACATAGACAGGCTAAGCAAGTGGGCAGAGATTTGGCAGATGGAATACAATACTGGAAAGTGTGAGGTTATGCACTTTGGCAGGAAAAATCATAGAGCAAGTTATTATCTTAATGGCAAGAAACTGGAAAGTACTGTAGTACAAAGGGATCTGGGGGTCCTGGTGCACGAAACTCAAAAAGTTAGTATGCAGGTGCAGCAAGTGATTAAGAAGGCCAATGGAATGTTGGCTTTTATTGCTAGGGGGTTGGAATATAAAAACAGGGAGGTATTGCTGCAGTTGTACAAGGTATTGGTGAGGCCGCACCTGGAATACTGCATACAGTTTTGGTGTCCATACTTAAGAAAAGACATACTTGCTCTCGAGTCAGTACAAAGAAGGTTCACTCGGTTAATCCCAGGGATGAGGGGGTGGTCATATGAGGAGAGGTTGAGTAGATTGGGACTCTACTCATTGGAGTTCAGAAGAATGAGAGGCGATCTTATTGAAACATATAAGATTGTGAAGGGGCTTGATCGGGTGGATGCGGTGAGGATGTTCCCAATGATGGGTGAAACTAGAACTAGGGGGCATAATCTTAAAATAAGGGGCTGCTCATTCAAAACTGAGATGAGGAGAAACTTCTTCACTCAGAGGGTGGTAGGTTTGTGGAATTTGCTGCCCCAGAAAGCTGTGGAAGCTACATCATTAAATAAATTTAAAACAGAAATAGATAGTTTCCTAGAAGTAAAGGGAATTAAGGGTTACGGGGAGCGGGCAGGAAATTGGACATGAGTCTGGGTTCAGAATGGTCATGGCCCTGTGGGTAGTGGAGTGGGCCCAGGGGCCGTGTAGCCTTGTTCTGCTCCTACTGTGTTCTAATTCCGTTAGATTTCAGGAGATGGTTTTATTCCTGTTCCTGGCTGGGGTGGAGATCGCCTTTACAGAAGGTAAGTACTGTAGAAAATATAGGGACAGAGTGATCTCCTGGAAGAATTTCGATCGCCTAGATGGGTCGGAGAGGAATTTCCCAGATTTTTTTCTCCCAAATTGGCCATTGGGTCTTGATCTGGTTTTTTGCCTCTCCCGGGAGATCACATGGGTTCGGGTGGATGCAGAGTGATAGAAGATTTGAGGTTAGGATCAGATCAGCCATGATCTTATTGAATGGTGGAGCAGGCTCGAGGGGCCGATTGGCCTACTCCTGCTCCTATTTCTTATGTTCTTATGTTCTTATGATCACCCATGTGAGGTCATTAAACCTCTTCCTCCAATGGGTGTGGGTCCTGGGGACTGCAGTGCTGCCCATGATGCGGTCTGCGATCTTCCGCCACATGGTTCGGGATGTGTTGGGCATGGGCCCCCTGCCAATGTGCGGGGATAGGTCCACCCGCCTCCTCTCCACTGCAAATACCAATGGCTGTAGAGCTTCATCTGAAAACCTCCAGGCTCTCTCCCTTGGTTGAGGATCTGCCATCATGATTTCTAAATAAGTCTTGCTTGTCCTTCATCTTCTTCTGATCGTTGTTGGGGCACCTGCAAACCCAACCACCCTGACAATGATGTTCTGCAGCATTAATGCACCTCCCCTTTAAGTTGAAAAAGCCTGTGGCAAACATGACTGTGAATTAGACTAGCCACGATATTGGTCCACCTGTTGAGCATTAAGCCAATGAGCGTCAGTTTTAGCGCTGAAATCATGACTATAATTGTGTTACTGAAGAGTGAGCACTAATTTTGCGTGCTACTTAGACCATTTTCAGGTGGCGCAGCTTAACCTCATTTTGTCGTAACACTACCCATTTTGTTCATATATCCAATTTTTAGCCCTGTAAGTTGCTGCTAAAAACCCCACAAAAAGTCTGTGGGCAGCTGTAGGTGCAATGAACAGCGAGTACCGTTCCTTCGCCATTGACAGCAAAATCTGGGCCAATATTTTAATTTTTTTTTGAATGATTACAGCACAGAAGAAGGCCATTCAGCCCATCAAGACCATGCCGACTCTCAGCTAGTCCCACTCCTCTGTCCCTTCCCCATCGCCCAGCAATTGTTTTTCCTTTAGATACTTATCCAACTCCCTTTTGAAAGATAAAATTGAGTCTCCCTCCACCACTCTTTCAGGCAGTGCATTCCAGATCTTAACCACTCGCTGCGTAAAAAAGTTTTTCTTACATCGCCTTTGGTTCTTTTGCCAATCACCTTAAATCTGTGTCCTCTGGTTCTCGACCCTTCTGCCAATGGGAATAGTTTCTCTCCAACTACCCTGTCTAGACCCCTCATGATTTTGAACACCTCTATCAAATCTCCTCTCAATCTTCTCTGCTCCAAGGAGAACAACCCCAGCTTCTCCAGTCTATCAATGTAACTGAAGTCCCTCATTCCTGGAATCATTCTCATTTTCAGCTGCTTCATCAATCACCTTCCCTCCAATGTAAGGTCAAAAATGGGGATATTTGCTGATGGCTACACAGTGTTCAGTGCAATTCGCAACTCCTCAGATAATGAAGCAGTCCATGCCCGCATGTAACAAGACCTGGACGACGTTCAGGCTTGGGCTGATAAGTGGCAAGTAATATTTGCGCCACACAAGTGCCAGGCAATGAAAATCTCCAACAAACGAGAGTCTAACCGACACCCCTTGACATTCAACAGCATTGCCATTGCCGAATCCCCCACCATTAACATCCTGGGGGGTCACCATTGACCAGAAACTGAGCTGGACCAGCCACATAAATACTGTGGCAGCAAGAGCAGGTCAGAGGCTGGGCTAGCTGCAGTGAGTGTCTCACCTCCTGACTCCCCATAGCCTTTCCACCATCTACAAAGCACAAGTCAGGAGTGTTGATGGAATACTCTCCACTTGCCTGGATGAGTGCAGCTCCAACGACACTCAAGAAGCTCGACACCAACCAAGACAAAGCAGCCCGCTTGATTGGCACCCCATCCACTGTAGTGTGTGTACCTTTAAGACAGAACTACTTCTACAGTTCCTGTATACTGTAGTACCGGCAGTGACCACACCTGTATATAAGCCTTGCGCATGCCTCTGTACCCCCAGTCTTGAGACTACCCTCCTCCAGTAAATACCTGTTGATTGTTAAGTTACAGCATCCGTGTGGTTATTGAAAAACATCATACTCTCAGAATCACGGATCTAACAGTGGCGACGAGTGGCGATTTGAATCTACCTGCAACTCTGCATTTCCCTTCGAGGATTCGCTCCAGGAGGGCGGTGGAAGAAAGTTGAGGCCAGAAACACGGGCGTCGACCACGAGCAACCGCCTGATCGTCCGGCAGAGAGTGAACATCGCAGGGGAGGCTGTGGAGAGCCGGGCTTGGTTCCCCAGCCATGTCGATCAGCAAGAGACTGATGACAGGTACAGCGCAGGCCCTTCCTGGACAGCGGAGGCTGGAGCCGACCGGTGGTGGAGACAAAGCCGAGCAGCGTCGACGGGGTAAGACAGAGGGTGAAGCGCACAGGGCGCAGCCGGGGGTTGAAAACCGAGCGGCGTCGAGAGAAAAAAAAACAAAACGGAGAGAGAGAGGGTAAAGCAACAGCCGGGTTCAGGACGGAGCGGCGGAAACAAAAACAAAAAAACGCGCAGAGCACAGCCAGGGCTCAAGGGCTGAACAGTGTCCGCGGGGAGAAGAAGGAAGAGCGCGGGAGATGACATTTATAGAAGCCGCAGCGGAGAAGAAGGGCGAGCGCGGGAAGGAAGGAAAGCGCGGGAGACGCCATTTTGTGCCAGCGGAGAAGAAGGGGAAGCATGGGAGACGCCATTTTTGACAGTTAAATCACACCCAGGGATGCCGAAGAGTGGCAGTATCTCTACGTTCGACAATGAAGTCGAAGATTGGGCGACATATGTGGAACGTATTGAGGTGTACTGCAGGGCGAATGAAGTGCCAGATGCTAGGAAAGCACTGGTTTTGTTAAACTCCATGGGTGCAAAAACTTATGGGTTACTGCAAAACCTAATAACCCCAGAGAAGCCGGTGAACAAGAATTTCGAAAGCATAGTAGAAATCCTACAGGACCACTTAAACCCCACACCGCTGCTGATAGCAGAACGATTTAAGTTCCATAAAAGGAACCAACACAAAGACGAAAGCAATGCTGAGTACCTAACGGAACTGCGCAAGCTATCGAAACACTGCCAGTTTGGAGCGGGACTAGCAGATACGTTAAGAGACAAGTTTGTGTGTGGGCTGCAAAGTGAAGGAACCCAGAAACGGCTTCAATCAGAAAAGGATCTTACGCTGGGCAAGGCTTTCAGTATGGCAGTATCACACGAAGCAGCCACAAGGGGCGCTGCAGAGATACAACGGAGACCACAAGAATATGGCACCAATGAAATGTCCTATGGAACAGGGAAGTGCTATCACTGCGGCAGAACAACACATGACCAGAAGGATTGTTGGTTCAAGGACCAAGTGTGCAGACAGTGTGGAAAAGCAGGACACATAGCAAGAGTCTGCAGGTCTGGGAAGAAAACCAACAGTAAGAAATCTCCACAGGAGAAGTACAACAAGGTACACCAGGTGATGGACAGTAGTTCAGACGAACAGGAAAGTGACACAGACTCCGGAAGCAAGGAGCTGGGTTGTCTGAAACTACATAAGGTAACCAAAATGGAGGATCACCAGACTATCTGGGTTACACTCAAGACAGACGGAGTCCAAGTGAAAATGGAATTGGACACAGGATCAGCCCTAACAGTCATAAACCAAAGGGACTATAAGCGGCTATTTTCACATATACACTTGGAAGCTACAGAGATTGTCTTGAAGACGTACATGGGGCAAAAAGTCTACCCCAAAGGAAAAATAAGGGTGAAAGTGATATATAAAGGTCAGGAAATACCTAAAATGGATATATATGTATTGCCAGATGGAGGACCACCACTGCTAGGACGTGAATGGATCCGGAGGATACAATTAGATTGGCATTCCATACAGGCACTGAAGGTTGAGGCCAAAAAGGATGACGACGCCACACCTGGACGACTGTCAAAAATGCTAACTGACGCAAAAGAAGTGTTCCAGGAGGGACTCGGAACACTAAAAGGCATAACAGCAACGATTAAAATAGAGGAAAATGCAAGCCCATAGTTTCTTAAGGCCAGACCAGTGCCTTATGCGATCAGACCAGCTGTCGAAGCAGAGCTGGAAGGGTTGGAACATTCAGGAGTACTGTCCAAAGTAGACTGCAGCGAGTGGGCTACACCCAATGTTCCTGTAATGAAGAGGTCGTTGATTAATACGCCTGGGGAACCAAAGAAGGGCCACATCTGTGGGGATTTTAAGGTGACAGTGAACCCAGTCCTTCACACGGTACAATATCCGCTTCCGCGAATTGAGGATATTTTCCCCTCGCTATCTGGAGGTAAACGCTTCACCAAAATTGATCTAGCCCAGGCGTACTTGCAAATGGAGGTAGAAGAAGCTTCAAAACAATACCTTACAATTAACACTCATAAAGGTCTCTATCAATACAACCGGCTGGTGTTCGGGGTAGCATCAGCTCCGGCTATTTGGCAAACGGCAATGGATCAAGTCCTGCAAGGGATTCCAGGGACCCAGTGTTATTTGGACGACATCCTGGTCACGGGCGAAAATGACAGTGATCACCTCGCCAAATTGGAGAAGGTGCTCACCAGATTAAAGGAGTATGGGCTCTGAACTATTCGCCACAAGTGCGAGTTTTTCCAGAAACAGATCTCGTATTGTGACCACGTCATCGATGAAGAGGGGTTACATAAGTCCCCTGAAAAGATTGAGGCAGTAGTCAAGGCTCCAGCACCGGAAAATGTGTCACAACTGAGGTCGTTCCTCGGGCTGGTAAACTACTACCACAAGTTCTTACCAAATTTGTCGACGGTATTACACCCACTGAACAGCCTACTGCAAACAGGGGTACCATGGAAGTGGAATGACGAACGTAGATGAGCTTTCCAGAAGTGTAAAGAATTGATCACATCAAAAGAGGTGTTGGCCCATTTCGACCCAGCACTACCAATTCGTTTGGCATGTGATGCATCACCCTATGGTATTGGAGCGGTGCTGTCACACAAATTCCCAGACGGGTTGGAGAGGCCAGTAGCCTTTGCATCTCGGTCACTAACCTCAGCCAAGCGCAACTATGCCCAGATTGACAGGGAGGCCCTCAGCCTAGTATGGGAAGTAAAAAAATTCAATCACTATCTGCATGGGCAGAAGTTCACCTTGCTGACTGACCACCAACCACTTGTCTCCATCTTTAATCCTAAGAAGGGCGTTCCAGTGATGACTGCACAACGGTTACAAAGATGGTCCCTGTTTCTAGGGGTGAATCAATATGAAATAGAATATAAGGGCACGAAACAGCATGGAAACGCTGATGGGCTATCGCGCCTGCCACTGCCTACTGTGGAGGAAGCACCAGCAGTGGACCCGATCGAGATATTTTATTCGTCAATAATTGAATGATTGCCAGTAACGAACGCGGATATAGAGAAGGAGACCCGCAATGATCCGACGCTGTCTCGGGTATATGATTTGACGGTGAGGGGATGGCCAACACATGGTGACTCACTGTTGCCAGCATTCTCATCCAGAAGAGAACAGCTGTCAGTATGCCAGGGGACAGTGATGTGTGGATCCAGAGTGGTGATTCCACCCAAGTTAAGGGAGAGAGTGCTAAATGAGCTACATGAAGGTCATCTGGGGGGAGTGAAAATGAAAAGCCTTGCTAGGGCTTATGTGTGGTGGCCGGGAATCGATCAACAAATCGAAGACCTAACCAAGAGCTGCTCAGGATGCCAGAAGGTCCAAAGTGCACCACCACATGCCCCTCTACACCCATGAGAGTGGCCCTCCTCTCCATGGCAATGGGTGCATATTGATTTTGCTGGTCCATTCATGGACTCAATGTTCTTAATAGCAGTGGATGCTCATTCGAAGTGGCCTGAGGTGATAAAAATGTCCTCAACCACTGCAGAAAAAACGATTGCAGCCCTACGGACGATATTTGCCAGAAACGGCTTGCCAGAGCAGATTTGCTCTGATAATGGACCACAGTTTGTGTCCGAAGAGTTTCGAAAATTTATGAGAAGGAATGGGGTAAGGCATTACACATCCGCCCCGTATCATCCAGCCACAAATGGATTGGCTGAGAGGTTTGTACAAACCTTTAAGAAGGCAATAAAGGCCGTGTGCGACGATGAAATTCCACTACAGCATAAGGTGGACATTTTCTTATTAGCCTACCGAAACGCGACACATGCAGTTACCAACCAGACCCCGGCCATGATGTTCTTTAACCGAAGGTTGAGATCTTGTCTGGACTTGCTCAGACCAAATTGCGAAGAAATGTTGAGGATAAACAATTCCAGCACATCAATGAGAAGCCGACAAGGAGCTTTAATGTAGGACAGCCAGTCTTGGCCCGTGACTACCAAACAGAGAAATGGCAACCCGGAACGATATGCACAAGGCAGGGGCCATTAATGTACACAGTGGATGTCGAGGAGCACATTGTGAGACGCCACGTCGATCAGATCTTAGCGTCACAGGAACGAGTCAACCCCATGTCTCGAGTACCTGGGGATGAACCCGACATACCGGTAGCATCTACCTCAGAACCAGTAGCAGTGGAAACCGATGAACTACCCGATGAAAAGGGGCCAGAATCTCCTCCGCACCAAGAACAAGAACCTCAGGAAAGGCGCTATCCCGAAAGGATCAGGAAGCCGCCCCAAAGACTGAATCTATAAATGGACTATTGTTGTTTAATGTACATGTTAAAGTGTTAATTGTTATTTGAATATTAGGGGTACTACTAATCTAAAAGGGGAGGAATTGTAGTGTATGTACCTTTAATAGAGAACTACTTTTACAGCTCCTGTATACTGTAGTGCCGGCAGTGACCACACCTGTATATAAGCCTTGCGCATGCCTCTGTACCCCCAGTCTTGAGACTACCCTCCTCCAGTAAATACCTGTTGATTGTTAAGTTACAGCATCCGTGTGGTTATTGAAAAACATCATACTCTCAGAATCACGGATCTAACATCCACCACCTTAAACATTCACTCCCTCCACTACTGGCATACCGTGGCTGCAGTGTGTACCATCTACAAGATGCATTGCAGCAATTCACCAAGGCTTCTTCAGCAGTCCAAACCCGCGACCTCTACCACCTAGAAGGACAATGGCAGCAGGCGCATGGTAACACCATCACCTCCAAATTCCCCTCCAAGTCACACACCATCTTGACTTGGAAGTATATCACCATTCCTTCATCATCGCTGGGTCAAAATCCTGGAACTCCCTCCCTAACAGCACTGTGGGAGTACCTTCACCACATGGACTGCAGCGGTTCAAGAAGGCGGCACACCACCACCTTCTCAAAGGCAGCTAGGAATGGGTAATAAATGCTGGCCTAGCCAGCGATACCCAGGTCCCATGAATGAGTAAAAAAAAATCTATTCTGCACCTTCTCTAATGCCTTCACATCCTTCCTAAAGTGTGGTGCCCAGAATTGGACACTGTACTCCAGCTAGGGCCAAACCAGTGTTTTACACAGGTTCATCATAATTTCCACACTTTTGTACTTTATACCTCCACTTATAAAGCTCAGGATCATGTAAGCCTTTTTAACTGCTTTCTCAACCTGCTCTGCCACCATCAACGATTTGTGCACACATACCCCCAGGTCTCTCTGTTCGTGCATCCCCTTTAGGATTGTACCCCTTAGTTTTTGTTGCCTCTCCTCATTCTTCCCACCAAAATGAATCATTTTGCACTTTTCTGCGTTAAATTTAATCTGCCACGTGTCTGCCCATTTCACCAGCCTGTCTATGTCTTCCTGAAGTCTATCACTTTCCTCCTCACTGTTCACTATACTTCCAAGTTTTATATCATCTGCAAGTTTTGAATTTGTGCCCTGTACACCCACGTCCAAGTCATTAATATATATCAAGAAAAGCAGTGGCCCTAGAACCGGCCCCTGGGGAACCCCACTGTATATCTTCCTCCAGTCCGAAAAACAACTGTTCACCACTACTCTCTGTTTCCTGTCATTTAGTCAATTTTGTATCCAGGCTGCCACTGTCCCTTTTATTCCATAGGCTTCAATTTTGCTGGCAAGCCAATTATGTGGCACTTTGTCGAACGCCTTTTGGAAATCCATGTACACTACGTCAACCACATTACCCTCATTAACCCTCTCTGTTACCTCATCAAAAAACTTGATCAAGTTGGTTGAACACGATTTGCCTTTAACAAATCCACACTGACTTTCCTGAATTACTCCACCCCTAGCCAAGTGACTTGATTTTGTCCCTGATTACTGTTTCTAAAAGTTTTCCCACTACCGAGGTTAAACTGACTGGCCTGTAGTTGCTGGGTTTATCTTTACACACTTTTTTGGTGTAACATTTGCAGTTCTCCAGTTCACTGGCACCACCCCTGTATCTATGGAGAATTGGAACATTATAGCCAGTACCTCCGTGACTTCCGCCCTCAATTCCCTCAGCGTCCTAGGATCCATCCCATTCACTACTGGTGATTTATCCTAGGAGTTAATGTACATAGGTCCATGAAGGTGGCAGGGCATATTGAGAGAGTGGTTAGCAAAGCATATAGGATCTTGGGCTTCATAAATAGAGGCATTGAGTACAAAAGTAGAGAAGTTATGCTGAACCTTTATAAAGGGCTAGTTAGGCCACAACTGGAGTATTGCGTCCAGTTCTGGTCACCACTCTTTAGGAAGGATGTGAAGGCCCTTGAGAAGATGCAGAGGAGATTTACCGGAATGGTTCCGGGGATGAGGAATGTTAGCTACAAGGACAGGTTGGAGAAGCTGGATTTGTTTTCATTAGAGCAAAGGAGATTGAGAGGGGATTTGATAGAGGTGTACAAGATTATGATGGGTTTGAATAGGCTAGATGGAGAAAGGCTGTTCCCACTAGTTGATAGTACAAGGACTAGGGGACACAGAGTTAAGATTCTGGGCAAGAGATACAGGGGGGACGGGAGGAAAAACTTTTTTACGCAGCGAGTGGTGATGACCTGGAACTCGCTGCCGACGGAAGTGGTGGAAGCGGAGACACTCAGGCCTAGAAATTGGGTATAGCCCCGCTTGAGGCGTTAGAACTGGCGATGCGCAAAGTTTATAGCCAGACGAAATTTATCGCCGCCTGGCGCGATATTGGGTTGCATCGGCCCCAAAGCGGATTGAGGCGCTAAATCAGCCATTGCACGGTGCTCTTAAGGCACAAAAGGTCAGGCGCTACTCAATATCGATGCGGACGGGCGCAGCGCAGGTGAACTCAATTACGGGAAAGCACGAGACCTACAGGCGCCGGCCGGCTCTTAAAGGGGCGGGTCAGTCAGACTGAGCTTAAACACCCAACGCCCTGTAGGCCTCAGATTCGGCGCTCGCCCTTGTCTGGCATTAGAAACTTGTGCATTATGGAGAAGGTTAGGCAGAGAGCAGAGCGCTTCAGCACTGAGGCTCTGGACCACTTGGTGGCTGCAGTTGAACACCGTCGAGAGGTCCTGTATCCGGATAATGGCAAGAGGCCAAATCAGAAGGCTTATTGACGATCTTGGAGGGAGGTTGCTGTGAGGGTGAATTCCAGCAGCATGGCGACCAGGACCCCTGTTCAGTGCAGGAAGAAATTCAACGACCTCACACGGATCGTTAGGGTGAGTGATGGTTTACCAAACTTGTGCTTCCCTCCATCTGCAGCTGACTTCGGGCACCCTGCTGCAATGATGCGCCAATGGCCATCTGTCAGTATGCACCCATGGCCCTTTCTGGCCACACACATGGACAGATGTCTCAAGGCCTCATGTAAGGGCTCTTGCACCATGGGGGGCATGCGATGAGGTCTCAAGGCCTCATGTAACAGAACCTCCCCTTCTTTCCCCTGCAGTCCAAGATGGCACAGATTAGAAAGGAGCAGCGTCGAACCGGTGGCGGACCTGCACAAGTGGTCACTCTCACGGATCTGGAGGAGAGAGTGCACCAGATACTTGGAGGACGTCTGTCTGGTCCTGTGACCACTGCATCTGCCGACCCCATTACCGACAGCGAGGGTAAGACTCTCACCTTTTCCACCTGTTGCCTTCCACTTGGTCCCCCCGCCAGCATGCATCCTCAGTGTGCAGCCATGTCAGAGCCTTGCCGCAATCTGGCATGCCTTTCAGCAAACCTGTCCTTTTGCGAAAGCCATTCTTCCACCTCCCACTTTCAGATGAAGCAGCACCAACTCGGGCTCAACGCGCTGAAGCTGCCAGTGCCAGTGCCACCGGAGGTGAGGACCAGGAGGAATCCGGACCAGCCGTTGCAGAATCCGGGGAGCGGAGACATCTGCAGACTGGGGATAGTAGTCCCCTGGAGGAGAGTGGGGGTGGCTCTGAGGATGAACCAGTTGCCGGACCAAGCGGCATGGAGCAACGCAGGGGGGATAGGCAAGTTTGGCCACCGTCTCCCCGCAGGGCAAGGCAGGTCGTCATGACTGCTGCACAGAGTGCAGATGAGGTCCGTCGCCCTCCAAACAAGCTCCCATTCCGATGCCAGTTGGTCAAAAGGCTTTTAGGTGTAGTGGTGCAAGTGCTTCGGACAGGGTTGAAGGTACCAAGTACTATAAAGCTCAAATCCCAGAACTCCGCTCCACATTAGCTCGCCAACTCTCTCTAGCAGCGAGCGCAATAAGCAGGCCAAGTGGCAGAAGATTCTGCAGTAGAGCTGTCCCCTTTAAATAGCGCCCCCCTACTCCGAGAAGGGCCTGTTAGCCCTCCCTCGAACTGTCACTAATAGCGCTGGGCGCTAAGGCTCCGGGAGCCACCCAATATGCGCTCAGGCGCTCCTAAAAGGTGTTGCACACTGAAATGACGTCATGAGCTGCTTGCGCTCGCAGGCACGCGCAAACACTTAGCGCAGGCGCTAAATGTATAGTCAATATCTGAGTTGGCGCTATCTTCATAGCGTCCGCCCCAACATAGCGCTTCGCCCCAATTCTAGGTCTCTTTAGGCGCTCAGCGCCGGCGCTACCAACCCAATTTCTAGGCCTCAATGTTTTCAAGGGGAGACTGGATAGGCACTTGAGGGAAATAAACTTGCAGAGCTACGGGGATAGAGCCGGGGAAATGGGACTGACTGGATTGCTCTACAGAGAGCCGGCATGGACTCAATGGGCTGAATGGCCTCCTTCTGTGCCGTTATGACTCTATGGGGGAGAAATTCGGTATCGCCCCGTTTGGGGCGCTAGTATTGGCGGTGCGCAAAGATTAGCGCCAGACGCAAGTTCTCACCACCTCGAGCGATATTGGGTTGCATCGCCCCTGGAGGTGATTGCGGCGCTAAATCAGGCACTGCACGGTGTTCTTAAGGCGCTAACCTGGTGGCGCGACGCATTTTCTCCGCAGGCGGGCACAGCGCAGGTGCCATCAATTATCGAATTCACCCAGGCACGCTGGCGTCGGCCAGCTGTTAAAGGGCCGGATCGATTCTCATCTGCAGCCACACCCTGCACCTTGTAGGCCTCAAAATCGGCGGTAACCTACCTGTGGCGGCCAAAACTTCACCCACATGGAGAGGGCCACGGAGAGAGCGCAGCGCTTCAGCGAGGGGGCATTGGATGCTTTGGTTGACGCGGTGGAGCGCCGGCGATCTGTGCTGTACCCGGAGAATGGCAGGAGGCCTCAACAAACCGAATACCGCAGAGCTTGGAGGGAGGTTTCCCAAAGAGTCACCTCCAGCAGCATGGTTCCGAGGACTCCTGTGCAATGCAGGAAGAAGTTCAACGACCTCACTCAGGTCGTCAGGGTGAGTGCCTTTTTCAGAATCATCTTCATCCCTCCATCTGCACCTCACTTTATGGCCAGAGGGTCTGCAAAGCCCCAATGGCCAGCTGTCATCCAGAACCCATGGCACTTTCCGGAAACACACACGCACATTCAGCTGAGTGCATAATGTAAGGGCTATTCGGCCATGGGAGGCATGTGATACCAGATCAGGCCAGCATAATTTCAGGGCTATTCGACCATGGGAGGCATGTGATACCAGATCAGGGTAGCATGTTTCATCACACCCCGTCCTTTCTCTTGCAGGCCAAGCTGGCGAGTAACCGCAGGCAGCAGCTTCGGACCGGAGGAGGCCGGCCTCACCTGCAGACCCTTACAGACCTGGAGGAGCGAGTCCACCAGATCGTCGCAAGCCGGATGACTGGCCCCGTCGCCTCTGGAGATGCCGACCCCATTGTAAACAGCGATGGTAAGGCCATGACCTTTTTGACCTCTCTCCTTCCAGTTGTTCCCCACACCAGCATGCTTTTCACTCTCGACCCAATTCAGAGCATTGCAGCACTCATGCATCCCTTGCTGCCACCCTGTCCTTTCGCTAAAGCCACTCTTGAACCTCCCTGCTTTCAGATGCTGCATCATCAGCTTGGGAGGCGGGCCCTCAAGCTGCCACTGCGACTGACTCTGGAGGCGACGAGGAGGAGGAAGCCGGAACATCCGCTCAACCCTCAGGCGAGCCAGCCCATCTCCAGACTGGGGAGACTCCTTCCCTGGAGGAGAGTGGGGGGGAATGCTCTGAGGAGGACCCAGCTCCAGGAACCAGCGGCCTGCAGCAACGCGAGGGGGGTAGTGAAGCTCGGGGGCCGTCTCCCCGGAGGGCGAGTCGGGCCGCGAGTCCTGCTGCACAGAACGCAGAAGAGATGCGTGCCCTCGCTGAAATGAGCGCCCAGGCTGGGCTGAGGCACACTGAGCTCATGGCTGCAGTGGGAAGGATGCCCAAATCCATTGAGACACTGGCAAGGAGTGTCCAAGACTTCAGCACAGCACAGGCAACGAGTGTGCAGGACTTCAGCGCAGCACTGGCAAGGAGTGTGCAGGACTTCAGTGAAGCACTGGCAAGGATTGTCCAGGGCTTCAGCGAAGCAATGGCACCTGCCACGCAAGTGCTGAGTGCTGCCACGCAGTCACTCGCTGGTCTCATGCAGACGCAGATTGAGGCCACGCGAGCACTGACTGCTGCCACCATCACTGGATTGGGCAGGATTCCCCGGGGCCCTTGCAGCACCACAGCAGGCCAGCAATCTGTGCACCAGCCGATTGCTGCGCATGCTGCGGTGCTGCCC
The DNA here is from genome assembly GCF_052327205.1 of Somniosus microcephalus. Classification (NCBI taxonomy): domain Eukaryota; kingdom Metazoa; phylum Chordata; class Chondrichthyes; order Squaliformes; family Somniosidae; genus Somniosus; species Somniosus microcephalus. Next base: position 94,113,615 of record NC_140998.1, on the reverse strand, counting down.
CGTCAGAGTGCCAGTGTGTTGGCCGACCAGGGAGCTGCTGTCCGCTCTCAGGATGACAGCATTCCTGATGCCACCACTGGCACTTCTCCACTGCAGCTGCCACCACCTGAAGGACAGACTGCTTGCACCCATGCAGAGTTGGAGCAGTCAACAGCCGGGCCCTCCATGCCCAGAGCTCGTCCAGGCCGTCCCTCAGGGGCATCTGCAGTTTCGGACAGTCAGCAGGCCTCCACCAGCCTTGCTGCAGCCACTGGGGTCCCATTACGGAGGAGCTGCAGGGCGGGAAGGAGCCAGTGCCGAAAGGGAAGCAGATCACCATCGAGGGGGAAAAAGTAGAAGGTGCTGCTGATTCCTGTTATTTGTTTCATTCAAGGCCGAGGATGCTGGTCTGAATGTTAGTGATGTTTTGGACAGTCTCCCGGGTGTGAGAGTCACTTATGTTTTGGACAGTCTCCCGGGTGTGAGAGCCACTTATGTGGCAGTCTGTATGTTTTGCTTTTTGTTGCCATTGCTTTGTCAGGCGGGAAGGAAGCACATTTTGTTAAATAAACAACTTTCTTTATTCACAATGGCCATGTCTGTTCTTTGGACAAATTTTGCCCTTGACCAGCTTAGGGGTAGCAGAATGGTTCCATTCATGTTCTTGGAGTGGCAGCAAGCATTCCCTGAGAGGGGCCTAGAAGCGACTTGCTATAAGCCTCTGACGGACGGCCCTTGCAGTTTGTGCCTCCCTCCCGTCTTGGTGCTGCTGCTCCTCCTCCTCCTCCTCCTCCTCCTCCTTCTCCTCCTCCTCCTCCTCCTCCTCCTCCTCTGCTGGTGCTTCAATGTCTGGTGGCATTGGCTGTGTCCTGAGGATTGCCAGGTTATGCAGCATGCAACACACAACCACGAAGTGGGAGACTCGCTCAGGTGAGTACGGAAGGGCTCCTCCGGAATGGTCCAGACAGCGGAACCGTTGCTTCAGCACACCGATTGTGCGCTCCACGATGTTCCTGGTCGCTTGATGGCTTTCGTTGTACCATTCTTCAGCAGGGGTGATGGGCGAACGGACCGGGGTCATCAGCCAGGGGCACAGAGGATAGCCCTTGTCCCTGAGAAGCCAGCCTCCTGGGTAAGCCGGGGCCTCGAAAAGGTCTGCCACAGAAGTCTGGCGCAGGATGAAGGCGTCGTGGCTGCTGCCTAGAAACTGGGCATTGACAGCGAGTATCAGCTGTCGGTGGTCACAGACCAGCTGCACATTCAAAGAATGGAACCCCTTTCGGTTGCAGAAATCCTCCGCATTCTCTAGGGGCGCCCACAAAGCCACATGCATGCAGTCAATGGTGCCCTGCACCATGGGGAAGCCTGCTATCATAGCGAAGCCCTCTGCGCGCTCTCGCTGCTTGTCCAGGGTCAATGGGAAGGAGATGTACTGCCGTCTCCTTCTAAAGAGGGCATTAGTCACTTGACGGATGCAGCAATGCACTGCAAACTGTGAGATGTTGGCAAAGTCTCCAGTAGCAGTCTGAAAGTAGCCGCTTGCATAGAAGTTTAGAGCCACAGTGTTCTTCACAGCCACCGACAGAGATGTCCTGCACCTTAGTTGAGGCTGCAGATCTGGCTGAAGCAGGTGGCAGAGCTCATTGACCACCTCCTTACTGAAGCGCAGCCTTCAGAAACACTGCTCCTCCGACATGTTGATATATGAAAACTGCTGGCGGAAAAACCTAGCAGCGTAAGGTCTCGTGGGGTGACGTCTGTAGGCCCTCCTCCGTCTGGTCATGCCAGCCGCTCTATCCCTGCATCTCTGTGCCCTGTCAATATGATTGAGAAGCATGACGTTCCCATCCAATGCAGTCCCCATAGTAAGAGCGCACTGAAAGTTATGCCGTTTGAGAAGCTCACCAACTGCAAAATGATGTTCAGAAGGCTAAAGTTCCTCTGCCAGTGCTGGCTCACTGCAGAAATGGCTCTCCGTTTGTCTCTGAGCAACTCTCTCTCTCTCTCCAAGAAGTTGTGGTCCAAAAATGGCTACCAAGAATAATCCAGAGCAGTCCCCTTTAAAGAGCGCCCCCCGAGCCCGACAGCGACGGGGAAACGTTCCAGGTAACCTGCCCTTGTTAGCGCCAGGCGGAACGGAGGGGGGCGCCACTGAATTTCCGGTCCGGGGCGCCCCAAAGGCGTTGCACACTGAAATGACGTCATGATCTGCGTGCGCCGGTGAGCAGGCGCTAAGGTTTAGCGCCGGCGCTAAATGTCCGCTCAATATGGGAAGAGGCGCAGGGATCGCTGCGCCCGGGCGCTAGTTGGTTAGCGCCCCACTTCTCGGCCTCTTTAGGCGCTAATGGGTGGCGCAGCCAACCGAATTTTTCCCCCTATGACTCTATGGGGGAGAAGTTTGGTATCGCCCCGTTTGGGGCGCAATTATCAGCCAGGCGCAAAGTTTAGTGCCTGGTGCAAATTATCACCTCTGATTACAAACTTGGCTTCTATCGCCCCTGGAGGTGATTGGAGCGCTAAATCAAGCACTACACACCTGTCTTAAGGCGCAAAGGCTGAGGAGTGAGGCGCTAACTCAGAGCGCAGGCGAAGCTCAAGTGATGTCAGTTAGCAATGGAACACAGATACACTGGCGCCGGCCATTTCTTAAAGGGGAGGGTCCATCTTGCTCACCAGCCACACCCTGCTCATTGCAGCCTTGAATCTCGGCCTGCAGAGACCTGTACATCAATTCTGCGGCAAAGGACTATGGAGAGAGCCAGGGAACGAGCTCAGCATTTCAGCGACCAGGCCATGGTGGCTCTGGTTGGCGCAGCAGAACACCGAAGAGCAATACTGTACGCAGAGAGTGGCAGGAGGTCATCGCCACGCAACTACAGAAGAGTGTGGAGGGAGGTGGCTCATCACGTCTCCTCCAGGAGCATGGTGACCAGGACCCATACACAATGTCGGAAAAAGTTCAACCACCTCACTCGGGTCGTCAGGGGAGTGGCTGCTTTTCAATACCTCTCCATCCCTCCATCTCAACTTCACTCTGTGGTCAGAGGGTGTAAAAACCCCAATGCCCAACACTCATCCAAGACCAATGGCCATCTCATAAAACACACACGCACATTCCACATATTGCGTACATTAAGGGCTGTTTAACTATGGGAGGCACATCAGGAAAGCACATGGCTGCATACATTAAGGGCTATTCAACTATGGGAGGCACATCAGGCAAGCACATGGCTGCATATTTACTCAGGCGCCATCCTTTTTCTTGCAGGCTAAGCTGTCTCACAGCAGGCGGCAGCAGCAACGGACGGGTGGAGGGCGGCCTCAGCTGCAAACCCTCAGCGATCTTGAGGTGCGTGTCCACAGGATTGTCGCAAGCCAGGTGATCGGTCCCATCGCCACTGGAGAGGCCGCGCCCGTTCGGGACAGCAATGATAAGGTCATCAGCTTTTTCTCCTCTCTCATTCCACTTGTCTCTCACAACACCAGCCTTTTACACTTTCAATCCAACTTACTAAATTGCTCCGGTCCTTGCTCCCTTACTGCCCCCCTGTCCTGATGCTAAAGCCACTCTGCTTTCAGATGGTGAATCACCAGCTGAGGAGATAGGCACTCAAGCAGCCAGTGGGAGCGACGGCCCAGGCGAGGAGGAAGAGGAAGCCAGAGCCTCAGCGCCAGCATCTCCTGAAGAAGCCCATGCCCCCCACACTGGGACCACGTCTTCCCTGGAGGGGAGCAGGGGGGGAGGGTCTGATGAGGGTGAAGCTCCGGGACCCAGCGGGCTGCAGCAATGCCATGGTGGTGCAGAAGCTTGGGGGCCATCTTCCTGGAGGGAGAGTAGGCCAGTAAGTGCTGCTGCACTGGATGCAGAGGAGGAGCGGCTCATCGCTGAAATGAACAACCAGGCGGTGAACATGCACACTCAGCTCATGGGTGCAATGTGAAGGGTGCCCGAAAGCATTGATGGACTGGCAAGGAGTGTGGAGCACTCCGCTGCAGCACAGGCCGACGCAACGCAACTGCTTGGTGCTGCATTTCAGTCACTGGCTGCTGTGATCCAATCTCAGACTGCTCTCGTGCAGTCTCAGATTGAGGCAACGCATGCACTGACTGCTGCCATCATTGTTGGTTCGGCCACATTGCCCCGGGGCTCTCACCGCACTGCAGCAGGCCAGCAATCTGTACTCCAGCAGATTGCTCCAGATGCTGTGGTGTTGCCCCGTGGAAGTGCCAGTGTGTCAGTTGAGCAGGGAGTTGCTGTCCTCTCTCAGGATGACAGCGCTCCCACCACTGACACTTCCCCATTGCACTTGCAGAGTTGGTGCAGTCTGCAGCCAGGGCCGCCAGGCCCAGAGGTGGCCAAGGGCATTATTCAAGGGCATCTGTAGTCTCAGGATCTAACATTCAGCAGCCTCCCACCAGCCTTGCTAGAGCCACTGGGGCCCCATTACGGAGGAGCAGTAGGGTGGGAAGGGGAGAAGTGTGCAAGGGATGGAGATCACCCTCGAAGGGCAAAAAGTAGGAGGTCTCAGGAATTGTTGGAAATGTTTTTATTAAAGGCCGAGGTTCATCTGATAACTTTTGTTTCGTATTTTGGCGTTTAGCTCCAGCTTGTAAGAACCAGTTATGTTAATTAATGATTTGTTGTGTTTGTTTCTATTAGTTTGTCATGAATAAATGACACACACAGAGGTTGTAAAATAAAAAAAGTTGTTGTATTCAAAAAGTACATGTTTGACCTTTGGAATCATTGCTGCCTTGGCTGGCTATCGGGTTTGCGAGTTGCTTTCCATCATGTTGTTCTCCATGCCAGAAGCCATCTTCTTAATAGGGGTCTGGAAGCGGCTTGTTATCAGCCGTTGACAGACGGCCCTTGCAGTTTCAACATTGTGGGCCTCCCTCCCGCCTTGGTGCTGTTGCTGATCATCCTCCTCCTCTTCCTCCTCCTCCTCCTCCGGTGGTACACCAATGCCTGGTGGCATTGGCTGGGTCCTGAGGATTGCAAGGTTATGAAGGATGCAGCAAACAACTATGAAGAGGGAGACTCGCTCAGGAGAGTACTGCAGGGCTCCTCCCGAGTGGTCCAGACAGCGGAACCATTGCTTGAACAAGCTGATCGTCTGCTCAATTATGTTCCTGGTGGCGATATGGTTCTCATTGTACCACAGCTCGGCAGGGGTGTCGGAGTTTCAGAGCGGTGTCATCAGCCAGGTGCAGAGTGGATAACCCTTGTACCCAAGGAGCCAACCACTTGGCTGATGTGGTGCCTGGAAAAGGTCTGCCACACCAGTCTGGCACAGGATGAAAGCATCGTGGCTGCTGCCAGGATAGCAGGCATTGACAGCGAGTATGAGCTGTGTGTGGTCACAGACCAACTGCACATTTAAGGAGTGGAACCCTTTGCGGTTTCAAAAAACCTCTGCATTCTCATGTGGTGCCCGCGCCCGGGTGCTGGTTGCTTTGCGCCCTATTAGTGCCCCCTTAGGGCACTAACGGGAGGCACAAAGCAACCGAATTTCTCCCCCATGACTCTATGACAGAGTTGGTGAGGATGTGGCAGCAGCTGTGGATCTGGAAGTCCCTGACTGGTAACCATAGTAGCTGACCTCTTCCTATAATGTGAAAGACAGAAGAGCTTGTTCAGCTGTGACATTTACCTTCTGAAGAAATAATGGGTAAGTATAAGGGCACTGAAATACTTTGAGAAAGCACATGGAAATTTGTCTTAAGCACAAGCAACTCTCCTGGTACTCTTCTAGTCAGAATACTGTTGAACCGTCTGCCCAGCCACATCTCTATGATGTTGCAGATGAGTGAACAAACTATTGTTACTTGCTCCAGTGATTAGAATTGGTTTGGACTGTACATAGTCCAGGAGCAAATGATATTTAATCCCCTGTAGTCTGCTAAACACGGGTTTCAATATTTCATCAATGGGCTGAACAGACTTTGTTAAGCACAGATATTCATAACTATGATTTACTTTTCCTGCCATTTTCCCACCTATTTACCTGTGTGTATCACGACTAATATTTGACACTGAACTGGGCTTGGTAATGTTACAGATGAGATGTGCACGGACAATATTACCGTTAAGCTTTCTTGGCAGTTATTGACTTGATATTCTCAGCACTAAAGATTATATCCTATTTGTCAAGCCACTATCCAATTATATCCAGACCTGTCTGCAGTCATTCAGTCATTGCCTGTCTTTCAGTTGGAGAGCTAACCACTGTGTAGAAAAAGGAAAGAGCATTTTTGAGGACATACACCTGATTGTTGAAGACGAGGAGGACATTTTTCAATGGATCACTGCATAGGCACTGCAACAGGATGAATGTTTGTTTATCATGACAGAGGGTTTGTCTCCGTTAAGGAAGTTGTATAAGCAATTTAATAGTTCACCACAATAATCCAGTTTTGCAATACAGCTGAGGATTTATATTGAATATACCCTGGTAATGTTGTGGGCTGCTGCACTGTCTTCATGTTAAACATCAAGGGAATTGCTCAATTTCTAGACTATGAAATTGAAATTGTCACAAATTGGCTGGTTTGCTCTGAAGCCTATTGTCAACCTGATAGCCGGTTGTTACAATTGTGATCGGTTGAACAGCCTCTCGTTCACTTTCAGTTCCATGAGCTTCGATACAAACTGATTATGAAATTAGTGTCAGTGTAGATTACATCATGAGGAAAGGTTTAGAATTATTCAGAAACACTTCCATAACTTACTGGAGCATATAGACATTACCTCATTTGACTGCTAGAATTGCAAAATTCACTTGAAAAGCTATAACTGCAATGTCCTTTAATATTTTCCATATATAGGTGGAGACTAAGCAATTTTGTTTCTGCACCATCTATTTGTAGAATACAGAAATTGATTTTTTTCATTATTAGTAATGTGACCTGCATGTCTGGTTTCTACCTTGGTCTGTGATTGGCAAGAATGAAGGATGAAGAATTGGACTACTTACTTTCAAATTTCTAAAATTTATTATAAAAAACAATCTAGTGCTGCACTATATGTTAAACAAATAGGGGTAGATTTTTGTCTTCACTGCCTGGGAATGAAAATCACACGGGTTCTATAAAGGGCAGGCGATCCACCCTATCAGATTATCGCAAAGGCAATGAAAACAATATTTACCACATAATGTCCAAAAATTGATTCAACCAAAAATATATCACAGAGAACAAAGTATAGATTTCAAACATAAAATAGCTTTATTTTGTAATGCCCTTGAACTGATGGATTTTTGCTCTACGCCCGCTGGGATTTTAGGATACTGACATTGAACACTAGTAGCTTCAAAAGACAAAGCATTAGTGTATGCCTTGAGTTTGCTATGCAACATAGGATAACATCTGATACAAAGTTGCAACTCAGTTTACATTACGTGGAACGGAGCAAATGTACGGTTTAATAGAAGTTTGTCCCTTTATGTAAGAATTGCTAGGATTTACACTGCAAACAGTATACCAGTTTTGTCTCAATACCCTCCTCAGACTATTTGCACTATAAACAAGGCTTTAGAATCTATTTGATTCAAAGTAATGTTGTCATTATTTCTTTTATTTTAATCAAAGCAGTTGCAATTTACAATCAGAAAACTGCATATCCAAAAGCCTTAGTCGTTCCTAGTTACATTCAGGAAAAAGCTATGTTCATATACCATGAAAAGCTAAAAATTGGGACTCACTATTTGTTTCTGTGTTAAAACAAAGTGAATTCACACAGGTTTAAAAAAACCACAAGCTTCAGCCACTGGGATAGAGAGGGATTTGCTGTTTTAATGAACCAACAATGCTTACTGTTGTGGTGGGTCTAATGCTATCCAGAGGTGTCTGCTGAAATGATACTTTTGGAAGAGGAGCTACTCAGTTTGGTTGATAGGCCTATTGGTGAATCCATGAACGGGGAAGAAGTCAGAGAGGCACTGCTTTTAAACTTCCTATGAGCACAGAGAAAATAAGAGCAATTAGATTTTAAAGAGTAGACTGCAAGGTTCAGGCCTAGACCTAAAGCTTGGAGCTAAGATGCAGGAGTTCAGTTTTTATTGTTAGAAGTTTTCTAGAAAGAAAGATGTTGCAAAAGTTAGCCCATGATAGGGACGGGGTGTGTGGTGTATTTTTATTTTGAGGCCAAAAGGATGAGTGAGTGAAGGAAATAGGATTATATTTAACTGTTATGCTGTATGATTACTTGCTGTCTATAAAATAAAGCTGCTTGATGATTTACGGTGTGGAGATGCCGGAGTTGGACTGGGGTGGACAAATGTAAGAAGTCACACAACACCAGGTTATATAGTCCAACAGCTTTATTTGAAATCACAAGCTTTCGGAGCACTGCTCCTTCGTCAGGAGCACTGCTCCTTCGTCTACATCAGGCCTCATCTCACTGAATTTTCCTCACCCCAACTGAGGCTGGAAACCCAGCAACAGCGTAAACAACCACGTCCACCACCTAAATAATGATACAGGAAACTTTCGATTTACCGGCACCTAAATAACCGGAAATCGCGGTTAACCGGAAAAATTCAGCAGTAGGTTCAGGTAAATTTATTACTTGCCTTCCTCGATCTGTTGCTGTGCAAGGGTGTGGCTACAGCTGTTGCTAAGCTACAGAGATGCTTGGTGTAATGTCCGTGTGTAATTGAGACACGGACTGCAGAAGTTGGTTATAACAGGTGTTTACTGAATGGAGACAAAACTGGAACTACTATACAAAGTTACTCCACAGGCTTATATACAGGGGTGGTCACTACTGGTACTGCAGTATACAGGGGCTGCAGAATATTGTTCCTTCTTCAAGGTACATACACTACAATTCCTCCCCTTTTAGCTAAACAGTACATACCATTCGATTAATAATTAAATAACATATTTACAATTACAGTTGCTATATACATTAGCTGAAGTTAATCAATTATAAATTCAGTCTTTGAGGAGGCTTCCTGATTCTGTCCAGATAACGCCTCTTTGGGGTATCAGGTTCTTCTGGCAAAGTTGATTCGGGATCAACGTCGTTGTTTGGTTCGTCTGCTTCCAATATCGCCGATTCTGAGGTAGATGCAATTGGTACTTCGGTTTCATCACCAGGTGTATCGGATCGTGGTGTAGATTTGACATTTTCCGGTGACTCTAGAATCTGGTCAGCATGGCGTCTTACAATGCTCTCTCCAACGTCCACAGTATACATTAGAGGTCCTTGCCATGTGCAGATCGTTCCTGGCTGCCATTTCTCAGTGCGGTAGTCCCGAGCCAAAACTGGTTGACCTATCTTGAAACTCCTGGTTGGCCTTTCATTCATATTCTGAAACTGCTTGTTCTCCACATCTCTTCTGATGTTTGGCTTAACCAAATCCAAGCGGCATCTTAGTCTTCGATTGAAGAACATCATGGCTGGAGTTTGGTTGGTAACCGCATGTGTCGCATTCCGGTAGGCAAACAAGAAGTTATCCACCTTGTGTTGTAGGGGTATGTCTTCATTACACATTGCCTTGATAGCCTTCTTGAATGTTTGAACGAACCTCTCAGCCAATCCATTGGTGGCTGGATGATATGGGGCGGATGTGTAATGCTTAACACCATTGTTCTTTAAGAACCTCCGGAACTCTTCAGACACAAACTGTGGTCCATTGTCGGAGCAAATCTGTTCAGGCAGCCCATTTCTGGCGAATATGGTTCGTAAGACTGTGATAGTTTTTTCTGTGGTGGTTGAGAACATTTTTATTACCTCTGGCCACGTTGAATGTGCATCCACCGCAATTAAAAACATCGAGTCCATAAATGGACCAGCAAAATCAATGTGTACCCTTTGCCATGGAGATGTGGGCCACTCCCATGGATGTAGAGGGGCTTGTGGTGGGGCGTTTTGGACCTTCTGGCATCCTGTACAGCTCTTGGTCATCTCTTCGATTTCTCTATCGATTCCCGGCCACCACACAAACGCTCTGGCTAAGTTCTTCATTTTTACCCCTCCCAGATGACCCTCATGAAGCTCATTGAGCACTCTATCCTTCAATTTGGGTGGAATTACTACTCTGGATCCACACATCAAGGTTCCTGGGCACACTGACAGCTGTTCTCTTCTCGGCGAGAATGCTGGCAACAGTGGTTCGCCATGTGCTGGCCATCCCTTCACCATTAAATCATAGACCCTGGAGAGTGTCGGGTCATTTCGTGTTTCCTTTTCTATGTTTGCATTCGTCACAGGTAGACATTCGACTATGGTCGGGTGGAATATCTCCACAGGATCCACTGCAGGTGCTTCTTCCACCGTCAGCAACGGTAGGCGCGACAATCCATCAGCATTCCCATGCTGTTTAGTTCCTTTGTACTCGATGTCATATTGGTGTGCCCCTAGGAAAAGGGACCACCTCTGTAGCCGTTGTGCTGTCATTATCGGGACGCCCTTCTTAGGGTTGAAAATGGAGACAAGAGGTTGATGATCAGTTAGTAGAGCAAATTTCTGTCCGTGCAGGTAGTGATTGAACTTCTTCACCCCCCACACCAGGCTGAGGGCCTCTCTGTCAATCTGGGCGTAGTTACGCTCGGCTGCAGTTAACGAGCGTGACGCAAAAGCTATCGGCCTCTCTGAAACATCAAGGGATTTATGTGACAGTACCGCTCCCAATGCCGTAGGGAGATGCATCACATGCCAGTCTTATCAGTAGTGATGGGTTGTAGTGAGCCAATACTTCTCTTGAAGTGATCAGGCCATTAAACTTCTGAAAGGCCCGCTTACATTCATCGCTCCATTTCCATGCTACTCCAGTTTGTAGCAGGGTGTTCAGTGGGTGCAGAATTGTGGACAAATTCGGCAAAAACTTATGATAGTAATTCACCAATCCGAGGAATGACCTCAGTTGCGACACATTTTCAGGCGCTGGAGCCTTAACTACCGCTTCAATTTTGTCAGGGGACTTATGTAACCCCTCTTCATCAATCACGTGGCCACAATACGATATTTGTTTCTTAAAAAACTTGCACTTGGGGTGATTGGCTCGTAGCCCATGTTCTCTTAGTCTAGTGAGCACCTGCTCTAGGTTGGCAAGGTGTTCACTGTCATTTTCACCTGTCACTAGGATGTCGTCCAAGTAACACTGAGTCCCCGGAATCCCTTACAGGACTTGTTCCATCGCTCTTTGCCATATAGCCAGAGCTGATGCTACTCCGAATACCAGTCGATTATACTGGTAAAGACCTTTGTGAGTGTTTATTGTGAGATATTTCCTAGAGGATTCTTCAACCTCCATCTGCAAATATGCTTGCGCTAGGTCAATTTTTGTAAAACGTTTCCCTCCAGATAGTGAGCCGAAAATATCTTCTATCCTCGGAAGAGGATACTGCACTGTGTGAAGGACTGGGTTCACAGTCACCTTGAAGTCCCCACAGATGCGAACCTTCCTTGGCTCCTCAGACTTATTGTTTAACGTTTTCTTCATGACAGGAACGATGGGTGTCGCCCACTCGCTCCAGTCTACCTTAGATAACACGCCTGCATTCTCCAGATTCTCCAGCTCTGCCTCGATGGCTGGGAGAATTGCATACGGTACCGGTCTTGCTTTGAAAAACTTGGGAATTGCATTCTCTTCTATTTTTATCGAGGCGGTTACGCCTTTAAGAGTTCCCAGTCCTTGTTGAAATACCTCTTTAGCGTTAGCTAAGATTTTTGACAATCGGCCAGGTGTGACGTCGTCATCCTTTTTACCAGCCACAGTCAGTGCCTGAATGGAGTGCCAGCCTAAACTTATCTTTCTGATCCATTCACGTCCCAATAACGGTGGTCCACCATCTTGCAGTATGTACAGATACAATTTCTGTATTTCCTTGCCGTTGTATTCGACAGGCACCCTTATTTTCCCTCTGGGGTATACTTTCTGCCCCGTATATGTCTTCAAGACAATGGATGTGTCTTTCAAGGGTATGTGTGAGAATAGCCGCTCGTAGTCTCGTCGATTCATGACGGTCAGGGCTGATCCTGTATCCAATTCCATTTTGACTTGGGACCCTGCTATCGTGAGGGTGACCCAAATGGTTCGGTGATCCTCTTTTGCGATTACGTTGTGTAGTTTGAGACAGCTTAGTCTCTTGTTCCCGGATTCACTATCGCTCTTCTGGTCTTCGGAACTACTGTCCGTCACCTTTTGTACTTTCCTGTACTTTTCCTTAGTCGTCTTTTTGTTGTCATTAGTCTTCTTCCCGGACCTGCAAACTCATGCAATGTGTCCCATCTTTCCGCATTGCCTGCATGTTTTGTCCTTGGACCAGCAGTCCTTCTGGTCATGGGTTGTTCTGCCACAGCGATAACATTTTTCAAATCCCCGTGTCATTTCATGGGTGCCGTATTCCTGTAGTTTTTGCTGTACTTCCGCAGCTCCCCTTGCTGCTGCTTCGTATGATACTGCCACGCTGAAAGCCTTATCTAGCGTCAGCTCTTTCTCTGAGCGTAACCTCTTCTGGGTTCCTTCACTCAGGAGTCCACAGACAAATTTGTCCTGTAAGGTATCTGCCAGTCCTGCTCCAAACTGGCAGTGCTTTGATAGCTTGTGTAGTTCCGTAAGGTAATCAGCATTGCTCTCATCTTTATGCTGATTTCTCTTGTGGAATTTAAATCTTTCTGCTATCAGCAGCGGTGTAGGATTTAGGTGTTCCTGTAGGATATCAACAATTTCGTTAAAACTCGTCTCCATCGGTTTGACTGGAGTGATCAGGTTCCGCAATAGGCAGTACGTTCCTACGCCCATTAAGTTTAGTAGTACCGATGCCTTTTTCTCATCGGCTACTTCATTTGCCTTGCAATATACTTCGACTCTTTCCACATACATGGTCCAGTCTTCTATTGCATTATCGAAGACAGTGATATTGACAGTCTTCGGCATCTTGGAGATCTAAGATGGCACCTCCCGCGCTTTGCCTTCTTCCCCAATTGAACAAAATGGCACCTCCCGCGCTTTGCCTTCTTCCCCGCTGGATTGAGATGGCGCCTCCCGCGCTTTCTGCCTTTTCCGCTGCTGCCAGTGCTGTTGCTGGCATTTTTATGCCTTGATGGCGACGCCCTATGGTCTTCGCGCGCTTCCCCCCGCGCTGCTGCCAACGCCGCTCTCCGCGGTCCCCGTGGCAAACTGCAGCTCCTCGCGGCTTTCTGTGCTTCTAATTTCTTTTTCTTTTATTTTAATTACTGTTCCCGTCATCAGAGCAGACCCTATGGGACACTTCCCTCCCTCTTCTCGGGTCTGTACGCTGCCCGGCTTCGTAGCACCGGCCGCGCCCTATGTGCTCCACCCTCTCTCTCTCTCTCCTCTTCCCGACAACGCTGCTCGGCCCCGTTGAAAAGCCACCCGATCGAGCTCTAGCCTGCCGCAGTCCAGGAAGGATCAGGGTACTACCTGCCACCAGCCCGATTAGCTGGAACACCATTGACTGGATAACCAAGCCCAGCTCTCGACAGCCTCTCCTGCAAATCTTCGAATTCGATGAATCAGAGGGCGGTTGCCCACGGTCGACGCCCATTTCTTCTGGTTTTTTGGGGGGATTTCTTCCTTCTGGCTTCGACCTCTAATAACTTCGCTTCAGGGATGGATCCCCGTGAGGTGGTGCAGAACTGTAGGTAAGTTCGGATCTGTTCGTCGCCAGTGTAATGTCCGTGTGTAATTGAGACACGGACTGCAGAAGTTGGTTATAACAGGTGTTTACTGAATGGAGACAAAACTGGAACTACTATACAAAGTTACTGCACAGGCTTATATACAGGGGTGGTCACTACTGGTACTGCAGTATACAGGGGCTGCAGAATATAGTTCCTTCTTCAAGGTACATACACTGCACTTGGAACTTGTGGCCATTGTTCTGAACCACAGGGTTTGTTGCTTTATACGGAGCTCTGAGCTCCGTATCTTTTACTATAACTTTCGGTTATCCGGAATTTTTGATGAACCGGCACCATGTCGGTCCAGTCGGTGCCGGATAAAAAAAAGTTTCCTGTAATTACCTTGATCCTCACAACAATGGCCAAAGCCAGGATGCAGGTATAGGATGGACACAATTCCCACCTTGATGATGATCCACTGTGATTGTGGCAAAGAGGAAAATATGCCCCAAGATCCCAGGAATCTCAACTTTTTCAAGGGGGTTTGTTGTTTGCTATCCAGAGTTTTTCTGCAATCATTTATCTTTCTCTGAAGACTTCAATAAATTATTCAAATGGAAGAGAGACAAGATGAGAAATACTTTTCAAAATGTGACCGGGACAGAGGAAATTTAACTGAAAGGTCAACTGCTCTGACTGGCTTTTTGAAAGGAAAAATTAAAGCAGTTTAATTCCGCCAGATGAGAAAGGACACTCTGTATTTTTCTTTTTATCTCAGCTGAATACACTTTCTGAACTTTATAGAGCATCACCAAAACTCTAACATGTAATTAGTACATACAGTCTGTCATGTTTCTCTCTCTCACACACACACACTTTGTTTTAAGAAAAACAGTCACTACAACTTTCACCTGAACAAAGCTTTAGAAATTTGTCATCTAGCTTTGCTTCACATAATTTTGAAAATCAAATACATTTTCTTAGAATGCCTGCTTCTCTCAGTCTTTATCATTTGGCTTGCTTAAATGCTACTGATAGATCCTGGGAAATTGCGCATACTGCACATATTCAGACTACAGAAGCTGCCTTCAGTTAACACTCTAGACAAAAATATGGGGGTGGGGGATGGGGTGGTGCAGTCATAGTCACCTTTGCTGCCTGGGCAGTTATTTAGTGGAGTGGATTGCCTATCCATTGTTGATTTCAAGGGAATGAAAATTGGATGAGTTCTAGCTTGGGTGAGTGAACTTTTCTGCCAGATTATCATCCAAGCGGTGAAGGTGAATATTACCGCCATGAAGTCCAGGCCCAGGCTTGGGAGAAGCTGAGGCATTCAAGTAAAAAACTTCAAGGAAAGTATTAAAAGGCACAAAAGACAATTTAAGGGATATAATTAATGATATTGTTGAATTTTGTTTATAACCTTATTTTGGTCAGTTGAAATTTCAAAATGAAAGATGAAAATGATTGAAAAAGCCTGTTGAGTGATTGAATTGGTTGTTGGTTGCCACTTTCAGGTGCTGTAGACCATCCAGCCATTGATCCTCCCTTCGATTTCCCTTTCCTTGCAAAAATGCTACGTGCTCTGCTGAGTGTCTCCGTGTGCAACAAGACTTGAATCAGAATCATGATTTTATTAATCAGGATTAATTAAAATTCATGCAATCCAATTTGGTGCTCAAACAGCTGCTTGCCAATCACTGGCTGTCGGCCTCTGTGTAGAAATCAGTTTTCTGCTTCACAGCATTCTTCAAGTTGTGTTCATTAACCTCCTTCCACCTTCCGCTATTTCTAGCAAGGGTAGGATTCACATTTCATTTGGATTTTGTCAAGGGTGCCATAATATGTATGCAGAGTAACCATTATAAAGTTGGCTGGGGTTTTTGATATTCAATTTTGTTTTATCATCTGAGAGCTTCAGCTGTTCCTAAGATCCCCGTGTCTCATATTGTTTGATCAAGCTCTGCGTATAGATTATTCCACTCATGCGAAAGACCAAAATAATTAACTCATTTGTGAGTTAGACTCTTTTGATTCAAAGGTCTTCCACACTTGTAAACAGTCAGTGATCAGTCACTATGTATGTGTTAATAATATCAAAGGGCTGGTGGATTGCAAAGTTAGTTGACTTCTGAGAAAATCTCACACATAAGTTTGCTTTTGAGTTATTGGAAGAGTTAAAACTTTGTCATGGAAATGATTTCTTTAAATTTGCAGTACTGACACAGCAGAACTGTAAATGGCTCCCATTTTATAATTAGAATTAATTTTGATTTCTCCCTAAAACACCAGAAATAACTATACATCTATGTGGATGTGGTGTATTTGGACTTTCAGAAGGCTTTCGATAAGGCCCCGCATAAGAGATTAGCGTGCAAAGTTAAAGCACATGGGATTTGGGGTAAGGTACTGACTTGGATAGAGAACTGGTTGGCAGACAGGAAGCAAAGAGTTGGAATAAACGGGTCTTTTTCCGAGTGGCAGGCAGTGACTGGTGGGGTACCACAGGGATCGGTGCTAGGACCCCAACTATTTATAATATATATTAATATAATCTAGACGAGGGAACTAGATGTAATATCTCCAAGTTTGCAGATGACACAAAGCTGGGTGGGCGTGTGTGCTGTGAGGAGGATGCAGAGAAACTCCAGTATGATTTGGACAAGTTGGGTGATTGGTCAGATGCATGGCAGATGCTGTATAATGTGGATAAATGCGAGGTTATCCACTTCGGTGGCAAACACAAGAAGACAGATTTTTATCTGAACGGCAATAGATTGGGAAAAGGGGGAGTGCAACGAGACCTGGGTGTCCTTGTGCACCAGTCGCTGAAGGTAAGCATGCAGGTGCAGCAGGCGGTTAAAAAGGCAAATGGTATGTTGGCCTTCATAGCGAGAGGATTCGAGTAAAGGAGCAAGGATGTCTTGCTGAAGTTGTACAGGGCCTTGGTGAGACCACACCTTGAGTATTCTGTACAGTTTTGGACACCTTATCTGAGGAAGGATGTTCTTGCCATGGAGGGAGTGCAGCGAAGATTCACCAGACTGATACCTGGGATGGCAGGAATGACGTATGAAGAGAGATTGGGTCGATTAGGCTTATATTTGCTAGAGTTTAGAAGAATGAGAGGAGATCTCATTGAAACTTATAAAATTCTAACAGGAGTAGACAGACTAGATGCAGGAAGGATGTTCCTGATGGCGGGGGAGTCCGGAGCCAGGGGTCACAGTCTAAGGATAAGGGGTAAGCCATTTAGGACTGAGATGAGGAGGAATTTCTTCACCCAGAGAGTGGTGAACCTGTGGAATTCTCTACCGTAGAAGGCAGTTGAGGCCAATTCATTAAATATATTCAGGAAGGAGATAGATATATTTCTTAAGGCTAAAGCGATCAAGGGATATGGAGAGAAAGCAGGGACAGGGTACTGAATTTGGCTGATCAGCCATGATCTCATTAAATGGCGGAACAGGTTCGAGGGGCCGAATGACCTACTCCTGCTCCTATCTTCTATGTTTCTATGCTGTTTACAAATGTATCAATATGCCACAGATCGTCTAATCTTTCAGAGAGAGTTAACAGCTACATTAAATTTTAAGTCTGCTTCACCACAAATAATGGGCCGTATTTCCCAATCAGAAGCTTCCTGCATGCGGAGGCCTCCGATCTGGAAAAAATCTATAGACTTACCTGAGGACTCCCGAGGTGTGTATACTTCCATTCCCGGGCCTCTCCAACTCGAAATGCGCAGGGCCCATGTATCCCAGAGGCGCATGCAGTTCGCAAGTGTCCCTGGTATCACGTGGGCCATGGGGAACCAATAGCAGAAGGGAATCTCCCTTCATACACTTGACAGATAGACCTGTCAAATATATGAATGGAGATCACCCCAAAAACACTGTAAAACATTAAATACATTTTTGAAAAAATTCACAATTTTAAAATGAGTTGAAATTACAATAAATTTAATATTTTAAACAAAAATTTAAAGTTTTGAAAAAAATAATTAAAGTTTTTTATGGGGCTAAAAATAAACTTACCTTTTTTTAAAAGTATTTTAAAATGATAAATGAGTGAAAAAAAATTTTTAAAAACTTTTTTCAACTCTTATGCTTGTAAAAGCAGGCCTTACACCTGCTTTTACCAGGCGTAAGATTTCTAAGGGTTTTCTGCGGGCGGAGGGTCTCCAAAAAGTAGAACTATCCACCCGCAGAGGCCCTTCTCCAGGGCAGGCGTCCAATCTGTCAAGAGTATTCTTGACAGATCGGAAATGTCGGTTTTCAGTGCATGTACTTGGCATGCCTGAAACCGGCATTTCCGATGTCCCTACGGGTGTACACACAGCACGTACACACCCGTAGGGATCGGAATATATGGCCCATTAAATTTACAAAACTAATGACTGGTTTAGTTGAATATAAGTATATCTTAGGCATATAACAAGCTAATTAAGGGTTATTTGGACATTGGTTTCAGTTACAGAAGTTTCAAAATTGTTTGTTACGAAGGTTGAAGCTGAAAGTAAACTGTGACCCACACAAGAAGACATAAGTACATGGACATGTTTTTCCTTTGTCACCTTTGGCTAGCAAATGAAGTAAAGAAAGATCTTGCATTTATATAGAACCTTTCATGTCCTTCATACTCAATTAATTATTTTGAAGTGTAGTCTCTGCTTTGCATTCAAACCTGGCAGCCAATTTGAGCACAGCAAGAGCCCAGAAATGCCAGCTAATCTGTTTTTAGTAGTACGCAAACCCGCTGTCAACCCACCGCCATGCGCCTTTCCCAAATGTCATGTCTATCAATGCTGAGCAGACCCGACATGTAGTGGCGGGAGAGGCAATTCAGGTCATTATGACCTTGTTAAAAGACCATTAAGAACTATTTTGAGCTCACCATCAGAGTTTACCAGGTCGTCCACGAGATCCACGGTGTTTGGGGATCACGTCAGGTAAGGAGGTTGGGAGTTGAATGGCATCGAATCATCTCATTACTTGACAGCTGAAAATGTGCTATAAAAGCTTCCATTTCACAGCTGTTCACTTTCCAAGCTCAGAAGCTGTTGCTTACTGCATTTGGAAGACAGATTGAGCTTTATGCAAGTTGCAAGTGTTTGGAGTAAACTCTCTATCCAGTGTCACCTCATTGGGACAACCTCTCTCACCATTGACAGATCGCTTCTGTCATCTCAAGTTCACATGTCATCTAGCGGGGGAATGGGACTGACTGGATTGCTCTACAGAGAGCTGGCATGGACTCGAGGGGCTGAATGGCCTCCTTCTGTGCCGTTATGACTCTATGACTCTATTACATCAGCATCGGTGCCCTTGAAACTATCTCACCTTGGTCCTCAGAAGCAAACCACAATCAGCCCCAACACCAGCAGCACCAGGGACACCAGCAGCACCAACAACAATACCAACCTTCTCCCCAGTCAACTGATGAAGCACAGGACAGAGGGCATCAACACCCGACCACATTGATGCCAGGGATGGCCTCACCATGGCCAGATTTACTTCTCTTGACCCTGGCTGCCATATGATGCACCAGGTTGGCACCACCCCACACCAACACCTTAAAGCATCCCTACAATGCCCAAGCCATTCATTTCACACTCACCACATTGCAGGAATACCGTTATGTCTCACCGTTCACTGCAACTCACTAAGCCACTTCCAAAGGTGCACACAGATCTGCCCAAGAATGCAAAGTGTTCAAAATAAAGGTTTCAATGTTTGACACCACATTAACAGAAACTTCACATGAACATTGGCTAAAACACACAAGTACCTACCCTTGTGCATTGTTAGTTGGTATGATTGGACTAGGATGAGGGTGAGTGTGAGGGGTGGCTTGTGAGATGGGGAAGTGATAATGTAGATAGAGAGGATGGGTGGAGGTGCAAGGTAAGTTGGTGTGAGTAAGGATGTGCAGGAGTAGGGTAGGGAAGGCAGAGTGATGGGGATGTGATGAGTGGCACAGCAGGATGAGGTTGAGTGTGGCTTTGCAGTAACATTTCCTGATCTACTGAGATCATTGAACGGTTTGCGCCATGGCAGCCTGGTCCCCCTGAAGACATCCCTGTGTGTGTCCTCCGGTGCAATGTGCAACCAGGCTGTGTTGCTCTCCTGGGGAGGTCTCTTCCACCCATTGGAAGGGAAGAAGACCTCCCTGCATGCTGTGACTCCCTCCATAAGCATATGGAGGGAGTCATGGGAGAACCTGGGTGCAGCCGTGCACCTCTGTGCAGTGCTTGTCAGTGTTTGCAGCACCTCAATGCTGTAGAACACTGACAGCACAACTGTCAAACTAAATTTGCTCATGGTCCCTTTAAGGAAACCGGCTAATGACACATCATCAAATGACATCATCAGACCCACTTCCTTCAATTGGCTGGCAAACGTGCTAACCAACATTTTCAGATGACAATGAAAAATTTCACAACAGTATGTTTCAGGAGAAGAATGAGTCAGAGCATGAGTTGAATTGAATTACACATTGTAAAATAATAGTCAAACCCACATAAGCAAGATTACATTCAAGTTTTCACATTTATTGAATATTTTCTTCTAGTTTGATTTGTAGTGCATCTTAATGTTTATTATAAAGTGTCTTTTATTCTTTCAAAAATGCATAAAAAAATTGATGTACTTTTTGTATTTAACAAAGTGAAGGATATTAGTGCTGGGAATGGAACATCTTTCTACTTTTTAAATTCAGGTCAAGTCACATTAGGTACAGAGTAAAGCTCCCTCTACATTCAGCTCCAACAATATTCCTCAACTTCAGCACACTTTCCTGGATAATGTGAGCTTTGTATTTCCCACAGCAGGTGAGCTTTTACCAATTTAGTGCCAATTAGTGTGAAGTTCTGGGTATGTTTTGCATTGTGGCCACAAAGATACTGGGAACTCAGTTGAAACTGTTCAAACTCATTTCCTTTATCACTAAGGTCATTAGAGGAAGAACACTTTGCATGTACCAGAAGTGTGAAAATATAACTAACGCACTGCAAAACCCAGTTCTCAATTACATTGTATTTTTAACTACATTCCATTTACTCCAAGAGTACAGTGAATAAATAGATCACAAAAATCACAAGATCAATAAAGACAAGAGAGGATAATTGCTCATCTAACACGAAAATAAGAATATAGTCCTCACATTATGCCTTTTAATTGGATCTGGAATGAATCTAAGGTTTTCATCTCCACTAACCTAATGCAAGACCATTCCAACTGTTACTCATTCTTGTGTGAAGTTCATTCTGTCATCAGTCTTCTATCAGACCTTTACCAATTTTAAGCTATACCTCCTTGTTTTATTGCCTTGGTTTACCTCTAAGTAGTGTTCTAGATTTATCTTATTTATATGATATAATATTGTATACATCCTTTTTCAAAGTCCTCCTTCAGCTGCCTGCTTTAAAGATTAAAATGCTCCATTCTTTCCTCATGATTCAATTCTCTGACACCAAGGATCAGCCTTGTGATTCTTCTCTGTACTGCTAGTTCCACACCATCCACAGTATGACACCAATTATTCTTTCCATTGTGAGGTATCTTACACTTGCTTGTATGAAATGTCATCTGCCAATGGCTATCTATTTAGACAGATTTTATGTAACTCCTTTTGCAGGTTCCTGGCTTGTTTCTCAGACTTGACTGCTCCACCTCCCCCTCATCTTATTAGCATCTGCAAATTTAACCCAATTTGCATTCAGTATCTGAATCCAAGTAATTGATGTAGATTAGAAACAGTAGGGGCCTAGCACCACTCCCTGAAGTAATTCAGTCAGTGTTCCCTTCCACCCTGATATCACGACCCTGCCAATTACCCACTGCTTCCTTTCTGCCACCTGATTTTTTTAAAATCTGTCTCCAGGATTTACCTTGAATTGTTATTTGCTTTCCACTTCTGTTAGCAGCCTCTCATGAGGAAATTTATCAAAGGCTTTCTGTAAACTTACAACATGTCATACGGTTTCGATAGTTTTTTAAAAATGTCTTCATAACAAATGTCTTTGAATATAATGCTGAATTTATAATTAGGTAAATAGCACTGGTAATAATTTCAAAAACTAATTATTAATGACCCTATTTATGAAGTAAATGTAAAAATTTTAAAAACTAAAATTATGACTAAAAATTTAGCAATTTTGCTATTGTCAAATTAGCATAGATATGGGCGTATATGTGAAAAATTCATTTTTAGGAAGAATGCGTATTTTGAAAAGTTACTGAAATTTGAAGGTTTCTTTTGAGATTGATAAATATACCTGTGATGACAGGATTTTGAGTCTTCATATCGCTTGATTTATGTATACAAATGACAATAAGTCATTTCAAAATAATTTCAGTCAAACTGTTTCAGTAAACCTGATTGAAGTCTGCTCAATAAGTTCAGGCAAAGGCTCTCTTTGTATCTGCCAGGCTGCCTTGATGACAAATGAGTTCTTTGTTAAAGTAGATCAAACTCCAGTCATGATTGCTCTATTACAACTATACTGAAATGACTTTCAAACCCCAACCAATTAGTAAACAGGATTATTGATCAAAGTTACCAGAGTGATTACTGGAGCAACTTCCTCTGTATGGATGGATGAATGGATAGATGATATATTTCTCTTGCAGCATTCTTTCCAATTTCAAGTTCAACAACCAACCAACACATTAAATTCAGATTAAATGTCTATTTAAGTACCAGAGTTGAAAGATGAGATTTCGAGAGCCTTTATAAATGAAAATGCCTTCCTGTTATCTGTCAACTAATCTCTGCAAAAAGGTTTCATCTACATTTCTCACATTGAAGCAACCAGTAAAATTAAAGTACTCTATAAATTCAATCTTTCATCATTGTATTTTACTGGTCATTTTGTTAGAATTTGATGCAGTTGGTCCCACTGTCTTCAAATGGTTAAATTGCAAAATGCATCATAGACTTTGAAAATCTCCTCCACATTCATTTAGCTTTTGAATAAATTTATTTTGCCCTCAGGTTATTATTCATCCTTTCAATTATTCATGTAGTTTATGAGATTTAACTTTGTTGGAGTGCTGTGGATAATAGGGAATGAGTCAAATTAAACTTAACAGTGAAACCTTGTTAAAAATATTAAACATATACATATGCAGTGCAGTCACCTTATTTGTACAATCAAATATTGAGTCAAAGGTAATTTACTTAAATTACATTACAGATGTGTATGCCCTCTACTGTCTTGCCAGTATCCATTCTTAATATTCCATAATTAGTCACATTTTATGAAATAAATAAATAAAATCTCAATTTGGTGTATTCTGTAGAATTCTTATTATAAAATCATTTTCAGTTAATGGTGAGTGCAAAATCATCAATGATCCTTATCTAAGTGGCAAACATGCCGTTAAAGACTAAATCAGGACAGATGTCAGTCTGGTAAAACATTTAATGGCAATTAAACAACAACAACTTGTATTTATATAGCACCTTTAACGTAGTAAAACGTCCCAAAGCACTGCACAGGAGTATTTTAAGACAAAAAATTTGACACCGATCCACATAAGGATAAATTAGAGCACGTGACCAAAAGCTTGGTCAAAGAGGTAGGTTTTAAGGAGTGTCTTAAAGGAGGAAAGAGAGGTAGCGAGGCGGAGAGATTTAGGCAGGGAATTCAAGAGCTTAGAGCCCAAGCAACAGAAGGCACAGCCACCAAAGGTTGAGCAATTATAATCAGGGATCCTCAAGAGGGTAGAATTAGAGGAGCGCAGATATCTCAGGAAGTTGTGGGGCTGGAGGAGATTACAGAGATAGGAAGGGGCGAGGCCATGGAGGGATTTGAAAACAAGGATGAGAATTTTGAAATCAAGGCCCTGCTCTAATGTTTGAATCGATTTAAACTCAAATGTTTGAATCGTACAAATAGAATTATTGATAAGATGAATAATTAAGAGTTCAATTTCCTCACCTTCAGTCATCCTAGGTTTGATCAACTAGCTGGAGAAGACTCGAAGAAAGAAGTTTCATTTCTGTTATAAACCATTTCTACTGTAAACTGAAGTCAATAGGAAGAAATATTGGATGTTTTTGAAAGTTATCTTTTAATGGGGAAAATGGTTAGAATATGGAGATTAGATTAAAGTAAATAAGAGTAGGGGAAGAGAAGACAAGCTGAGCAGAATTAAATAATTCATTTTTTGTTTGAAATTACGTTTTAGAAATAGTTCTGGGGTAATATTAGAGTAGTTCAGGGTTAATATAGGAGTATTAAATCTATCTTACATTTAATTACTGTAATGTTAACATTTAATTACTGTAATGTTAATATTTGTTTTAGCACCAGAATTTGTAAGCTTAAAACTTTAATAAATGGGAAGCTGATTTCCTAATAGCTACTGCTAGGCTGTGGTAAATGTTCCAAGATATTCATGAGTACCGTTATTTGCAATGGACAGTGATTAAACTTTGCACATCCTAAGGGTAATTATTTAGTTGCTTGCACATGCATCCAAATATTGGAAAATTCCTATCCAGACTATGTGGAACTTAGCTTTGTCAAATTAAGAAGAGGACAGACTGCAGTCATATTAGCTTAAGATCTTGAGGCTGAAATGATTGGTTCTGTACCTGGAGCTCTCAAACCAAGTCACTGTTTAATTTTAAGCCTTGAAATGTAGAGTCATTCCTTCTTTATGGAGCAGGTGAAGAGAAAACATAATGCAACCTTACCTTTGTACTTCGTGATGTAGAAAAGTACTCCTAGAAAGTAGGAGGGAGATCCTGATTCCCCCGGGGGGCAGAAAGATCTCCAGGCAACACCTCTGCCGTCAATGTGAAGAGGTCGCTGAGGAGGTCAATGTCAGGAGCTTAGCTCCTAGGACATGGCTGCAAAGCCAAAAGAACTTCAATGATATCATCAGATTTGTCAAAATAAGAATACTGCTCTCTTACTCTCTCCTAACACATCCACCACTTCCAGCCTCACTACTCACAATACTCCTCTCTCCACTTCCCTTCGCTCACCTACAATCACTGCACCACACTTCACTACAGCTCCTTCACCTCATACTCACACACTCACCATTATTGCAACCCTTACTTCCCTACACCTCACATTTTACACACTGCATAGCAACTATTTCACCCCTTACAGGCATATTCTCTAAACACCTCACGACTGTCACTAACACACTCCTTTCTTTCGCGCAGCAAAAGGTCATGCACAACTCCAGAAAAGAGGCTGTCATCAGAGGAGGCTGAGCCCACCTACATATCCTCTCCTCTGTGGAAGAAAATGTGCTGGCAGGGGAAGACTCATGGCTGTGATGAGTGGCAATGCTGGAGGAGACGTCAGGCAGGGTTTCTTCACACCGTATCATCTTTTTTCTCTTCTTGCTCTTCTTACCAGCCACTTCTTCCTCTGCTCTCCCTTCACACTAAAAGCTAACCCTTGCCCCTCTCTTTCATTTTAGGCACTGAAAATGTGGAGACACGTCTGCCACTTCAGGAAGAAGAGGCTAGCCTTCCTGAAGATGCATTGCCTCTCAATCTGACCCAAGCAAGCACCAGCTTAGAGACTGGCACCACGTGTATTTTAGAGGCTAGGCTCGAGAATGGCTCTTTATGTAGTGAATCACTGGGCATGTGTTTTGAAAGCAGCCAAAAGCAGCGCAGCACCAGCAAAAACTTATTCTCAGAAGTCAAAAATCAGTTACAGATGTGAGGCAATAGGCCAAGAAAACACCCCAAAATTAACCAGCAGCCTAAAATTAGCAACTATGACAAAGCAGCAACTATGTAGTGGGTGATCCCTTTAAATAGTGCTGCTGAAGGGTCCTTGCTGCCTGTTAGCACCATGAGTTGCGGGGGAGTTCGTCACGTGCGAGTCAGGCACTGGAGCAACCCAATTTCACAAAAGGGTTCTACAACAATTGTAGGACCTTTATTTAAAAATGTTAATTACTATTTAACATACTTCCGGTCCACATTCTGGATGCCGACGGAGGAGTACAATCCAATATGGTGGGTGGCACACATCTGGTGTGGGACAGGCACGCGTGCACTGACAGCCATATTGGATGATTAGGCACCTGTTTTATGCCTGCAAAGTGGGAGCAGCACCAATGACTTGTTAGGCTGTGAATCCATACACTTTTCACCTGATTATCCAGCTTGCAGCAGATGAAAATGACACCGAGTAACGCATTCCTCATTTTTCTGCCAGTGATCTTGGTTAATATGAATTAACTTTTCAATCTCTCCATCTTTTGAACTAAGTTAGTCACCATTGTCTATCCTAGCTGAGAATTCTCCAGAAATCATTTTATACAGCAATGGAAACTCCCCTACCAGTGCTATATTGTTAGATGCCAACATCTGCACTGAAGCTTTTGAAACTGTCAGGGAAATAGCTTTCAGCAAAGGAAATTGGAATTGCAATAACACTGATTTAGTTAAATTTTGGTCTTGTTAATATAATTTAGGTAAATTTCTCCATCTGCATCAAAAAGTGGTGGGGGGTGGGGCAAGAGTAAAGCAAGAGTGAGGACATTGGTTGTTATCAAATGTGGTTGTATAAGGGCCCCAAGGGGAGGCCTGGGCAAAGATTAGAGTGGGGAGCTATTCATCTACATTGATCCATCCTTAAGTTTGCTTGTGGTCTTTGTGGGGCACTTAATTATTAAAATGATGCTTTAATTGCAATGGGTATCGTCACACTCAGTAACTCTAAACAATAGCTCCATAGTTTCCTGCACAAACATAAAAGGGCATTTAATATTGTGGGCTTTCTAGAAACATCTTCCCACAATATTCATAAACTGCCAAAACAGTTGAACAAGTAGAATTTTGCCACTTATATTCAAGAGATATTGTTGGGAAAAAAAAGAAAGCAGAAAACAAGCCTTCAACTTGTGTGCTCAGGAGGCCAATTGTCAACATTACATAACACAATTACATAACAGTCATCGATAGTGGAGGTGCTGAAGCAGTTTGAAAGCACCACCAAGGAACTTAAGATTGGGATGGCCTTTCTAAGCTATGTCTTCACTCACTCCATCCATCTACTCTTATAAGATTCTCAACATTAACAAATCCCCAAAACAAAAGAAAATCCTATTAAAAATGACTTTGGACCCTTGCTAAAAACTTCAGGAGTGATAAAAGGGAATGTTGGGCCTAACAAGGAGATTCAAGGTCAGAAACAGACTTGGCATTTTAAAAGGCATGTTCAGGCATGTTTGGAAAAAGGCTGTTACAGAATTTGGGATCTACCTCTGCAGTAGACAGTTTGAGTATTCGAGATAGTCAAACTGTCTGGGGGAACTGTAAACATCACTCAGCCCCTATCAAGAAATTTACATGCTAACAATAGACCCACGGAAGAACAGCCTCACAGGACCCATCCAAAAACATGCATAAAACAAATCACTTTGCCAACCTACAAAGAATCTCAGGCCCCACAGGAAACTCAAAGCCTGAGGGCAATTCACTACAATTAAATAAGAAATCAACAGCTCAGGAAAACCATCCCAAAACAACTTCTCACATTTTTTAAACAACTTCAACAGCTCAGGAAGCCATCCTGAAACCGCTTAAACAATTTACACAACCCAATATTAATGAGCCCGGCAAAATCTAACAATAAACCTAAACTGATTTGGCGCGTAGATTAGCAGGCCTCGATTAGTATAATTGGGGGCCTGTTCAACAATTAAAGAGGACAGTACAGTTCAGCAAGGCGGGAGTTCAAAGAAGTACAAGGTGTTCAAAGGAGTTCAAACAGCAACAGTTCCATGTACAAGTTGAAAGTCAAGGAGCAAGTATCTCGAAGCAGCTTTCTCTCAAAGAAGAAGAAGTAACACACCATCAGACACCTCACGGCACCAAGGGCCCCACAAAACAACCAACCGAATATTACCCTCAGCCAACCGGGTAATATTGGGCCACTGTGACCAACGAAAAAAACCAACTCAGAAGAAACCGAAGATCTGCAAGTTTTTCCAATCTACAAACTATCCTGACTTACCCCTGGGTAAGAGTTTATTCAAATAGAGTCTAAGCCCTATTTCGAGCCAAAGAAAATTGGGTACTCACCTGATAAATCCAATACGCACCCTACCCCATCAGCGGACTTACGAAGACTGACCAGATACGCAGGTGAAGTCTTCTACCGCGTCCGGGGTATGGCAGGCCCCAACCAACACATCTAGTGAACCCCGAAATCGCGAACCAGCTCAACTGTTAATGAGTCATTTTGGTAAGCATTATCCCTGGTCCCTTTAGAGCCTAACTTAGCTAGTAAGGTGGGATTGGTAATTTTCCCTTGTGTATGTCGAAGTGTTTCCCCATTTTATTAGAGTGTTATTATTGTGTTGTATTTTCTTTCTCAAATAAAATTCAAAGTTCTTGCACCAAAATCAGTTTGTCTGTGTAGGGGGGCATCTTTTTCGGGGTTTACGGTAATTCACCTTCCTTTACCTGGTTTACGGTAATTTACCTGGTCAAGCAGCCTTTTGCCACTGCACCTCTGACCAATTCCAAACAGCGGTTTCGAATCGCTAAACCCCACCTTCCAGTTCTGACTGAAGGACTTATAATTAATGATATATCAAAACGGACAACTGGTCTGGATGTATTCAAACAGGCGTCTGCGCTTGTGCAAACCACCTCGCCGGAATCCGTCGGCAGAGGCTCTGAAGCCTCTGTATTCAACCAGGTATCTGTGCCTGCGCAAACCTCCTCCCCGGAGTCCCTCGGCAGAGGCTGTGAAGCCTCTGTCTTCAAGCAGGCGACTGCGCCTGCGCAGGGAAACCGAAGAGGAGCCGCTGTGGTCCCGCTGGCAATTGCACCTGTGCAAACCTCCTCCCCGGAGTCCCTCAGCAGAGGCTGTGAAGCCTCTGTCTTCAAACATGCGACTGCGCCTGCGCGGGAAAACCGAAGAGGAGCCGCCGGGGTCCCGCAGGCAACTGCGCCTGCATGAACAATCTCATTGAAAAGGGTAGGAAGAACCGCTGTGTCTTCCAAGCAGGCTAATGCACCTGCGCATATAGGTTGGAAAGCGGGGACCTTTAAACGGCCGACTGCGCCTGCGCACTCGGCCTCACAGAGAAAAGGAGTCGCTGGGGGTTCCAAGTTCGCGACTGCGCCTGCGCGAACCTGGTGTTGGCAAACCTCACCCCTCAGGCGCGCGACTGCGCCTGCGTGGGAAAACTGAAAAGGAGCCGCTGGTGGTACGGGCTGGGGAACTGCGCCTGCACGAGCCTGGTCTTGGGAAACCTCTCCCCTCAGGCGCGCGACTGCACCTGCGCGAACCTGGTGTTGACAAACCTCTCCCCTCAGGCGCGCGACTGCGCCTGTGCGGGAAAACTGAAGAGGAGCTGCTGGGCATACGGGCTGGGGAACCGCGCTTGCGCGAGCAGTCCCTGTGAATGGATTGGCAGCAGCCTGCAGATTTCTAATCTCAGGTTGCTGTTTCTCTGTTTCTGAGCCAGATAACTTGTTCAAATTTAAACTTTGGCCAAAACTTAGGTTCCACTGGGGCAGGGAAGTGTCCCAATTTGTGGGCTGGACAACTTTTCCCTGGAAACAAGCCACAGCGCCTGTCTTTACAGGCTGTGAACTTGAACTTGTCTTGTCAGATTTATACACTTTTCCCTGTGTCCCATCCCTGCCTGTAATTGCTGCCACTGGCCCAGACTCATATGGGTCCCAGAAAGTGCCTGCACGTGCACCCTCCTTGGCCAGCATACCAACCAGTCATTGTGGGGAGGCAGAGGTGGGCGAGGGGGCTGCAGCACCACTGATGGCTGCTACCTTTCCCTGATTGGCCCTGAGGAAAGATTTTATCGACCCCAGGATGGACTCGACTGTATCGTCTCTCCCAGGCCTTTTGCAATCCCTGTGCAAGTGGCCCTCCTCCCACACCTGTAACAAGTGACCTTGTTCTGGGAGGGACGGCTCCCCTCCTGGCACCACTCTTTCTGATATTGAGCCCCAGGTTTAACCTCGTGGACTTTACCCTTTTGCTGGGAGGTCTCACTATTCCTCCCGTTCCTATATGCTACTGTGAGCTGCCGGATTACAGTCTCTTCGGTTGCTAGGGGGTCTCGGGGGTCGAACTAAGTATCAGCCTTTACTTTTACCTGGGGTAGGCAATTGGACACCAGGCAATGAAGCCATTGGGTCCGCTGCCTCTCGTTCAGGTGTGACATATTTTGTCCCCCTGTACACGCGCTGTTGTAGACTGGCCACAGCCTGTCTGCAAATGCCTGTGGGGTCTCCCCTTCCTTCTGCAGGGTTTTCCCTACGCGATCGAATGGATTGCCGTCGTTCGCACCCATGGCTTCCAGTATTTCCTCCTTCAGGTTCTCAAAACCCTTATGCCCTCTCTGAGCCTCATCTGAAAGGGTCGGATAGAGCTTGCTATCCACAGAGAAAAGCAACATTCTGGCTTTCTCTTCATCATCACAGCCGTTAACACCGGCTGCCTGGTCTACTTTTAGGAAGTGCATTGAGGGGTCTCCCTTTTCAGAGAGCATGGGAATATGTATCACCATGCCTCTGAGCTGTTGGGTATCATAGGGTACCAGATAGGTATTTTGAACAGTCCCTGGGTTATTATCGCTCACGGGCGGACCTTACCTCCGTTGTCGGAGGGGGTACACTGGACCTAGTCCCCGCCTGCCTAGCGGGACCTGCTGGCATTCTCCTACCACTCTATTGTCCACCCCTTCTTGCTGCCAGAGCTCCTCAAAACCCGGAGCTGTGGGCTGCTGTCTTGGGATCTCTAATTCCCTAGCCAGCATTTCCCTGGGTGTAGCCTGTGGGGCGGTTTGTTTTGGGCTGCTGGTAAAATCCGGCTGACCTGCCTTCGGGCCGATCAGGCAAATCATCCCCCTTGCTCCTTTTAAAGCCATGTTAAGGCTTTCTGTCTCTGCCCTACAGGGGCCATGATCTGCTTCACTAAACCTTTGGTCGCAGGCCAGCTTATAAGCTGCTGTAACTTCTGAGATGAGGCGGACATTCTCTTCCCGCAGTCTCATCTCGCTATCTCTGGCCTCAGTGGCTTCCTGCTCAAGGCGCTCTATCTCTGCCTGGCATTTTTCCAACACTGACTCCCGATTCTTGGCCTCTGTCACCTGCTCCTGCTTCCTCATCTCACCCTTCTTAACCCAGCCACCTATGCTATAATAGGTCAGCTTACACGCTGCCGCTAACATCTGCAGGACTACCCACAGACTAAAAGCAAGAAAAGCAAGAGCTGATGCTTTCTCCAGATCCAGACCACTCACCATATCAAGAACTGCCTCCAGTCCTGCCACAGTCGCCAATGTGTAGGGGGCATATTTTGGGGGGTTTACGGTAATTTACCTTCCTTTACCTGGTTAACGGTAACTTACCTGGTCAAGCAGCCTTTTGCCACTGCACCTCTGACCAATCCCAAACAGCGGTTTCGAATCGCTAAACCCCACCTTCCAGCTCTGACTGAAGGACTTATAATTAATGATATATCAAAATGGACAACTGGTCTGGATGTGAGAAAATCACTTTTATTACACTAAAGAAACTATAATCAAATTTTACACTATACCACACGAACACTGTAATTACAGTAAATTGCTTAACAGGGGAAGACAGACGGCAAAAATGAGGGATGAATGGCTACAATGTTAATTAAACAATCTTAGCAATTTCCCCCAAATTACCACCCTCTAACTCTTTGCTAGGTTGCCTTGCTGAGGAGTCAGACACCTGCTCACCTGTGGTCCAAGGAAATAAGAGAGAGAGATAGCTTCTTAGGAGCTATCTTTATATCCTGCCAGCTCCTGCTGTTTGGCCCTGAAAGGGTCTGTGTGCAAAATTCGCGTCAAAAGTTTGAATACACAAGAGAAAGGCTGTGATTGGCTGATTCAAATAAAGCTTGGAGTGATTTGAATGTGTCTACATTCTGGGGCCAAAATGTTCCCGCCCACATCCGGAGTTCATTTGGCTAAAACAAAAGGGACCCAACTGCCCTATTGTCTGAGTAATGGGTGATTCAAAAACTCATTCATTCCAAACTGTTCCCTTTCAAAAGTATTTTCCGGAGTTTCGTTGTGTCTCAATGTGTGTAAGGGCTTTTCAATGGGCTGGATTGCTGTGTAAACAGAGCCCTTTGTTCTGCAGTTTTAGTCTCAAGTGGTTTAATCCCTTATGTCAACATCCTGCAGTTTCGTATAACCAAACATTGCCTCTGTAGAAGGGAAACTCCCTGGTTTGATTGACAGGTCTGACTGCCACTGCTTGATCCTCCCACTTACACAGACACTTCGAGCTGCTTTCTTTTGTCTTTTGACCATGCCTTTCTGATGGCCATTTTCAAACCTCTTTGCAATATACACAGTTCAAAACTCAGAGGTACCATTTTAATCTTAAAGTCCTGATGTTGAGACAATTCAAATCATGCAATTCTTCGTCCACGATGTGGACCAATATTTTCTGATCTTCAGGGATTTAGGGGATTGTTGCAAACCCCTACATCTGCTGCACTTTTATCACTACCCTCAAATAAGTCCAAGGTCTAGAACCAAGGGAGTGGGAGTGATTTGAACCGCTCATAAGTCAGAGGTGAAGCTGACCCCACACACCAATCCCTACACTGTACATCATGCTTCAACACTGACGCACTTAACTAATTCATCCGTTATCACCTACCTTATCTAGGAAAATTATGTCAGACTTTTCTTTTCCATGTTACCATGATAACTAATAGTCATCAAAAAAACTCCGATACTCTCCAATTATTGCACTACATTCTATGCTTTTGTCAAATCGCCCAACTGTATGTAACTATAAGCATCAAGCCTGGAGTGATGTATCCAACACCTGATATTAATCATCTAATCTAGCAGCCACTTGGTAAACATGATACATCATAGTAGAACAATCAATTGAATGAAACTCCCCTCTTTACCTTATGTTAGACTTTGAAAGTACATTTGATGGTGTAGACCAAACTACTTGGTGGAAAATGATGAGACACTATGGAGTACCAATCAAATTTATTGCCATAACCCAAAAAACATACTAAAATTAATCATGCAGGGTATCACAGAAAGTACATGATGGAACCCTCACAGAACTCTTCAAAGTGGAAACAACAACAATGTGTATTTATATAGTGTCTTTAACATAGTAAAATGTCCCAAGGCGCTTCACAGGAGAGTTATAAAACAAAATTTGACACCGACCCACACAAGGAGATATTAGGGCAGATGACCAAAAGCTTGGTCAAAGAGGTCGGTTTTAAGGAGTCTTAAAGGAGAAAAGAGAGCTAGAGAGGTGGAGAAGTTTAGGGAGGGAATTCCAGAGCTTAGGGCCTTGGGAGCTGAAGGCACGGCCACCAATGGTTGAGCGATTAAAATCATAGGATTACATAGGTAGACAGCACAGAACCAGGCCATTCAGCCCAACCAGTCCATGCCGCCATTTACGCTCCACTCGAGCCGCCTCCCATTTTTCCTCATCTAACGCTATCAGCATAACCCTCTACCCTTCTCCCTCATATGCTATCTAGCCTCCCCTTAAATGCATCTATACTATTCGCTATAGCGAGTACCACATTCTCACCACTCACTGGGTAAAGAAGTTTCTTCTGAATTCCCTATTTGATTTCTTGGTTACTATCTTATATTGATGGCCTCTAGTTATGCTCTTCCCCACAAGTGGAAACATTGTCTCTGTATCCACTCTATCAAAACTTTTCATAATGTTAAAGACCTCTAATCAGCCACCCCTCAGACTTCTCTATTCATGAGAAAAGAGACTCAGCCTGTTCATTCTTTCCTGATAGATATAACAGGGATGCTTAAGAGGCTAGAATTTGAGGAGCGCAGATATATCTGAGGGTTGTGGGGCTGGAGGAGATTACAGAGATAGGGAGGGGCGAGGCCATGGAGGGATTTAAAAACAAGGATGAGAATGTTAAAATTGAGGCATTGCTTAACCAGGAGTATGACAGGGATTTTTGTCATCTTGTTTAGTGATTGGCTGGATAACACAGAGGATAACAGAGGAATAAAGCCTCGGCATACAATGGGCACTACTGAGCTAGCTGGATGACTTGGACTGCACCAATAACATCATCCTTTGCTCACACAACCAACAACATATTCAGAACAAGATCAGTTGACTAGCAGCAATAATAGGCCTCAATGTAAATAAAGACAAAACTAGTTATGTGCATAAACAACACTAAGAATGATAGGGTTAATCTAAATGGTGAATCCCTTGAGGACATAGATAATTTCACTTATCTTGGGCACATCATCAGCAAGAATGGACAAACTGATAAAAATATCCAAATGAGAATAGTAAAGGTGAGAACCTATCCTGCATCTACTCCATCTTGCCTCATAGATAATGCTACCAAATCTCCTACCCATCTGTTCCTGGCATTGGTGCTAACTCTTTTACTTAGGCACAATGGATGGCAACCCTAGACTAATTGGAATTGCTGAACCTAATAACTGGCATGGTTACCAGGCAGATTTGCTTGGAGTGTATAAGGAATTTATGACTTTATATAAATGATTCCTCGCAGTTCAGGCTCGAGTGCTTTGTTGAACATATTTTTATTACACAGATACCAATAACATAGCAACTATTACGATTCTATAGTAAGAACTTATATGACTTGCTTTCCCTGCGCACCCATGGTGATCGGGCGTGGCGTCCGTAGGCTGTGGACTTCCGACCGACCCGGCAACTGTTCTAAATCTAAGTGGCCTGAGCCCTCCCTTTATACCCTTTCGCTGTCTCATTCTACACATTTCTTGCACTATAATTTAGTCACCCTGATGTTGCAACTTCTTGTCTCAACATGTTCTGACCCTGTAATTATTTTATCCAACTGTCCTGTTAATTGGTAGTAAGTGGTGGATGGCCTCGGTCAACATGACTGTATCAACCCCATCCTTAACTTAGCTCATCAGACAGTTATTGTTCTCCTGAACTTAGTTAGCTGAGTTCCCATTCTTATGTAAGCACAGGTGGCACAGTGCCTGATGGGGTACTTGACTACATTGCGCTTGAACCATACTCCTACTGAGTGCTACAAATTACAGACCAATATGGGGCGCGATCTTGCCAGCTCTGGGGAGGTGGGTATGGAGGCAAGACTGCCGGTAAAATGGTAGAATTTGGGGGTAGGTGCCCAACCCGCCCTCAACCTGCCTCCGTGCCATCTTGCCAGGAGGCGGGTAGCCGACCCTCGCCAGGTCCATCTCCTTGGAGGCGGGAAGGGGATGAGTGCCACTTATCTGCCTGTTAACAGGTAGTTAACAGGCAGATACGAGGATTATCCACATTTTGCCCACACAAGTGTGGGCTTCCCGAACTCTCTGAACCACGCCAGGGTCACCGAGGTGAGTAGTGGGTCTGCGGGGGTCAGAGGGGTGCGTTGTGAAGGTAAGTGATGGGTGCAAGTGTGGAGAGGTGAGTATGTGAGGTAAGTGGAAAGTGTTAGAAAAAGTTTACTTATCTTTGTTTCTTCCTGCAGGCTTCAAGAGTTGGGGATGCGGAGAGTCTCGCACCTCCGCGGCAGAGATGACAGATAGCTGTTGCATTCTCCAATGCAACAACCATCTAATTTCTACAAAATAAAAAGGTTTGATGAGTCTTGAATTCAAGACTTCATCAAACTACAGAGAATGTCAGTATTTGACAGCTTCACAGAGCTGTCAAATGATGACAATTCATCTGTCAAACATTTTTGACAGATGAAACGTCATACGCTGACGTTCTCTGTAACTGGCTTTCCCTTAATTGGCCTGCTAAGCCTGCTGTGCGGGCTTAACAAGGTCAATCAAGGGAGAATAGCATGGGTTGGCCAGAAGTTGATGGAGGCGGGACTGAAACCTGACAAGTGGGAGTCCCACCTCCAAAAGCTCCTCATTGGCAAAATCCAGCCCATGTTATCCAAAACTGATTTAGGCTAGCCATACAAAAATTGCTTTTGGGAGTATGGATGTTGGACATCAGAATGAGTAACTACTGCCCCATTCTAATGTTTGGCTCTCCGTTCACCTCTGCAGCCATTGAGTTATTCAACCACTCCTTTCCCTCCACTTTGAAACCCTTGTCCCCATTGTCGCTTATGCTGGCTATTCATCTTGGTAAGGCCACTGGCCAATAAATTCATATTCGCCACGAAAGTTGCCCATGTCACCGGCAACTGGAGTTAATGGCTGCTGAAAATGGCCACAACACTAAGGAGAATACATTTTTCTGGGGAGCTGTACATTGGTGGTGCAGCGCTAACCTTCCGTGAAATGCCCTCATGGCGGTGTTAAAGAGACCTCCGAGGCGAAGTTCCAGTCCTGAAGTGGCATTCGAGCTTCGCACAGCCTCTGGAAGCGAGACTGTGGAACTCGCAAGAAATTGTGGGCAATTAAAAGGTCTATGAATTAAAGGGGCAATACACTCAGAACTAATGCAAATTAAAATGCAGTGAAAAAATGCAGTTTCCAGCCCTTACAACCTTTCAAAAAAAAAATAACCTTAAAAAGAAGTTCCAAATGTGATTATTCAGCTCTTAAAGATAAATTCCCTTCGAAAACTCAAAAAATGGGAAAACTGCTTCAGCACTAAAACAAATGGCTCAGCACGCCAGAGAAAAGGCGCCCAGGGTGTCGCATGCACACTCCAGCTTTGTGCAGGGGGTCAACACTGCAAGAGAGGTCCTCTACCCACAGGGGCCAGGAGGCCCTCCAGAAAGAAGGATGTGGGACCAGATCACTGAGGCCGTCACTGCCAGCAGTTTTACCCCTACCACCTGGCTCCAGTGCCCAAAGAAGCTTCCTGATCTCAGACCAGTGGTCAAGGTCAGTGAATGTATCTTCAAAAGTCATCTCCTACCAACTGCACCACTAGCTTCACACACTGCTCAATGCATGACCCCCACCCCCAATCATTCACCTACCAACAATCTGCACCAATCACGAGGCACATCTACCATTCCTAGCCTCACCTCACCCCCTTGGAGGAGACGGTGCAGGCCATTTTTGGCAGGGGTATGGCTGAGCCCTTGGCCAGTGGTGGGGCTGAAAGGATAAAAGATGCTGGTATCCTCATACGTTATCATCCTTCTGGTATGCACCTTTTGCTTTCCCGCCCTCCCATCACCACAACTCCACCCTTGTGCCTTCCTCATTTCATACACCCAAGAAATGCAGCCTGCCCAGCCAGTGGTTGACCAAGAAGATGGGGAGAAGAAGAAAAAACAAAACCGTCACTATTTGCAGTGTCCCCCACTGAAAGCCAGCAGCCTTCCACCAGCCATGCTGCAGCCACTGGGATAGCACTGCATGACATCAGTAGGGTAGGCAAAGGCACATACAAGACAGTCACTAAGAGAATGCATAAGGAGGATGAGTTGATTTCTTGATGTTATATTGGATGGATTGATGTATAAAGTTGGATTGGAAGCTTTGCTTTGTGGTGGCTTTTATTTCAGCATGTGGCCAAGATGATTCTTTGATGGTCAGTAACAGAGGGAAGGTAAGGTGTGGGACAAATGTGGAAAGGGGAATTGGGGTTGCGGTCACTGGTACCACAGGCAGATGATTCCATCCTGGATATCTCAGCAAGAAAGGGACTGTTTGGGTTGCATCCTTCCTTCTGCTTCTTTCTCTTCTGTGTCTTCCTCTTCCCTCTGCAAGCTGATGCTGTAAATCTGAAATGACGGCATAAAATGCTGGAAATACTCAGCTGGTCAGGCAGCATCTCGACCCGAGATGTGAACTCTGTTTCTCTCTCCACGGATGTTGCCTGACCTGTTGAGCATTTACAGCATTTTCTTTCATCTCAGAGGCCTTCCTTTGCCATCTGAGACCTTGCAAGCATCCAGCAGCACTTCCTACACACTTAAAAAAACTTTTAACACCTATTGCTGCAAGCCACTGCTTCAGTAAAATCAAAAAAAAAAGTCCAAAAGTTTAAATCCAAACTTACCTGACAGGTGTGTGTCCCTTTAAGAGGTGCTGACATCGCCACTGTCAGCCTGCTTGCTGAATTCACTGATGGGGTCAAAGTTCGGAGTGGTGATGTTAAGTTGGTGTTGCTCGCCGATTAACTTCACCACGCCACCATTTTTTTTCCAGGGCGCTGCCAGTTACTGGCAACGCAAAGAAAAGGAGGAAAATAACAGCCACCATGGGAACCTCCACCAGCTGGTGAAAGAGCGGCAGTCGCCATTTTTTCGCCATTTCATGGCGCTACGGAGTGGCGGTGAGTACATGAATTTCTAGCCCCCTGTCTTCACTCCCTCAAGTCCAAGGGGTGCATATCTGACAAACAACTGGTTTAGCCAGATCCAGGTCACCAGATTTGGCTGAACCACATCAGAATGAAGCAGACTAAGCCTGGCTGGTATTGGCAGTCTTGTCCCGCTTCACATTGGATTCACATGCTACGTTTAGCATCAGCGCTGTTTTGTCTTTGCATCAACACTGAACTTGTGAAGGGTGCCATTCTGAGTTTCCATGGGCAATGTGGAGCTGGCGCCTCTCTTGCAGGGATGTTGGCTCCCACTTCCATGATGTTAATAATCCGGTCCTGAGATTAGAGACAGAATTATCAACAGCTGAAAGTAGAGAATCACTGTTGCGCCATGACGCACCTCCAGCAGCAGAACAGCATTGTGGGATTTTTAGGTACAACCCACCACACTCCAAATGTCAAACTCCAGAGTGTCACATTTTTTTGTAGATGCATAACAATCTTAAAATAAGAGAAGAAAAAGCCAGTTATTTCATGATGGCTTACTGTAAACTGATGCCATCAATTTTTAAGCAGTTACAATTGCCCACTGATTAACCTCAGGAGTTTACTAGGCCACTTCCTCTCGGGAGTACTTTAGTAATGGTCTTAAAGGGACAGGCCAAATTAGCAACTAAACATCACAGCTACGCCCATGAGCAATGCCACGGGAGATCTGTGAGTCATTAATATATATATATAAATGAAGCTCATCTTATAGAATCATAGACTAGTACAGCACAGAAAGAGGCCATTCCGTCCATCGAGTCTGCGTCGGTGCTTTTGAAGAGCAATCCAGTCAGTCCCACTCTCTCTCCTCTTTCGCCATATCCCTGCAATTTTTTCTCCTTCAAGTATTTAGTCAATTCCATAGGCTACTATTGAATCTGTTTCCACCACCAGGCAATGCATTTCAAATCCTAACCACTCGTTGCGTAAAAATATTTTTCCTCATGTCACCTTTGGTTCTTTTGCCAATCACCTTAAATCGGTGCCCTCTGGATATCCACCCTTCAGCCATTGGAATGAGTTTCTCTTTATTTACTCTACTTAAATGCTTCATGATTTTAAACACCTCAATCAAATCTCCTCTTAGTCTTCTCTGCTCTAAGGAGAACAACCCCAGCTTCTCCAGTTTATCTACATAACTGTAATCCCTCATCCCTGGAACCATTCTAGTAAACCAGTCGGGACCAGCGGGAGCAGCGAGGAGGAGCTCGGGAGAAAACCCGGCGACCAGCGAGGCCCGAGACCAGTCGGGAGCAGTGTGGTGAGACCGGTATAAAAACCAGAGAGAGGCGAGGCATACCAACTCAGCAGCGGGGAGAGAGGTAAAAAGTAATCAGTGTGTGACGTCACCAGGGAGCAGGTAGGTGATTGGTTGGTGAGTATTTCTCTTTTTTCAATACAAGCTTAAATTCTGTGGTGTTAAATTTCTGTGGTGTAGTGGGGATAGTTGGTAAATAAAGCGCCCTAGAGCATACCTGTAACTGGGGTATTGAACAAATTTTTAAAGTAATTAAAGGGGTAAGTCATGGCAGGAGAGTTCAGACCCGTGCTCTGCTCCTCCTGCTCTATGTGGGAAGTCAGGGATGCTGCCAGTGTCCCTGATGACCATGTGTGCGGGAAATGCATCCAGCTGCAGCTACTTGTAGACCGCATTGCGGCGCTCGAGCTGCGGGTGGATGAATTTTGGAGCATGCGCGATGCTGAAAGGCTCGTGGATAACACGTTTAGCGAGTTGTGCACGCCTCAGGGTAGGGCAGCACAGGGGGTGACCATCAGGCGGAGCAACAAAGGCAGGCAGGTAGTGCAGGGAACCCCTGCGGACATCCCCCTTTCAAACAAGTATACCGCTTTGGATACTGTTGAGGGGGATGACTCACCAGGGGAAGGCAGCAGCGGCCAACTTCCTGGCACTGGGGGTGCTCCTGCTGCCCAGGAAGGGGGGAAAAAGAGTGGGAGAGCAATAGTGGTAGGGGATTCTATAGTAAGGGGAACAGATAGGCGTTTCTGTGGCCATAGACGTGAATCCAGGATGGTTTGTTGCCTCCCTGGTGCCAGGGTCAAGGATGTCACTGAGCGGCTGCAGGGCATTCTGGAGGGGGAGGGAGAACAGCCAGTGGTCGTGGTCCACATTGGTACCAACGACATAGGTAAAAAGAGGGATGAGGTCCTGCAGCAAGAATTTATGGAGCTAGGTGAAGGATTAAGGAGCAGGACCTCAAAGGTTGTAATCTCTGGATTACTCCCGGTGCCACGTGCTAGTAAGTATAGGAATAGGAAGATAGAACAGATGAATGCGTGGCTAAAGGGATGGTGCAGGGGGGAGGGCTTTAGTTTCCTGGATCACTGGGTCTGCTTCTGGGAAAGGTGGGACTTGTACAAGTCAGACGGTTTACACCTGAACCAGGGGGGAACCAATATCCTTGCGGGGAGGTTTGCTAGCACTGCTGGGGAGGGTTTAAACTAACTTGGCAGGGGGTTGGGGTACAGAGTGGAGCTATAGTAGGGGGTGATTTACGGCCAAATACAGAGGGAAAAACAAGTCAGCTGGGAAGGCAGAGCAAATATGTGAAGGCAAAAGAGAATATGGCAGGGCTGGAAGGCATTTATTTTAATGCAAGGAGTCTTGCAAATAAGGTGGATGAACTGAAGTTGTTGTTGAACACATGGGAGTACGATATTGTTGCTATCACGGAGACATGGTTGAGGGAGGGTCAGGACTGGCAGCTCAATATTCCGGGGTATAGAATCTTCAGGCGAGACAGAGGGGGGTGTAAAAGGGGAGGGGGTGTTGCAATATTAATTAAGGAGTCAATTACTGCTGTAAGGAGGGATGATATATTAGCGGGTTCCTCTAATGAGGCCATATGGGTAGAACTTAAAAACAAAAAGGGGGCAAGCACTTTGCTGGGAGTGTACTATAGGCCCCCAAACAGTCAGGGGGAGATAGAGGAACAGATATGTAGGCAAATCTCAGAGAAGTGCGAAAATAATAGGGTAATAATAGTGGGGGATTTCAACTTCCCCAATATAAATTGGGACAGTCAGAGTGTGAAAGGCTT
The DNA here is from genome assembly GCF_052327205.1 of Somniosus microcephalus. NCBI lineage: Eukaryota > Metazoa > Chordata > Chondrichthyes > Squaliformes > Somniosidae > Somniosus > Somniosus microcephalus. Next base: position 94,072,698 of record NC_140998.1, on the reverse strand, counting down.
AGAGGGTGCAGAATTCTTAAAGTGCATCCAGGAGAGCTTTTTGAGCCAACATGTAGAAAGTCCTACAAGAGAGGGGGCGATACTGGACCTAATTCTGGGGAATGTAGCCGGGCAAGTGGTGGAAGTGTCAGTAGGAGAGCATTTTGGCGACAGTGACCATAATTCGGTGAGATTTAAGGTGGTCATGGAAAAAGAATAAAAGACGGCCCGGAAATAAGGGTTCTAAATTGGGGGAAGGCCGATTTTAATATGATAAGGCAGGATCTGGCCAAAGTGGACTGGGAGCAGCTGCTTATAGGAAAATCCACATCAAAACAGTGGGAGACTTTCAGAAGGGAAATAGAGAGAGTACAACGCCAACATGTTCCTGTAAAGGTCAAGGGTGGGACCAACAAGCAAAGGGAACCTTGGATGACAAGGGATATACAAAAATGCATTAGAAATAAAAGGGGGGCTTTTGGCAGTTACAAAAGACTAAAGACAGAAGAAGCCCTAGAGGAGTATAAAAAGTGCAGGGGCATACTTAAAAAAGAAATTAGGAGGGCGAGGAGGGGCCATGAAATAACACTGGCGAGCAAAATAAAGGAAAATCCTAAGATGTTTTATAAGTATATTAAGGGCAAGAGGATAACCAGGGAAAGGGTAGGGCCCATTAGGGACCAAAGTGGCAATCTGTGTGTAGAGCCAGAGGATGTAGGCGGGGTTTTAAATGAATTTTTTGCATCTGTGTTCACTATGGAGAAAGACGATGCAGACATAGAAATCGGGCAAGGGGACTGTGACATACTCGAACATATTAGCATCGAGAGGGAGGAGGTGCTAACGGTTTTAGCGGGCCAAAAAGTGGATAAATCCCCAGGCCCGGACGAGATGTATCCCAGGCTGCTGTGGGAGGCAAGGGAGGAGATTGCAGGGGCTCTGACACTAATTTTCAGAACCTCTCTGGCCACAGGGGATGTACCAGAGGACTGGAGAACAGCTAACGTAGTACCATTATTCAAGAAGGTAGCAGGGATAAACCAGGGAATTACAGGCCAGTGAGTCTAACATCTGTGGTGGGGAAATTATTGGAAAAAATTCTGAGGGACAAAATTAATCTCCACTTGGAGAGGCAAGGATTAATCGGGGATAGTCAGCATGGCTTTGTCAAGGGTAAATCATGTCTAACAAATCTGATCGAATTTTTCGAGGGGGTGACTAGTGGGGTGGATGAGGGAAATGCTGTGGATGTGGTTTACATGGACTTCAGTAAAGCTTTTGACAAAGTCCCGCATAGGAGACTGGTCAAGAAGGTAAGAGCCCATGGGATCCAGGGTGCCTTGGCGCGTTGGATCCTAAACTGGCTGAGTGGCAGGAGGCAGAGGGTGATGGTCGAAGGTTGCTTTTGTGACTGGAAGCCTGTGTCCAGTGGGGTACCTCAGGGATCGGTGCTGGGTCCCTTATTGTTTGTGATCTACATAAATGATTTGGATGAGAATGTAAAAGGTATGATCAGTAAGTTCGCAGATGACACGAAAATTGGTGGGGTGGTAAATTGCGAGGAGGAAAGCCTCCGGCTACAGGACGATATAAACGGGTTGGTCAGATGGGCGGAAAAGTGGCAAATGGAATTTAACCCTGAAAAGTGCGAGGTGATGCATTTTGGACGGACAAATAAGGCAAGGGAATACACAATGAGTGGTAGGACCCTAGGAAGTACAGAGGGTCAGAGGGACCTTGGTGTACATGTACATAGATCCCTGAAGGCAGCGGAGCAGGTAGATAAGGTGGTTAAAAAGGCATATGGGATACTTGCCTTCATTAGCCGAGGCATAGAATATAAGAGCAGGGAGGTTATGATGGAGCTGTACAAAACGCTGGTGAGGCCACAGCTGGAGTACTGTGTGCAGTTCTGGTCGCCTCACTATAGGAAGGATGTGATTGCTTTGGAGAGGGTGCAGAGAAGATTCACCAGGATGTTACCTGGGATGGAGCGCCTCAGCTATGAAGAGAGGCTGGACAGGCTGGAGTTGTTTTCCTTGGAGCAGAGAAGGCTGAGGGGGGACCTGATTGAGGTGTACAAAATAATGAGGGGCATAGATAGGGTAGATAAAGAGGAACTTTTCCCCTTAGTCGGGGGGTCAATAACAAGGGGGCATAGATTCAGGGTAAGGGGCAGGAGATTTAGAGGGGATTTGAGGAGGAACTTTTTCACCCAGAGGGTGGTTGGAATGTGGAACTCAATGCCTGAAAGGGTGGTGGAGGCAGGAACCCTCACAACATTCAAGAAGCATTTGGATGAGCACTTGAAATGCCATTGCATACAAGGCTACGGACCAAATGCTGGAAAATGGGATTAGACTGGACAGGGATGGATGGGCGGCGCAGACACGATGGGCCGAAGGGCCTCTTTCTGTGCTGTAAAACTCTATGACTCTATGACTCTATAAATCATTCCTGTACCCTCTCCAAAGCCTTCCTAAATTGGACACAATACTCCAGCTAGGGTTGAACTAGTGTTTTATCTAGGTTTACCATAGCTTCCTGGATTTTGTACTCTACGCCTCTATTTATAAAGCACAGGACCCCCTATGCTTTATTAACTGCTTTGTTAACCTGTCCTGCCACCTTGAAAGATTTGTGTACAAGCACCCCAAGGTCTCTCTGTTTTTGAAGCCCCTTTAGAATTGAAACAAGGGCCAAGAATTTCCGCTTTGGATGGAATTAACGATCTGGGCGCAAATTGGACCCAAAATTGCACTAGTTTTCAGAAGTTTTTTTTTGCTCAACTTGCCACTCAAGCTCATTTGTATATCAGCAAACGTAAACATTTTCATGAACTAGCACAAGCAGGCAGCATTGTAGAATATTTTTTTTTTAAATTTGCATTAAAAAATATTCCTTGATATATTTAAGAGTGGTAACTTGGTGCAGTTTGATTGGTGTACAGTTGTCAGCTTATTAGTATACATTTTTTTTAAAAGCTTTTAAAACACACCTATTAGTGTCTATTAGTGTCTGTGTCTGTGCGCCTAAAAATACAGCTTAATTTAAAGAGCCTCCTCGAAGGCACGCAAGCGAGCGCCATTAGTGGAAACTCGCCATAGTGATTAATTCGATCTGGGGGCGTGGCCAGTTTTGTGGGCGGGGCCGGCTTCCAGCACAGTTTTTTTAAGTAAGCACAAAAGATCGCGGAAACTCGATTTGCGCTGGATGTAATTTGCACTTGAAATTCTTCAACCTTTTGCACTGGTTTGGCTGATCTTGGGCGAATTGCACTGAACAAACCAGCGCAACCTAGTGGAAACTCGAGGACAAGAAGTTGTGGAGCACGAATAATCAAAATTCCTCTCCTCCATCTCTCAGAAATGAATGTTGTTCCCTGGTTTCCGGTGAGCACAATACACTTGATATAATATTTAGTCTCAGAAATATTCAGGAAATGCTAATGGCAGGTGATGCACTCTAGAACAAATCTTCATATCTTGCAAACTTAAAAAGTCTTTTAGTATTTCAGGAATCAATTTTATACAATGAAGCCATTTTCAGGAAGGATGGTAGCTCACTATATATTCAACAAAACTAAAAAGCAGAGGGCCATATAAAGCTAATCCTTTAAGAAATTATTATGTAACACATTCAGTATAAACAAAATATTGTGCAGGTGCCTCGGATATAAGTTAAAAATATCACTCCAAATTGGTTTGTAATACAGAAGGTGGTAATTTAAAATAATGGATGTACCAGGAGCCCCATAGTTCTACCTCTGAAACTGCAGTAGTGATATTTTTGTACTTATTTTAGAGCTTTAGACTTCTGCTATAATTATAACTAGCTGTAATCAACAACATAAAATATAGTTTTATTTGATACTCGGGATCATTTTTCATTGTCATGATGTGGAAAACTGGTGTCTGTGCAATATTGATCGTTAAAATAAAGATGCTTACTTTTATCGTCACTTTCAAAAAAGACAGGCTTGCATTTATATAGCACCTTTTACGACCTCAGGTCCTTCCAAAGCATTTAAAGACAATGAAGCCAATGAAGTAGGCACAGTTGTAATATAGGAAACTGCGACAGCCAATTTATGCACAGCAAGACCCCACAAACAGCAATGTGATAATGGCCAAATAATCTGTTTATTAGTGATTATGGTTGAAGAATAAACATTGGCTAGAACTCTGCTAATCTTCTTTGAAATAGTACCATGGAATCTTTTACATCCACTTGAGAGGGAAGATGGAGCAACGGAATAATGTCTCATACGAATAATGGCAGCTCTGAAAATGCAGCACTCCATCAGCACGACACAGACGTGTCAGCCTAAACTTTGTGCTCAAGTTTCTGGAGTGGAACTTGAACTCACAGTCTTCCGACTCAGAGGCAAGAATGCTATCACTGAGGCAAGGCTGGCACATTACATCGAAAAGCCAGAAAATGATAAACAGAGATTCACACGAGCATGTTGCAGTTTTGTCAGAAAATTAAGTTTGTGAAAGTCAATTAATTTGTGCAATACCTCCTGCAGCAGTTGTTGAAAGAATTTGATTATATTGCCCATTTAGAGGAAACTAGACATTCACATCTGAACCAAGTGTAGAAAATCGACACACAGTGAACCCCATGTGTAGAAAGGCATTCCGGTGAACCCCATGTGTAGAAAGTAATTCCAGTGAACCCCGTGTGTAGAAATACATTCCAGTGAACCCCGTGTGTAGAAAGACATTCCAGTGAACCCCATGTGTAGAAAGACATTCCAGTGAACGCCATGTGTAGAAAGACATTCCAGTGAACCCCATGTGTAGAAAGACATTCCAGTGAACGCCATGTGTAGAAAGACATTCCAGTGAAACTCATGTGTAGATAGACATTCCAGTGAACCCCATGTGTAGAAAGTCATTCCAGTGAACCCCATGTGTAGAAAGACATTCCAGTGAACCCCATGTGTAGACAGACATTCCAGGGAACCCCATGTGTAGAAAGACATTCGAGTGAAACCCATGTGTAGAAAGACATTCCAGTGAACCCCATGTGCAGAAAGACATTCCAGTGAACCCCGTGTGCAGAAAGATATTCCAGTGAACCCCGTGTGTAGAAGACATTCCAGTGAACCCCGTGTGTAGGAAGACATTCAAGTGAACCCCGTGTGTAGAAGACAATCCAGTGAACCCCGTGTGTAGGAAGACATTCCAGTGAACCCCGTGTGTTGAAAGACATTCCAGTGAACCCGTGTGTAGACTGACATTCCAGAGAACCCCATGTGTAGAAAGACATTCCAGTGAACCCCATGTGTAGAAAGTCATTCCAGTGGAGCCCGTGTGCAGAAAGACATTCCAGAGAACCCCATGTGTAGAAAGACATTCCAGTGAACCCCATGTGTAGAGAGACATTCCAGTGAACCCCGTGTGTAGAAAGACATTCCAGTGAACCCCGTGTTTAGAAAGACATTCCCGTGAACCCCGTATGTAGACAGACATTCCAGTGAACCCCGTGTGTAGACAGACATTCCAGTGAACCCCGTGTGTAGAAAGACATTCCAGTGAACCCGTGTGTAGACAGACATTCCAGTGAACCCCATGTGCAGAATGACATTCCAGTGAACCCAGTGTATAGAAAGACATTCCAGTGAACCCCATGTGTAGAACGACATTACAGTGAACCCCATGCGTAGAAAGACTTTCCAATGAACCCCATGTGTAGAAAGGCATTCCAGTGTACCCCATGTGTAGAAAGACATTCCAGTGAACCCCATCTGTAGAAAGTCATTCCAGTGAACCCCGTGTGTAGAGAGACATTCCAGTGAACCACGTGTAGAAAGACATTCCAGTGAACCCTGTGTGTAGAAAGACATTCCAGTGAACCCCGTGTATAGAAAGACATTCCAGTGAACCCCATCTGTAGAAGGTCATTCCAGTGAACCCCGTGTGTAGAGAGACATTCCAGTGAACCCCGTGTGTAGAAAGACATTCCAGTGAACCCCGTGTGTAGAAAGACATTCCAGTGAACCCCATGTATAGAAAGACATTCCAGTGAACCCCATGTGTAGAAAGACATTCCAGTGAACCCCATGTGTAGAAAGTCATTGTGAACCCCGCATAACGGAAGACATTCCAGTGAACCCCATGTGTAGAAACACATTCCAGTGAACCCAATGTGTGAAAGACTTTCCAGTGAACCCTGTGTGTAGAAAGGCATTCCAGTGAACCCCGTGTTTAGAAAGACATTCCAATGAACCCCGTGTGTAGAAAGACATTCCAGTGAACCCCGTGTGTAGAAAGGCAGTCCAGTGAAATCTGTGTGTAGAAAGACATTCCAGTGAACCCCGTGTGTAGACAGACATTCCAGCGAACCCCATGTGTAGAAAGACATTCCAGTGATCCCCATGTGTAGAAAGGCGTTCCAGTGAACCCCATATGTAGACAGGCATTCCAGTGAACCCCGTGTGTAGAAAGACATTCCAGTGAACACCATGTGTAGAAAGACATTCCGGTGAACCACGTGTGTAGAAAGACATTCCAGTGAACCCCGTGTGTAGAACGACATTCCAGTGAACCCCGTGTGTAGAAAGACATTCCAGTGAACCCCGTGTTTAGAAAGACATTCCAGTGAACCCCGTGTGTAGAAAGACATTCCAGTGAACGCCGTGTGTAGAACGACATTCCAGTGAGCCCCATGTGTAGAAAGACATTCCAGTGAACCCCATGTGTAGAAAGTCATTACTGTGAACCCCGTGTGACGGAAGACATTCCAGTTAACCCCATGTGTAGAAACACATTCCAGTGAACCCCATGTGTAGAAAGACATTCCAGTGAACCCCATGTGTAGAAACACATTCCAGTGAACCCAATGTGTGAAAGACTTTCCAGTGAACCCTGTGTGTAGAAAGGCATTCCAGTGAACCCCGTGTTTAGAAAGACATTCCAATGAACCCCGTGTGTAGAAAGACATTCCAGTGAACCCCGTGTGCAGAAAGGCAGTCCAGTGAAATCTGTGTGTAGAAAGACATTCCAGTGAACCCCGTGTGTAGAAAGACATTCCAGTGAACCCCGTGTTTAGAAAGACATTCCCGTGAACCCCGTATGTAGACAGACATTCCAGTGAACCCCGTGTGTAGACAGACATTCCAGTGAACCCCGTGTGTAGAAAGACATTCCAGTGAACCCGTGTGTAGACAGACATTCCAGTGAACCCCATGTGCAGAATGACATTCCAGTGAACCCAGTGTATAGAAAGACATTCCAGTGAACCCCATGTGTAGAACGACATTACAGTGAACCCCATGCGTAGAAAGACTTTCCAATGAACCCCATGTGTAGAAAGGCATTCCAGTGTACCCCATGTGTAGAAAGACATTCCAGTGAACCCCATCTGTAGAAAGTCATTCCAGTGAACCCCGTGTGTAGAGAGACATTCCAGTGAACCCCGTGTAGAAAGACATTCCAGTGAACCCTGTGTGTAGAAAGACATTCCAGTGAACCCCGTGTATAGAAAGACATTCCAGTGAACCCCATCTGTAGAAGGTCATTCCAGTGAACCCCGTGTGTAGAGAGACATTCCAGTGAACCCCGTGTGTAGAAAGACATTCCAGTGAACCCCGTGTGTAGAAAGACATTCCAGTGAACCCCATGTATAGAAAGACATTCCAGTGAACCCCATGTGTAGAAAGACATTCCAGTGAACCCCATGTGTAGAAAGTCATTGTGAACCCCGCATAACGGAAGACATTCCAGTGAACCCCATGTGTAGAAACACATTCCAGTGAACCCAATGTGTGAAAGACTTTCCAGTGAACCCTGTGTGTAGAAAGGCATTCCAGTGAACCCCGTGTTTAGAAAGACATTCCAATGAACCCCGTGTGTAGAAAGACATTCCAGTGAACCCCGTGTGTAGAAAGGCAGTCCAGTGAAATCTGTGTGTAGAAAGACATTCCAGTGAACCCCGTGTGTAGACAGACATTCCAGTGAACCCCATGTGTAGAAAGACATTCCAGTGATCCCCATGTGTAGAAAGGCGTTCCAGTGAACCCCATATGTAGACAGGCATTCCAGTGAACCCCGTGTGTAGAAAGACATTCCAGTGAACACCATGTGTAGAAAGACATTCCGGTGAACCACGTGTGTAGAAAGACATTCCAGTGAACCCCGTGTGTAGAACGACATTCCAGTGAACCCCGCGTGTAGAAAGACATTCCAGTGAACCCCGTGTTTAGAAAGACATTCCAGTGAACCCCGTGTGTAGAAAGACATTCCAGTGAACGCCGTGTGTAGAACGACATTCCAGTGAGCCCCATGTGTAGAAAGACATTCCAGTGAACCCTATGTGTAGAAAGTCATTATTGTGAACCCCGTGTGACGGAAGACATTCCAGTTAACCCCATGTGTAGAAACACATTCCAGTGAACCCCATGTGTAGAAAGACATTCCAGTGAACCCCATGTGTAGAAACACATTCCAGTGAACCCAATGTGTGAAAGACTTTCCAGTGAACCCTGTGTGTAGAAAGGCATTCCAGTGAACCCCGTGTTTAGAAAGACATTCCAATGAACCCCGTGTGTAGAAAGACATTGCAGTGAACCCCGTGTGCAGAAAGGCAGTCCAGTGAAATCTGTGTGTAGAAAGACATTCCAGTGAACCCCGTGTGTAGACAGACATTCCAGTGAACCCCATGTGTAGAAAGACATTCCAGTGATCCCCATGTGTAGAAAGGCGTTCCAGTGAACCCCGTGTGTAGAAAGACATTCCAGTGAACCCCGTGTTTAGAAAGACATTCCAGTGAACCCCGTGTGTAGAAAGACATTCCAGTGAACGCCGTGTGTAGAAAGACATTCCAGTGAGCCCCATGTGTAGAAAGACATTCCAGTGAACCCCATGTGTAGAAAGTCATTATTGTGAACCCCGTGTGACGGAAGACATTCCAGTTAACCCCATGTGCAGAAACACATTCCAGTGAACCCCATGTGTAGAAAGACATTCCAGTGAACCCCATGTGTGGAAAGACTTTCCAGTGAACCCCGTGTGTAGAAAGACATTCCAGTGATCCCCATGTGTAGAAAGGCGTTCCAGTGAACCCCATATGTAGAAAGACATTCCAGTGAACCCCGTGTGTAGAAAAACATTCCAGTGAACACCATGTGTAGAAAGACATTCCGGTGAACCACGTGTGTAGAAAGACATTCCAGTGAACCCCGTGTGTAGAACGACATTCCAGTGAACCCCGTGTGTAGAAAGACATTCCAGTGAACCCCGTGTTTAGAAAGACATTCCAGTGAACCCCGTGTGTAGAAAGACATTCCAGTGAACGCCGTGTGTAGAAAGACATTCCAGTGAGCCCCATGTGTAGAAAGACATTCCAGTGAACCCCATGTGTAGAAAGTCATTATTATGAACCCCGTGTGACGGAAGACATTCCAGTTAACCCCATGTGTAGAAACACATTCCAGTGAACCCCATGTGTAGAAAGACATTCCAGTGAACCCCATGTGTGGAAAGACTTTCCAGTGAACCCCGTGTGTAGAAAGACATTCCAGTGAACCCCATGTGTAGAAAGACATTCCAGTGAACCCCCTGTGTAGAAAGGCGTTCCAGTGAACCCCGTGTTTAGAAAGACATTCCAGTGAACCCCGTGTTTAGAAAGACATTCCAGTGAACACTGTGTGTAAAAAGACATTCCAGTGAACCCCGTGTGGACAGACATTCCAGTGAATCCCATGTGTAGAAAGACATTCCAGTGAACCCAGTGTATAGAAAGACATTCCAGTGAACCCCATGTGTAGAACGACATTACAGTGAACCCCATGTGTAGAAAGACTTTCCAATGAACTCCATGTGTAGAAAGACATTCCAGTGTACCCCATGTGTAGAAAGACATTCCAGTGAACCCCATCTGTAGAAAGTCATTCCAGTGAACCCCGTGCGTAGAGAGACATTCCAGTGAACCCCGTGTGCAGAAAGACATTCCAGTGAACCCCGTGTGTAGATCAACATTCCAGTGAACCCTGTGTGTAGAAAGACATTCCAGTGAACCCCGTGTGTAGAAAGACATTCCAGTGAACCCCGTGTGTAGACAGACATTCCGGTGAACCCCGTGTGTAGAAAGACATTCCAGTGAACCACGTGTGTAGAGAGACATTCCGGTGAACCACGTGTGTAGAAAGACATTCCAGTGAACCCCGTGTGTAGACAAACAATCCAGTGAACCCCATGTGTAGAAAGACATTCCAGTGAACCCCATGTGTAGAAAGACGTTCCAGTGAACCCCATGTGTAGAAAGACATTCCAGTGAACCCCGTGTGTATAAAGACGTTCCAGTGAACCCCGTGTGTAGAAAGACATTTCAGTGAACCCCGTGGGTAGACAAACATTCCAGTGAACCCCATGTGTAGAAAGACATTCCAGTGAACCCCATGTGTAGAAAGACATTCCAGTGAACCCCTTGTGTAGAAAGACATTCCAGTGAACCCCGTGTGTAGAAAGACGTTCCAGTGAACCCCGTGTGTAGAAAGACATTCCAGTGAATCCCGTGTGTAGACATTCCAGTGAACACCATGTGTGGAAAGACATTCCAGTGAACCCCGTGTGTAGACAGACATTCCAGTGAACCCCATGTGTAGAAAGACATTCCCGTGCACCCCGTGTGCAGAAAGACATTCCAGTGAATCCCATGTGTAGACAGACATTCCAGTGAACCCCGTGTGTACAAAGACATTCCAGTGAACCCCATGTGTAGAAATACATTCCAGTAAACCCCGTGTGTATACAGACATTCCAGTGATCCCCATGTGTAGAAAGACATTCCAGTGAACCCCGTGTGTAGAAAGACATTCCAGTGAACCCCATGTGTAGAAAGACATTCCAGTGAACCCCATGTGTAGAAAGACATTCCAGTGAACCCCGTCTGTAGAAAGACATTCCAGTGAACCCCAGGTGTAGAAAGACATTCCAGTGAACCCCGTGTTTAGAAAGACATTCCAGTGATCCCCATGTGTAGAAAGACATTCCAGTGAACCCCGTCTGTAGAAAGACATTCCAGTGAACCCCAGGTGTGGAAAGACATTCCAGTGAACCCCATGTTTAGAAACACATTCCAGTGAACCCCATGTGTCAAAAGACATTCCAGTGAACCCCATGTGTGGAAAGACTTTCCAGTGAACCCCGTGTGTAGAAAGACTATCCAGTGAACCCCATGTGTAGAAAGACATTCCAGTGAACCCCCTGTGTAGAAAGACGTTCCAGTGAACCCCGTGTGTAGAAAGACATTCCAGTGAACCCCGTGTTTAGAAAGACATTCCAGTGAACACTGTGTGTAGAAAGACATTCCAGTGAACCCCGTGTGTAGACAGACATTCCAGTGAATCCCCTGTGTAGAAAGACATTCCAGTGAACCCAGTGTATAGAAAGACATTCCAGTGAACCCCATGTGTAGAACGACATTACAGTGAACCCAATGTGTAGAAACACTTTCCAATGAACCCCATGTGTAGAAAGACATTCCAGTGTACCCCATGTGTAGAAAGATATTCCAGTGAACCCCATCTGTAGAAAGTCATTCCAGTGAACCCCGTGCGTAGTGAGACATTCCAGTGAACCCCGTGTGTAGAAAGACATTCCAGTGAACCCCGTGTGCAGAAAGACATTCCAGTGAACCCCGTGTGTAGATCAACATTCCAGTGAACCCTGTGTGTAGAAAGACATTCCAGTGAACCCCGTGTGTAGAAAGACATTCCAGTGAACCCCGTGTGTAGAAAGACATTCCAGTGAACCCCGTGTGAAGAAAGACATTCCAGTGAACACCGTGTGTAGAAAGACATTCCAGTGAACCCCGTGTGTAGAAAGACATTCCAGTGAACCCCGTGTGTAGACAGACATTCCGGTGAACCCCGTGTGTAGAAAGACATTCCAGTGAACCCCGTGTATAGAAAGACATTCCAGTGAACCCCGTGTGTAGACAGACATTCCAGTGAACACCATGTTTAGAAAGACATTCCAGTGAACCCCGTGTGTAGACAAACAATCCAGTGAACCCCATGTGTAGAAAGACATTCCAGTGAACCCCATGTGTAGAAAGACATTCCAGTGAACCCCATGTGTAGAAACACATTCCAGTGAACCCCGTGTGTAGACAAACAATCCAGTGAACCCCATGTGTAGAAAGACATTCCAGTGAACCCCCTGTGTAGAAAGGCGTTCCAGTGAACCCCGTGTTTAGAAAGACATTCCAGTGAACCCCGTGTTTAGAAAGACATTCCAGTGAACACTGTGTGTAGAAAGACATTCCAGTGAACCCCGTGTGGACAGACATTCCAGTGAATCCCATGTGTAGAAAGACATTCCAGTGAACCCCATGTGTAGAACGACATTACAGTGAACCCCATGTGTAGAAAGACTTTCCAATGAACTCCATGTGTAGAAAGACATTCCAGTGTACCCCATGTGTAGAAAGACATTCCAGTGAACCCCATCTGTAGAAAGTCATTCCAGTGAACCCCGTGCGTAGAGAGACATTCCAGTGAACCCCGTGTGCAGAAAGACATTCCAGTGAACCCCGTGTGTAGATCAACATTCCAGTGAACCCTGTGTGTAGAAAGACATTCCAGTGAACCCCGTGTGTAGAAAGACATTCCAGTGAACCCCGTGTGTAGACAGACATTCCGGTGAACCCCGTGTGTAGAAAGACATTCCAGTGAACCACGTGTGTAGAAAGACATTCCGGTGAACCACGTGTGTAGAAAGACATTCCAGTGAACCCCGTGTGTAGACAAACAATCCAGTGAACCCCATGTGTAGAAAGACATTCCAGTGAACCCCATGTGTAGAAAGACGTTCCAGTGAACCCCATGTGTAGAAAGACATTCCAGTGAACCCCGTGTGTATAAAGTCGTTCCAGTGAACCCCGTGTGTAGAAAGACATTTCAGTGAACCTCGTGTGTAGACAAACATTCCAGTGAACCCCATGTTTAGAAAGACATTCCAGTGAACCCCATGTGTAGAAAGACATTCCAGTGAACCCCTTGTGTAGAAAGACATTCCAGTGAACCCCGTGTGTAGAAAGACGTTCCAGTGAACCCCGTGTGTAGAAAGACATTCCAGTGAATCCCGTGTGTAGACATTCCAGTGAACACCATGTGTAGAAAGACATTCCAGTGAACCCCGTGTGTAGACAGACATTCCAGTGAACCCCATGTGTAGAAAGACATTCCCGTGCACCCCGTGTGCAGAAAGACATTCCAGTGAATCCCATGTGTAGACAGACATTCCAGTGAACCCCGTGTGTAGAAAGACATTCCAGTGAACCCCATGTGTAGAAAGACATTCCAGTAAACCCCGTGTGTATACAGACATTCCAGTGATCCCCATGTGTAGAAAGACATTCCAGTGAACCCCGTGTGTAGAAAGACATTCCAGTGAACCCCATGTGTAGAAAGACATTCCAGTGAACCCCATGTGTAGAAAGACATTCCAGTGAACCCCGTCTGTAGAAAGACATTCCAGTGAACCCCAGGTGTAGAAAGACATTCCAGTGAACCCCGTGTTTAGAAAGACATTCCAGTGATCCCCATGTGTAGAAAGACATTCCAGTGAACCCCAGGTGTAGAAAGACATTCCAGTGAACCCCATGTTTAGAAACACATTCCAGTGAACCCCATGTATAGAAAGACATTCCAGTGAACCCCATGTGTGGAAAGACTTTCCAGTGAACCCCGTGTGTAGAAAGACTATCCAGTGAACCCCATGTGTAGAAAGACATTCCAGTGAACCCCCTGTGTAGAAAGACGTTCCAGTGAACCCCGTGTGTAGAAAGACATTCCAGTGAACCCCGTGTTTAGAAAGACATTCCAGTGAACACTGTGTGTAGAAAGACATTCCAGTGAACCCCGTGTGTAGACAGACATTCCAGTGAATCCCATGTGTAGAAAGACATTCCAGTGAACCCAGTGTATAGAAAGACATTCCAGTGAACCCCGTGTGTAGAAAGACATTCCAGTGAACCCCGTGTGTAGACAGACATTCCGGTGAACCCCGTGTGTAGAAAGACATTCCAGTGAACCACGTGTGTAGAAAGACATTCCGGTGAACCACGTGTGTAGAAAGACATTCCAGTGAACCCCGTGTGTAGACAAACAATCCAGTGAACCCCGTGTGTAGACAGACATTCCGGTGAACCCCGTGTGTAGAAAGACATTCCAGTGAACCACGTGTGTAGAAAGACATTCCGGTGAACCACGTGTGTAGAAAGACATTCCAGTGAACCCCGTGTGTAGACAAACAATCCAGTGAACCCCATGTGTAGAAAGACATTCCAGTGAACCCCATGTGTAGAAAGACGTTCCAGTGAACCCCATGTGTAGAAAGACATTCCAGTGAACCCCGTGTGTATAAAGACGTTCCAGTGAACCCCGTGTGTAGAAAGACATTTCAGTGAACCCCGTGTGTAGACAAACATTCCAGTGAACCCCATGTGTAGAAAGACATTCCAGTGAACCCCATGTGTAGAAAGACATTCCAGTGAACCCCTTGTGTAGAAAGACATTCCAGTGAACCCTGTGTGTAGAAAGACGTTCCAGTGAACCCCGTGTGTAGAAAGACATTCCAGTGAATCCCGTGTGTAGACATTCCAGTGAACACTGTGTGTAGAAAGACATTCCAGTGAACCCCGTGTGGACAGACATTCCAGTGAATCCCATGTGTAGAAAGACATTCCAGTGAACCCCATGTGTAGAACGACATTACAGTGAACCCCATGTGTAGAAAGACTTTCCAATGAACTCCATGTGTAGAAAGACATTCCAGTGTACCCCATGTGTAGAAAGACATTCCAGTGAACCCCATCTGTAGAAAGTCATTCCAGTGAACCCCGTGCGTAGAGAGACATTCCAGTGAACCCCGTGTGCAGAAAGACATTCCAGTGAACCCCGTGTGTAGATCAACATTCCAGTGAACCCTGTGTGTAGAAAGACATTCCAGTGAACCCCGTGTGTAGAAAGACATTCCAGTGAACCCCGTGTGTAGACAGACATTCCGGTGAACCCCGTGTGTAGAAAGACATTCCAGTGAACCACGTGTGTAGAAAGACATTCCGGTGAACCACGTGTGTAGAAAGACATTCCAGTGAACCCCGTGTGTAGACAAACAATCCAGTGAACCCCATGTGTAGAAAGACATTCCAGTGAACCCCATGTGTAGAAAGACGTTCCAGTGAACCCCATGTGTAGAAAGACATTCCAGTGAACCCCGTGTGTATAAAGTCGTTCCAGTGAACCCCGTGTGTAGAAAGACATTTCAGTGAACCCCGTGTGTAGACAAACATTCCAGTGAACCCCATGTGTAGAAAGACATTCCAGTGAACCCCATGTGTAGAAAGACATTCCAGTGAACCCCTTGTGTAGAAAGACATTCCAGTGAACCCCGTGTGTAGAAAGACGTTCCAGTGAACCCCGTGTGTAGAAAGACATTCCAGTGAATCCCGTGTGTAGACATTCCAGTGAACACCATGTGTAGAAAGACATTCCAGTGAACCCCGTGTGTAGACAGACATTCCAGTGAACCCCATGTGTAGAAAGACATTCCCGTGCACCCCGTGTGCAGAAAGACATTCCAGTGAATCCCATGTGTAGACAGACATTCCAGTGAACCCCGTGTGTAGAAAGACATTCCAGTGAACCCCATGTGTAGAAAGACATTCCAGTAAACCCCGTGTGTATACAGACATTCCAGTGATCCCCATGTGTAGAAAGACATTCCAGTGAACCCCGTGTGTAGAAAGACATTCCAGTGAACCCCATGTGTAGAAAGACATTCCAGTGAACCCCATGTGTAGAAAGACATTCCAGTGAACCCCGTCTGTAGAAAGACATTCCAGTGAACCCCAGGTGTAGAAAGACATTCCAGTGAACCCCGTGTTTAGAAAGACATTCCAGTGATCCCCATGTGTAGAAAGACATTCCAGTGAACCCCAGGTGTAGAAAGACATTCCAGTGAACCCCATGTTTAGAAACACATTCCAGTGAACCCCATGTATAGAAAGACATTCCAGTGAACCCCATGTGTGGAAAGACTTTCCAGTGAACCCCGTGTGTAGAAAGACTATCCAGTGAACCCCATGTGTAGAAAGACATTCCAGTGAACCCCCTGTGTAGAAAGACGTTCCAGTGAACCCCGTGTGTAGAAAGACATTCCAGTGAACCCCGTGTTTAGAAAGACATTCCAGTGAACACTGTGTGTAGAAAGACATTCCAGTGAACCCCGTGTGTAGACAGACATTCCAGTGAATCCCATGTGTAGAAAGACATTCCAGTGAACCCAGTGTATAGAAAGACATTCCAGTGAACCCCGTGTGTAGAAAGACATTCCAGTGAACCCCGTGTGTAGACAGACATTCCGGTGAACCCCGTGTGTAGAAAGACATTCTAGTGAACCACGTGTGTAGAAAGACATTCCGGTGAACCACGTGTGTAGAAAGACATTCCAGTGAACCCCGTGTGTAGACAAACAATCCAGTGAACCCCGTGTGTAGACAGACATTCCGGTGAACCCCGTGTGTAGAAAGACATTCCAGTGAACCACGTGTGTAGAAAGACATTCCGGTGAACCACGTGTGTAGAAAGACATTCCAGTGAACCCCGTGTGTAGACAAACAATCCAGTGAACCCCATGTGTAGAAAGACATTCCAGTGAACCCCATGTGTAGAAAGACGTTCCAGTGAACCCCATGTGTAGAAAGACATTCCAGTGAACCCCGTGTGTATAAAGACGTTCCAGTGAACCCCGTGTGTAGAAAGACATTTCAGTGAACCCCGTGTGTAGACAAACATTCCAGTGAACCCCATGTGTAGAAAGACATTCCAGTGAACCCCATGTGTAGAAAGACATTCCAGTGAACCCCTTGTGTAGAAAGACATTCCAGTGAACCCTGTGTGTAGAAAGACGTTCCAGTGAACCCCGTGTGTAGAAAGACATTCCAGTGAATCCCGTGTGTAGACATTCCAGTGAACACCATGTGTAGAAAGACATTCCAGTAAACCCCGTGTGTAGACAGACATTCCAGTGAACCCCATGTGTAGAAAGACATTCCCGTGCACCCCGTGTGCAGAAAGACATTCCAGTGAATCCCATGTGTAGACAGACATTCCAGTGAACCCCGTGTGTAGAAAGACATTCCAGTGAACCCCATGTGTAGAAAGACATTCCAGTAAACCCCGTGTGTATACAGACATTCCAGTGATCCCCATGTGTAGAAAGACATTCCAGTGAACCCCGTGTGTAGAAAGACATTCCAGTGAACCCCATGTGTAGAAAGACATTCCAGTGAACCCCATGTGTAGAAAGACATTCCAGTGAACCCCGTCTGTAGAAAGACATTCCAGTGAACCCCAGGTGTAGAAAGACATTCCAGTGAACCCCGTGTTTAGAAAGACATTCCAGTGATCCCCATGTGTAGAAAGACATTCCAGTGAACCCCGTCTGTAGAAAGACATTCCAGTGAACCCCAGGTGTAGAAAGACATTCCAGTGAACCCCATGTTTAGAAACACATTCCAGTGAACCCCATGTGTAGAAAGACATTCCAGTGAACCCCATGTGTGGAAAGACTTTCCAGTGAACCCCGTGTGTAGAAAGACTATCCAGTGAACCCCATGTGTAGAAAGACATTCCAGTGAACCCCCTGTGTAGAAAGACGTTCCAGTGAACCCCGTGTGTAGAAAGACATTCCAGTGAACCCCGTGTTTAGAAAGACATTCCAGTGAACACTGTGTGTAGAAAGACATTCCAGTGAACCCCGTGTGTAGACAGACATTCCAGTGAATCCCATGTGTAGAAAGACATTCCAGTGAACCCAGTGTATAGAAAGACATTCCAGTGAACCCCATGTGTAGAACGACATTACAGTGAACCCCATGTGTAGAAACACTTTCCAATGAACCCCATGTGTAGAAAGGCATTCCAGTGAACCCAGTGTATAGAAAGACATTCCAGTGTAACCCATGTGTAGAAAGATATTCCAGTGAACCCCATCTGTAGAAAGTCATTCCAGTGAACCCCGTGCGTAGAGAGACATTCCAGTGAACCCCGTGTGTAGAAAGACATTCCAGTGAACCCCATGTGTAGAAAGACGTTCCAGTGAACCCCATGTGTAGAAAGACATTCCAGTGAACCCCGTGTGTATAAAGACGTTCCAGTGAACCCCGTGTGTAGAAAGACATTTCAGTGAACCCCGTGTGTAGACAAACATTCCAGTGAACCCCATGTGTAGAAAGACATTCCAGTGAACCCCATGTGTAGAAAGACATTCCAGTGAACCCCTTGTGTAGAAAGACATTCCAGTGAACCCTGTGTGTAGAAAGACGTTCCAGTGAACCCCGTGTGTAGAAAGACATTCCAGTGAATCCCGTGTGTAGACATTCCAGTGAACACTGTGTGTAGAAAGACATTCCAGTGAACCCCGTGTGGACAGACATTCCAGTGAATCCCATGTGTAGAAAGACATTCCAGTGAACCCCATGTGTAGAACGACATTACAGTGAACCCCATGTGTAGAAAGACTTTCCAATGAACTCCATGTGTAGAAAGACATTCCAGTGTACCCCATGTGTAGAAAGACATTCCAGTGAACCCCATCTGTAGAAAGTCATTCCAGTGAACCCCGTGCGTAGAGAGACATTCCAGTGAACCCCGTGTGCAGAAAGACATTCCAGTGAACCCCGTGTGTAGATCAACATTCCAGTGAACCCTGTGTGTAGAAAGACATTCCAGTGAACC
This sequence comes from Somniosus microcephalus, assembly GCF_052327205.1. Classification (NCBI taxonomy): domain Eukaryota; kingdom Metazoa; phylum Chordata; class Chondrichthyes; order Squaliformes; family Somniosidae; genus Somniosus; species Somniosus microcephalus. The sequence continues at coordinate 94,053,965 of NC_140998.1, read as the reverse complement.
CCGTGTGTAGAAAGACATTCCAGTGAACCCCGTGTGTAGACAGACATTCCGGTGAACCCCGTGTGTAGAAAGACATTCCAGTGAACCACGTGTGTAGAAAGACATTCCGGTGAACCACGTGTGTAGAAAGACATTCCAGTGAACCCCGTGTGTAGACAAACAATCCAGTGAACCCCATGTGTAGAAAGACATTCCAGTGAACCCCATGTGTAGAAAGACGTTCCAGTGAACCCCATGTGTAGAAAGACATTCCAGTGAACCCCGTGTGTATAAAGTCGTTCCAGTGAACCCCGTGTGTAGAAAGACATTTCAGTGAACCCCGTGTGTAGACAAACATTCCAGTGAACCCCATGTGTAGAAAGACATTCCAGTGAACCCCATGTGTAGAAAGACATTCCAGTGAACCCCTTGTGTAGAAAGACATTCCAGTGAACCCCGTGTGTAGAAAGACGTTCCAGTGAACCCCGTGTGTAGAAAGACATTCCAGTGAATCCCGTGTGTAGACATTCCAGTGAACACCATGTGTAGAAAGACATTCCAGTGAACCCCGTGTGTAGACAGACATTCCAGTGAACCCCATGTGTAGAAAGACATTCCCGTGCACCCCGTGTGCAGAAAGACATTCCAGTGAATCCCATGTGTAGACAGACATTCCAGTGAACCCCGTGTGTAGAAAGACATTCCAGTGAACCCCATGTGTAGAAAGACATTCCAGTAAACCCCGTGTGTATACAGACATTCCAGTGATCCCCATGTGTAGAAAGACATTCCAGTGAACCCCGTGTGTAGAAAGACATTCCAGTGAACCCCATGTGTAGAAAGACATTCCAGTGAACCCCATGTGTAGAAAGACATTCCAGTGAACCCCGTCTGTAGAAAGACATTCCAGTGAACCCCAGGTGTAGAAAGACATTCCAGTGAACCCCGTGTTTAGAAAGACATTCCAGTGATCCCCATGTGTAGAAAGACATTCCAGTGAACCCCAGGTGTAGAAAGACATTCCAGTGAACCCCATGTTTAGAAACACATTCCAGTGAACCCCATGTATAGAAAGACATTCCAGTGAACCCCATGTGTGGAAAGACTTTCCAGTGAACCCCGTGTGTAGAAAGACTATCCAGTGAACCCCATGTGTAGAAAGACATTCCAGTGAACCCCCTGTGTAGAAAGACGTTCCAGTGAACCCCGTGTGTAGAAAGACATTCCAGTGAACCCCGTGTTTAGAAAGACATTCCAGTGAACACTGTGTGTAGAAAGACATTCCAGTGAACCCCGTGTGTAGACAGACATTCCAGTGAATCCCATGTGTAGAAAGACATTCCAGTGAACCCAGTGTATAGAAAGACATTCCAGTGAACCCCGTGTGTAGAAAGACATTCCAGTGAACCCCGTGTGTAGACAGACATTCCGGTGAACCCCGTGTGTAGAAAGACATTCCAGTGAACCACGTGTGTAGAAAGACATTCCGGTGAACCACGTGTGTAGAAAGACATTCCAGTGAACCCCGTGTGTAGACAAACAATCCAGTGAACCCCGTGTGTAGACAGACATTCCGGTGAACCCCGTGTGTAGAAAGACATTCCAGTGAACCACGTGTGTAGAAAGACATTCCGGTGAACCACGTGTGTAGAAAGACATTCCAGTGAACCCCGTGTGTAGACAAACAATCCAGTGAACCCCATGTGTAGAAAGACATTCCAGTGAACCCCATGTGTAGAAAGACGTTCCAGTGAACCCCATGTGTAGAAAGACATTCCAGTGAACCCCGTGTGTATAAAGACGTTCCAGTGAACCCCGTGTGTAGAAAGACATTTCAGTGAACCCCGTGTGTAGACAAACATTCCAGTGAACCCCATGTGTAGAAAGACATTCCAGTGAACCCCATGTGTAGAAAGACATTCCAGTGAACCCCTTGTGTAGAAAGACATTCCAGTGAACCCTGTGTGTAGAAAGACGTTCCAGTGAACCCCGTGTGTAGAAAGACATTCCAGTGAATCCCGTGTGTAGACATTCCAGTGAACACCATGTGTAGAAAGACATTCCAGTAAACCCCGTGTGTAGACAGACATTCCAGTGAACCCCATGTGTAGAAAGACATTCCCGTGCACCCCGTGTGCAGAAAGACATTCCAGTGAATCCCATGTGTAGACAGACATTCCAGTGAACCCCGTGTGTAGAAAGACATTCCAGTGAACCCCATGTGTAGAAAGACATTCCAGTAAACCCCGTGTGTATACAGACATTCCAGTGATCCCCATGTGTAGAAAGACATTCCAGTGAACCCCGTGTGTAGAAAGACATTCCAGTGAACCCCATGTGTAGAAAGACATTCCAGTGAACCCCATGTGTAGAAAGACATTCCAGTGAACCCCGTCTGTAGAAAGACATTCCAGTGAACCCCAGGTGTAGAAAGACATTCCAGTGAACCCCGTGTTTAGAAAGACATTCCAGTGATCCCCATGTGTAGAAAGACATTCCAGTGAACCCCGTCTGTAGAAAGACATTCCAGTGAACCCCAGGTGTAGAAAGACATTCCAGTGAACCCCATGTTTAGAAACACATTCCAGTGAACCCCATGTGTAGAAAGACATTCCAGTGAACCCCATGTGTGGAAAGACTTTCCAGTGAACCCCGTGTGTAGAAAGACTATCCAGTGAACCCCATGTGTAGAAAGACATTCCAGTGAACCCCCTGTGTAGAAAGACGTTCCAGTGAACCCCGTGTGTAGAAAGACATTCCAGTGAACCCCGTGTTTAGAAAGACATTCCAGTGAACACTGTGTGTAGAAAGACATTCCAGTGAACCCCGTGTGTAGACAGACATTCCAGTGAATCCCATGTGTAGAAAGACATTCCAGTGAACCCAGTGTATAGAAAGACATTCCAGTGAACCCCATGTGTAGAACGACATTACAGTGAACCCCATGTGTAGAAACACTTTCCAATGAACCCCATGTGTAGAAAGGCATTCCAGTGAACCCAGTGTATAGAAAGACATTCCAGTGTACCCCATGTGTAGAAAGATATTCCAGTGAACCCCATCTGTAGAAAGTCATTCCAGTGAACCCCGTGCGTAGAGAGACATTCCAGTGAACCCCGTGTGTAGAAAGACATTCCAGTGAACCCCGTGTGCAGAAAGACATTCCAGTGAACCCCGTGTGTAGATCAACATTCCAGTGAACCCTGTGTGTAGAAAGACATTCCAGTGAACCCCGTGTGTAGAAAGACATTCCAGTGAACCCCGTGTGTAGAAAGACATTCCAGTGAACCCCGTGTGAAGAAAGACATTCCAGTGAACACCGTGTGTAGAAAGACATTCCAGTGAACCCCGTGTGTAGAAAGACATTCCAGTGAACCCCGTGTGTAGAAAGACATTCCAGTGAACCCCGTGTATAGAAAGACATTCCGGTGAACCACGTGTGTAGAAAGACATTCCAGTGAACCCCGTGTGTAGACAGACATTCCAGTGAACACCATGTTTAGAAAGACATTCCAGTGAACCCCGTGTGTAGACAAACAATCCAGTGAACCCCATGTGTAGAAAGACATTCCAGTGAACCCCATGTGTAGAAAGACATTCCAGTGAACCCCATGTGTAGAAAGACATTCCAGTGAACCCCGTGTGTAGACAAACAATCCAGTGAACCCCATGTGTAGAAAGACATTCCAGTGAACCCCATGTGTAGAAACACATTCCAGTGAACCCAATGTGTGAAAGACTTTCCAGTGAACCCTGTGTGTAGAAAGGCATTCCAGTGAACCCCGTGTTTAGAAAGACATTCCAATGAACCCCGTGTGTAGAAAGACATTCCAGTGAACCCCGTGTGTAGAAAGGCAGTCCAGTGAAATCTGTGTGTAGAAAGACATTCCAGTGAACCCCGTGTGTAGACAGACATTCCAGTGAACCCCATGTGTAGAAAGACATTCCAGTGATCCCCATGTGTAGAAAGGCGTTCCAGTGAACCCCATATGTAGAAAGACATTCCAGTGAACCCCGTGTGTAGAAAAACATTCCAGTGAACACCATGTGTAGAAAGACATTCCGGTGAACCACGTGTGTAGAAAGACATTCCAGTGAACCCCGTGTGTAGAACGACATTCCAGTGAACCCCGTGTGTAGAAAGACATTCCAGTGAACCCCGTGTTTAGAAAGACATTCCAGTGAACCCCGTGTGTAGAAAGACATTCCAGTGAACGCCGTGTGTAGAAAGACATTCCAGTGAGCCCCATGTGTAGAAAGACATTCCAGTGAACCCCATGTGTGGAAAGACTTTCCAGTGATCCCCGTGTGTAGAAAGACATTCCAGTGATCCCCATGTGTAGAAAGACATTCCAGTGAACCCCATGTGTAGAAACACATTCCAGTGAACCCAATGTGTGAAAGACTTTCCAGTGAACCCTGTGTGTAGAAAGGCATTCCAGTGAACCCCGTGTTTAGAAAGACATTCTAATGAACCCCGTGTGTAGAAAGACATTCCAGTGAACCCCGTGTGTAGAAAGGCAGTCCAGTGAAATCTGTGTGTAGAAAGACATTCCAGTGAACCCCGTGTGTAGACAGACATTCCAGTGAACCCCATGTGTAGAAAGACATTCCAGTGATCCCCATGTGTAGAAAGGCGTTCCAGTGAACCCCATATGTAGAAAGACATTCCAGTGAACCCCGTGTGTAGAAAAACATTCCAGTGAACACCATGTGTAGAAAGACATTCCGGTGAACCACGTGTGTAGAAAGACATTCCAGTGAACCCCGTGTGTAGAACGACATTCCAGTGAACCCCGTGTGTAGACAGACATTCCAGTGAACCCCGTGTTTAGAAAGACATTCCAGTGAACCCCGTGTGTAGAAAGACATTCCAGTGAACGCCGTGTGTAGAAAGACATTCCAGTGAGCCCCATGTGTAGAAAGACATTCCAGTGAACCCCATGTGTGGAAAGACTTTCCAGTGAACCCCGTGTGTAGAAAGACATTCCAGTGATCCCCATGTGTAGAAAGACATTCCAGTGAACCCCGCGTGTAGAAAAACATTCCAGTGAACACCATGTGTAGAAAGACATTCCGGTGAACCACGTGTGTAGAAAGACATTCCAGTGAACCCCGTGTGTAGAACGACATTCCAGTGAACCCCGTGTGTAGAAAGACATTCCAGTGAACCCCGTGTTTAGAAAGACATTCCAGTGAACCCCGTGTGTAGAAAGACATTCCAGTGAACGCCGTGTGTAGAAAGACATTCCAGTGAGCCCCATGTGTAGAAAGACATTCCAGTGAACCCCATGTGTAGAAAGTCATTATTGTGAACCCCGTGTGACGGAAGACATTCCAGTTAACCCCATGTGTAGAAAGACATTCCAGTGAACCCCATGTGTGGAAAGACTTTCCAGTGAACCCCGTGTGTAGAAAGACATTCCAGTGAACCCCATGTGTAGAAAGACATTCCAGTGAACCCCCTGTGTAGAAAGGCGTTCCAGTGAACCCCGTGTTTAGAAAGACATTCCAGTGAACCCCGTGTTTAGAAAGACATTCCAGTGAACACTGTGTGTAGAAAGACATTCCAGTGAACCCCGTGTGGACAGACATTCCAGTGAATCCCATGTGTAGAAAGACATTCCAGTGAACCCAGTGTACAGAAAGACATTCCAGTGAACCCCATGTGTAGAACAACATTACAGTGAACCCCATGTGTAGAAAGACTTTCCAATGAACTCCATGTGTAGAAACACATTCCAGTGTACCCCATGTGTAGAAAGACATTCCAGTGAACCCCATCTGTAGAAAGTCATTCCAGTGAACCCCGTGCATAGAGAGACATTCCAGTGAACCCCGTGTGCAGAAAGACATTCCAGTGAACCCCGTGTGTAGATCAACATTCCAGTGAACCCTGTGTGTAGAAAGACATTCCAGTGAACCCCGTGTGTAGAAAGACATTCCAGTGAACCCCGTGTGTAGACAGACATTCCGGTGAACCCCGTGTGTAGAAAGACATTCCAGTGAACCACGTGTTTAGAAAGACATTCCGGTGAACCACGTGTGTAGAAAGACATTCCAGTGAACCCCGTGTGTAGACAAACAATCCAGTGAACCCCATGTGTAGAAAGACATTCCAGTGAACCACATGTGTAGAAAGACGTTCCAGTGAACCCCATGTGTAGAAAGACATTCCAGTGAACCCCGTGTGTATAAAGACGTTCCAGTGAACCCCGTGTGTCGAAACACATTTCAGTGAACCCCGTGTGTAGACAAACATTCCAGTGAACCCCATGTGTAGAAAGACATTCCAGTGAACCCCATGTGTAGAAAGACATTCCAGTGAACCCCTTGTGTAGAAAGACATTCCAGTGAACCCCGTGTGTAGAAAGACGTTCCAGTGAACCCCGTGTGTAGAAAGACATTCCAGTGAATCCCGTGTGTAGACATTCCAGTGAACACCATGTGTAGAAAGACATTCCAGTGAACCCCGTGTGTAGACAGACATTCCAGTGAACCCCATGTGTAGAAAGACATTCCCGTGCACCCCGTGTGCAGAAAGACATTCCAGTGAATCCCATGTGTAGACAGACATTCCAGTGAACCCCGTGTGTAGAAAGACATTCCAGTGAACCCCATGTGTAGAAATACATTCCAGTAAACCCCGTGTGTATACAGACATTCCAGTGATCCCCATGTGTAGAAAGACGTTCCAGTGAACCCCGTGTGTAGAAAGACATTCCAGTGAACCCCATGTGTAGAAAGACATTCCAGTGAACCCCATGTGTAGAAAGACATTCCAGTGAACCCCGTCTGTAGAAAGACATTCCAGTGAACCCCAGGTGTAGAAAGACATTCCAGTGAACCCCGTGTTTAGAAAGACATTCCAGTGATCCCCATGTGTAGAAAGACATTCCAGTGAACCCCGTCTGTAGAAAGACATTCCAGTGAACCCCAGGTGTAGAAAGACATTCCAGTGAACCCCATGTTTAGAAACACATTCCAGTGAACCCCATGTGTAGAAAGACATTCCAGTGAACCCCATGTGTGGAAAGACTTTCCAGTGAACCCCGTGTGTAGAAAGACTATCCAGTGAACCCCATGTGTAGAAAGACATTCCAGTGAACCCCCTGTGTAGAAAGACGTTCCAGTGAACCCCGTGTGTCGAAATACATTCCAGTGAACCCCGTGTTTAGAAAGACATTCCAGTGAACACTGTGTGTAGAAAGACATTCCAGTGAACCCCGTGTGTAGACAGACATTCCAGTGAATCCCATGTGTAGAAAGACATTCCAGTGAACCCAGTGTATAGAAAGACATTCCAGTGAACCCCATGTGTAGAACGACATTACAGTGAACCCCATGTGTAGAAACACTTTCCAATGAACCCCATGTGTAGAAAGACATTCCAGTGTACCCCATGTGTAGAAAGATATTCCAGTGAACCCTGTGATAAAAATAATAACTTCCGGGAAGTTATGTCATCACTTCCTGTGAACTGTGAACTGTGAACTATGAACTGTGTACATACCTCACTTCCTGTCATGTGTCACTTCCTGTTGGACTGGTATAAATACTGGTCTGTTCAGTATTGTAAGAGGCTTCTACCAGAGGCATGGTAAAGACCTCTCTTGTATATAGTGTGTTTATAAGTTACTTAAAGCTTACTTTAAAGTTACTTGATGGTAAGCCTCCTTTTTCTTACATCAATTTAAGTAACTTAGTATTTACACTCACGAATACTAGACCTTCGGACAAACTCGGAATTAAGGATCCAGGGAACCACCCATCATGGAGAAAATCCTTAGACCTATTCGTCTGGACTTGGACCCGAATGCACCAGCAGCTGGCAGGGTATGGAAGCATTGGTACTGTACTTTTGAGAATTTTCTGGATGAATGTGAAGTGGATGCTCCTGCTAGATTGAAGATACTTATCAATTATGTGACCCCAAAAGTGTTCGAATATGTTGATGAATGGGATAATTACGATGAGGTGATTCGGGCACTTAAGAAACTGTGTGCCAAGACCCCAAATGAGGTCTATGCTAGACATCTACTGGCCACAGCCCGACAAGGGCCAGGGGAATCAATTGATGAATTCCTGCAAGAACTTCGCAGGCTCAGCGTAGATTGTAACTTTCAGGCAGCCTCAGCTGAGCTGTACCGCCAAGAAATGATTCGTGATGCTTTCATCTGCGGGATTGCCTCTCCATTTATACGCCAGCGTCTACTAGAAAGTAAAACACTTGAGCTACAAAAAGCTTTTGACCTAGCTTGTTCACTGGATTTGGCAAAGAGAAATGCAGACCTCTATCAGCTGCCCAGATCTCGATCTGCTGCTGTAGCTGCAACCAGACAATTCAAGCGGTCTCAGGTGAACCCTATCATGGGGGAATCTAATTCTGATAATTCTGATGAAGAAGAGGAGGACGACCCCACTTTAGCTGCCTCTTGGCAATCTAGGAAGGAATGCTTCTTTTGTGGAGATGCTTTTCACCCTAGGAAAACCTGCCCTGCTCGCAATGCAATCTGCAGTTATTGCGGGAAAAAAGGACACTTTGCTAAAGTTTGCCTATCAAGGGCCTCTACGAGGGCCAATCCAGCTAAGGCCTACCGAACTGCCCCAATTAGGGCCTATCAAGATGCTCCAGCTAGGACCTATCAAGCTTCCTCTCGAGCTCTCTCCCGAAGAAGCACACCGAGAGTTTTAGCCACTCTCTGTGCAACGACACCAATTACAGCTGCTTGCCCACAGAACCTGTCTCATGCTGCCACAAAAATTTCAATTAAAGGGCATACCTTAGATGCCTTAATTGACTCAGGAAGTACTGATAGTTTCATTAAGGAACAGATTGTTGCGAAATTGAAACTACATGTCTTCCCATCGGACCAGGCAATTGCGATGGCCCAGTCATCACTTAATACCAGAATCTCCGGCTTTTGTGTTGTTGATATGACACTCATGGTCGTATGTATCCCTCCACCCGACTTTCGGTGCTCAAGGACTTATGTAGTGATCTCCTCTTAGGACTGGACTTCCAAAAACAGCATAAGAAACTCACCATTGAGTTTGGTGGATCCAAACCCGGACTTACTATTTCTAATATACCGTCTAAATTACCATTTTGTGCATTATCAGCAGCTTCACTTGATGAACCCTCATTATTTGCCAGTATTCCGCCTCAATGCCAACCGATAATAACGAAATCGCGGCGCTTTAATCAGGAAGACAAATCTTTTATTGCGGCTGAAATCTCTCGACTTCTAGCAGAGGATATCATTGAACCATGTTCGTCGCCCTGGCGGGCTCAAGTCGTCATTGTCAAGAACCCTCTAAAACCTCACAAACAGCGACTATGCATCGATTATTCGCAAACCATCAATCAATATACCGATTTGGACGCCTACCCATTGCCACGCATTGATGATATGGTTAATAAACTGGCCGAATACAAAGTGTTCTCAACTTACGATTTAAAAAGTGCCTATCATCAGTTACCCTTGAAGGTCTCAGATAAGCAGTACACAGCCTTTGAGGCTAATGGACGGCTGTACCAATTTTGTCGCCTCCCATTCGGGGTTACTAATGGAGTGGCTGTCTTTCAACGGGCAATGGATGGCCTGGTTAAGCAGGAAAACCTAAGGGACACTTTTCCCTATCTTGATAACATTACCATTGCAGGTCACGATCAACAGGAACACGACTCCAACCTCCAAAAATTTCGGGATGCCCTCCATCGCCGTAATTTGACCCTGAATGAATCCAAATCTGTTGAGTCGCAACCGACCATCAACATCCTTGGCTACTGCGTAGGCAATGGTATCATTAAGCCAGACCCAGAAAGACTTCGCCCGCTCCAAGAGCTCCCGTCACCTAAGAATCCGGCTTCTTTACGTCGGGCTCTCGGTCTGTTTGCATACTACGCTAAATGGATTCCTCATTTTTCGGACAAAATCCAACCCTTGCTGCATGCTAGATCATTTCCACTGGGAACAGCGGCTGTTGCAGCCTTTAACCTTCTCAAAAAACAGTTGGAGAAAGCGGCTCTTCACTCCATTGATGAGAATCTCCCTTTCGTGGTTGAATGTGATGCCTCGGAGGTGGCGATCTCGGCTACTCTGAATCAGGAAGGTCGTCCTGTAGCATTTATGTCCAGGACCTTACAAGGTGCCGAGGTACATTATCCTCCGGTTGAGAAAGAAGCCACAGCCATCATAGAGGCAGTACGGAAGTGGAACCATTTTCTAGCTCGCCAGCACTTTACATTGATCACAGACCAACGATCAGTCGCCTTCATGCTCGATAATCGAAAACGAACCAAAATTAAGAATAATAAAATACAACTTTGGAGGATGGAACTGGCCTCTTTTGGTTATACCATTCTCTATCGGCCTGGCAAGGAGAATGTGGCCCCGGACACCCTCACACGGGCATTCTGCTCCACTATGTCATCCTCCACCCTCATGGATGTCCACAATGGTTTGTGCCATCCTGGCGTTACGCGCATGCTACATTTCGTACGATCACGGAATCTCCCTTTTTCCACTGGAGATGTAAAGAAAATATGCTCAGAATGCCGGCTTTGTGCGGAATTAAAACCTCAGTTCTTCCGCCCCTCAGATGGTATACTCATACATGCAACCCAACCGATGCAACGACTTAGCATCGATTTTAAGGGCCCAGTGCCCTCTTCAACTCGGAACACATATTTGCTCGCCATGATCGACGAATATTCACGTTTTCCGTTTGCCTTCCCCTGCTCCAATATGCTGGCGTCCACCGTAATCTGCTGCCTTGAGCAGGTATTTTCTCTCTGTGGCATGCCGGCTTATATTCACTCAGATCGGGGTCCATCCTTTATGTCGAGGGAACTCAAGGACTACCTCTCAGAACGGGGAATTGCTACAAGCAAAACAACACCATACCATCCCATCGGAAATGGGCAGGTAGAGAGGTATAACGGTATCATCTGGAATTCCGTACGTCTCGCTTTAAGATCTCGGGGCCTACCAGACCAGCAATGGGAAACAGTGCTTCCGGATGCATTGCACTCTATACGGTCCCTGCTTTCTACAGCCACAAATACTACACCTCATGAGCGGTTCTTTGGATTCCAGCGTCGCTCATCTCATGGGACATCACTCCCGTCATGGCTAACTACTCCTGGACCTGTATTACTCCGAAGATACGTTCGGACGTCTAAAAATGACCCTCTTGTAGACGAGGTCGAACTAACCGATGCCAACCCCACCTATGCAAACATACGATATTCCGACGGCCGAGAATCTACCGTATCATTACAGGATCTGGCTCCCTGCCCACCAGGACCTAGTGGGACATCGGGTGATGGCATTTCACCAGGAAACTCTTGGGACCTATCGGGTACCCCTCTCCAGGATCCTGATCGGACACCAACTAGCTTGGTGCCGGTAGAACCCCGTGCTCAAGGTTGCGACCCTCCCAGTACCACGCATGAAAGTACTGGTCTGCCACAGACCAGCTCTGCACCTCCCTCTGAACAGAGGCAGTCTGACTTTGAACCTATTGGGGCTCGTACTCGAAGCCATGATCTCCCCGACCCTTCACAGGGCAATCCAGGCCACACGGACTCTGGCCAATGGCCAACCGCATGTAAGCGGACCAGCGACCCTCTACGACGGGAATCCAAACGGGTGCGACTCTTCCTTGTTCGGCGGCTGCGGACCAAAAGGTAGACCACAGCCTCCTAAACCTGCAGGAGGGAAGAATGTGATAAAAATAATAACTTCCGGGAAGTTATGTCATCACTTCCTGTGAACTGTGAACTGTGAACTATGAACTATGAACTGTGTACATACCTCACTTCCTGTCATGTGTCACTTCCTGTTGGACTGGTATAAATACTGGTCTGTTCAGTATTGTAAGAGGCTTCTACCAGAGGCATGGTAAAGACCTCTCTTGTATATAGTGTGTTTATAAGTTACTTAAAGCTTACTTTAAAGTTACTTGATGGTAAGCCTCCTTTTTCTTACATCAAACCCCATCTGTAGAAAGTCGTTCCAGTGAACCCCGTGCGTAGAGAGACATTCCAGTGAACCCCGTGTGTAGAAAGACATTCCAGTGAACCCCGTGTGCAGAAAGACATTCCAGTGAACCCCGTGTGTAGAAAGACATTCCAGTGAACCCCGTGTGTAGACAGACATTCCAGTGAACCCCGTGTGTAGACAGACATTCCGGTGAACCCCGTGTGTCGAAAGACATTCCAGTGAACCCCGTGTATAGAAAGACATTCCGGTGAACCACGTGTGTAGAAAGACATTCCAGTGAACCCCGTGTGTAGACAGACATTCCAGTGAACACCATGTTTAGAAAGACATTCCAGTGAACCCCGTGTGTAGACAAACAATCCAGTGAACCCCATGTGTAGAAAGACATTCCAGTGAACCCCATGTGTAGAAAGACGTTCCAGTGAACCCCATGTGTAGAAAGACATTCCAGTGAACCCCGTGTGTATAAAGACGTTCCAGTGAACCCCGTGTGTAGAAAGACATTTCAGTGAACCCCGTGTGTAGACAAACATTCCAGTGAACTCCATGTGTAGAAAGACATTCCAGTGAACCCCATGTGTAGAAAGACATTCCAGTGAACCCCTTGTGTAGAAAGACATTCCAGTGAACCCCGTGTGTAGAAAGACGTTCCAGTGAACCCCGTGTGTAGAAAGACATTCCAGTGAATCCCGTGTGTAGACATTCCAGTGAACACCGTGTGTAGAATGACATTCCAGTGAACCCCGTGTGTAGACAGACATTCCAGTGAACCCCATGTGTAGAAAGACATTCCCGTGAACCCCATGTGCAGAAAGACATTCCAGTGAATCCCATGTGTAGACAGACATTCCAGTGATCCCCATGTGTAGAAAGACATTCCAGTGAACCCCGTGTGTAGAAAGACATTCCAGTGAACGCCATGTGTAGAAAGACATTCCAGTGAACCCCATGTGTAGAAAGACATTCCAGTGAACCCCGTCTGTAGAAAGACATTCCAGTGAACCCCAGGGGCTAGATTTTCAGTTGCTTGCGCCAACAGTTAGCGCCTTAAGAGAAGTGATTTTCGGGCGCTATGCGTGTAGCGCCCGGGCGCAGCGCAGTTTGCGCCCCGCCCCAAATTAAGTTGCCCGTTAGCGCCGGCGCAAAGTTTAGCGGCCGCCCGGATGCGCGCGCAGAAAATGACGTCACATCCTCGTGCAACGCCCTTTGGCCGCCCTGAATCCAAACTTCAGTTGGATCGCCCCATTGTGCGGCTGGCGTCCAGAGCGTTTATAAAATGGAACGCAACACAACCTGGGGAGCGCAAATTAAAGGGCCCTCCTCCTGCACTATAGAAGGCAGTCTGCATGTGTGGAAGGATCCAGTGTGTTGTTGTGAACGGTGTAATGTTCCTCCTCCTCCTCCTCCTCCTCCTCCTCCCCCTCCTTCCAGACTCTGCCTTTGAAAAAACACATGCACCCTACCCCTTTAAGAGCTCACTGGCACCAGAGTGTCTGCCGTGCGCTGCGCCTGAGCTCGGGTGTTGCGCTCTGCACCGCCGGCTTAGCACCTAAAGATAGTAGTGGAACGCCTCTTTTAGCGCTCCACCAACCTCTTAGGGCGAAGCCACTGAATTTCCGGCAACGGGGCGCTACTTTGGGGCGGGCGCTAACTTCGGGCGGGCGCTAAGGTTAGCGCCCCAAAACTGTCTATACTGAAAATCTAGCCCCAGGTGTAGAAAGACATTCCAGTGAACCCCGTGTTTAGAAAGACATTCCAGTGACCCCCATGTGTACACAGACATTCCAGTGAACCCCATGTGTAGAAAGACATTCCAGTGAGCTCCATGTGTAGGAAGACATTCCAGTGAATCCCTTGGGCTAAAAGATATTCCAGTGAACCCCATGTGTAGAAAGACATTCCAGTGAACCCCGTGTGTAGAAAGACATTCCAGTGAACCCCATGTTTAGAAAGACATTCCAGTGAACCCTGTGTGTAGAAAGACATTCAAGTGAACCCCATGTTTGGAACGACATTCCAGTGAACCCCATGTGTAGACAGACATTCCGGTGAACCCCTTGTGTAGAAAGACATTCCAGTGAACCCCATGTGTAGAAAGACATTCCAGTGAACCCCGTGTGTAGAAAGACATTCCATTGAAAACCTGTGTGTAGAAAGACATTCCAGTGAACCCCGTGTTTAGAAAGACATTCCAGTGAATCCCGTGTGTAGAAAGTCATTCCAGTGAACCCCGTGTGTAGAAAGACATTCCCATGAACCTCATGTGTAGAAAGACATTCCAGTGAACCCCGTGGGTAGAATGTAATTCCAGTGAACCTCATGTGTAGAAAGTCATTCCAGTGAACCACATGTGTAGAAAGACATTCCAGTGAACCCCATGTGTGGAAGGACTTTCCAGTGAACCCCGTGTGTAGAAAGACATTCCAGTGAACCCCATGTGTAGAAAGACATTCCAGTGAACCCCCTGTGTAGAAAGACGTTCCAGTGAACACCGTGTGTAGAAAGACATGCCAGTGAACCCCGTGTTTAGAAAGACATTCCAGTGAACACTGTGTGTAGAAAGACATTCCAGTGAACCCCGTGTGTAGACAGACATTCCAGTGAATCCCATGTGTAGAAAGACATTCCAGTGAACCCAGTGTATAGAAAGACATTCCAGTGAACCCCATGTGTACAACGACATTACAGTGAACCCCATGTGTAGAAAGACTTTCCAATGAACCCCATGTGTAGAAAGACATTCCAGTGTACCCCATGTGTAGAAAGACATTCCAGTGAACCCGATCTGTAGAAAGTCATTCCAGTGAACCCCGTGCGTAGAGAGACATTCCAGTGAACCCCGTGTGTAGAAAGACATTCCAGTGAACCCCGTGTGTAGAAAGACATTACAGTGAACCCCGTGTGCAGAAAGACATTCCAGTGAACCCCGTGTGAAGAAAGACATTCCAGTGAACACCGTGTGTAGAAAGACATTCCAGTGAACCCCGTGTGTAGAAAGACATTCCAGTGAACCCCGTGTGTAGACAGACATTCCGGTGAACCCCGTGTGTAGAAAGACATTCCAGTGAACCCCGTGTGTAGAAAGACATTCCGGTGAACCACGTGTGTAGAAAGACATTCCAGTGAACCCCGTGTGTAGACAGACATTCCAGTGAACACCATGTTTAGAAAGACATTCCAGTGAACCCCGTGTGTAGACAAACAATCCAGTGAACCCCATGTGTAGAAAGACATTCCAGTGAACCCCATGTGTAGAAAGACATTCCAGTGAACCCCATGTGTAGAAAGACATTCCAGTGAACCCCGTGTGTATAAAGACGTTCCAGTGAACCCCGTGTGTAGAAAGACATTTCAGTGAACCCCATGTGTAGACAAACATTCCAGTGAACCCCATGTGTAGAAAGACATTCCAGTGAACCCCGTGTGTAGAAAGACATTCCAGTGAACCCCGTGTGTAGAAAGACATTCCAGTGAACCCCGTGTGTAGACATTCCAGTGAACACCGTGTGTAGAAAGACATTCCAGTGAACCCCGTGTGTAGACAGACATTCCAGTGAACCCCATGTGTAGAAAAACATTCCCGTGAACCCCATGTGCAGAAAGACATTCCAGTGAATCCCATGTGTAGACAGACATTCCAGTGACCCCCATGTGTAGAAAGACATTCCAGTGAACCCCATGTGTAGAAAGACAGTCCAGTGAACCCCATGTGTAGAAAGACATTCCAGTGAACCCCATGTGTAGAAAGACATTCCAGTGAACCCCGTCTGTAGAAAGACATTCCATGAACCCCAGGTGTAGAAAGACATTCCAGTGAACCCCGTGTTTAGAAAGACATATCAGTGACCCCCATGTGTACACAGACATTCCAGTGAACCCCATGTGTAGAAAGACATTCCAGTGAGCCCCATGTGTAGGAAGACATTCCAGTGAATCCCTTGTGCTAAAAGATATTCCAGTGAACCCCATGTGTAGAAAGACATTCCAGTGAACCCCGTGTGTAGACAGACATTCCAGTGAACCCCATGTGTAGAAAGACATTCCAGTGAACCCCGTGTGTAGAAAGACATTCCAGTGAAAACCTGTGTGTAGAAAGACATTCCAGTGAACCCCGTGTTTAGAAAGACATTCCAGTGAATCCCGTGTGTAGAAAGTCATTCCAGTGAACCCCGTGTGTAGAAAGACATTCCCATGAACCTCATGTGTAGAAAGACATTCCAGTGAACCCCGTGTGTAGAAAGTAATTCCAGTGAACCTCATGTGTAGAAAGACATTCCAGTGAACCCCATGTGTAGAATGACATTCCAGTTAACCCCGTGTTTAGAAAGACATTCCTTTGAACCCCATGTGTAGAAAGACATTCCAGTGAACCCCGTCTGTAGAAAGACATTCCAGTGAACCCCATGTGTAGAAAGACATTCCAGTGAACCCCATGTGTAGATAGACATTCCAGTGAACCCCATGTGTAGAGAGACATTCCAGTTATCCCCGTATGTAGAGAGACATTCCAGTGAACCCCATGTGTAGACAGACATTCCAGTGAACCCCATGTGTAGAAAGACATTCCGGTGAACCCCATTTGTAGAACGACATTCCAGTGAACCCCATGTGTAGAAAGACATTCCAGTGATCCCCATGTGTAGAAAGACATTCCAGTGAACCCCGTGTGTAGAAAGACATTCCCGTGATCCCCATGTGTAGAAAGACATTCCAGTGAACCCCATGTGTAGAAAGACATTCCAGTGAACCCCATGTGTAGAAAGACGTTCCAGTGAACTCCATGTGTAGAAAGACATTCCAGTGAACCCCATGTGTAGAAAGACATTCCAGTGATCCCCATGTGTAGAAAGACATTCCAGTGAACCCCATGTGTAGAAAGACATTCCAGTGATCCCCATGTGTAGAAAGACATTCCAGTGAACACAATGGGGCAAAAATTCAGTTGTTTGTGGCACCCATTCATGCCTTAAGAGGGCGCTAATGGGGAGCAAAGCAACTCGCGCCCGGGCGCGGCGATGTTTGTGCCGCTCACAAAAAAGCTAAACATTTTGTGGCGGCGCTAAACACTACCGCCACGATCTCCTGCGCCGGCAGATTGTGACGTTAATCGAGTGCGCAACGCCCCGGTAGTGCCCCAGACTGGATATTGAGTGGCGCCCCCTGCTTTACCACCTACCGCTAGCAACGACAGGTTGAGGGGTGTGTGTTGCAGATGGAAGGGACTGGGGGAGTGCTATTTAAAGGCGACCGCAACTGCCTTTATTTGTTGATGACATTTTTGCACCACTCATTCTGAGAGAGGGAGAGAGAGACTTCTGGAGAGATTCAACGCTGTGTGAAGGAGTTTTGGGTACTGAGCAGCACTTTGCAGGTTCATTTTGATTTGCCCTTCCTTGTATCGATTGAGAAGAAAGTGTGGGGTTGCAATTTCAGCTCTTTCCCTGGTTCTCTCCATTTTTCTTCCCAGCAGATTTGATGTACAGGCCTCCCCAGGCCGAGATTCAAGGCTGCAATGAGCAGGACCTGGATGTAGAGTAAGGTCAACCCTCCCCTTTAAGAACTGGCCAGCGCCATTGTGTCTGTGTTCCAGTACTGAAGGACATCACATGAACTTCGCCAGCGCTCTGAGATAGCTCCCCGCTCCTCGGCCTCTGCGCCTTAAGACAGGTGTGAAGCAACTGATTTAGCTCTCCAATCACCTCCAGGGGCGATAAAAGCCAAGTTTGCCATCGGAGGAGATGTCCTTGGGGGAGTGTTTGCTAGTGCTGTTGGGGAGGGTTTAAACTTAAATGGTAGGGGTTTGGGAACCTGTGCAGGGAGACAGAGGAAAGGGAAACAAGGATAGAAGCAAAACACAGGAAGGAGAAAAGCAAAAGTGGCAGTCAGAGAAATCAAGGGTTTAACTCAAACATGGCCACAGTAAATAATAATTCTAAAAGGTCTAAGATTGTTAAAAAAAACAAGCCTGAAGGCTTTGTGTCTTAATGCGAGGAGCATTCATAATAATGTGGATAAATTAGCTACGCAAATAGATGTAAACGGATATGATATGATTGGGATTATGGAAACATGGCGCCAGGGTGACCAAGGCTGGGAACTCCACATCCAGGGGTATTCAATATTCAGGAAAGACAGGCAAAAAGGCAAAGGAGGTGGGGTAGCATTGCTGGTTAAAGAGGAGATTAACACAATAGTAAGGAAGGATACAAGTTCTGATGTGGAATCTGTATGGTTAGAGCTGAGAAATACCAAGGGGCAGAAAATGTTAGTGGGAGTTGTATACAGATCCATAAACAGTAATGCGGAGGTTGGGGATGGCATTAAATGGGAAATTAGAGATGCGTGCAATAAGGGCACAGCAGTTATCATGGGTGACTTTAATCTACATATAGATTGGACTAACCAAATTAGTAACAATACTGTGGAGGAGGAATTCCTGTAGCGTATATGCGAGGGTTTCCTGGACCAATATGTCGAGGAACCAACTAGAGATCAGGCCATCTTAGACTGGGTATTATGTAATGAGAAAGGATTAATTAGCAATCTTGTTGTGCGAGGCCCCTTGGGGTGGAGTGATCATAGTATGATAGAATTCTTCATAAAGATGAAGAGTGAAGTAGTTGACTCAGAGACCAGGGTTCTGAATTTAAATAAAGGAAACTACGATGGTATGAGGCGCGAGTTGAGTAGGATGGATTGGGGAACGTTACTTAAAGGGTTCACGGTGGATAGGCAATGGCAAACATTTAAAGATCGCATGGATGAACTATAGAATTTGTTCATCCCTGTCTGGCATAAAAATAAAACAAAAAAGTTGTCGCAACCATGGCTAATAAGGGAAATTAGGGATAGCATAAGATCCAAGGAGAGGACATATAAATTGGCCAGAAAAAGCAGCAAACCTGAGGATTGGGAGCAGTTTAGGATTCAGCAAAGGAGGACACAGGGATTAATTAAGAGGGGGAAAATAGAGTATGAGAGTAAGCTTTCAGGGAACATAAAAACTGACTGTAAAAGCTTCTATAGGTATGTGAAAAGAAAAAGATTGGTGAAGTCAAGCGTAGGTCCCTTGCAGTCAGAATCAGGGGAATTTATAATGGGGAACAAAGAAATGGCTGAACAATTAAATACATACTTTGGTTCTGTCTTCACAAAGGAGGAAACAAATAACCTCCCAGAGATGTCGGGGAACATAGGGTCTACTGAGAGGGAGGAACTGAATGAAATCAGTATTTGTAGGGAAATGGTGTTAGGGAAATTGACGGGATTGAAGGCCGATAAATCCCCAGGGCCTGATAATCTACATCCTAGGCTACTTAAGGAAGTGGCCCTAGAAATAGTAAATGCATTGCTGGTCATCTTCCAAAATTCTATAGACTCTGGAACAGTTCCCATGGATTGGAGGGTAGCTAATGTTACCCCACTATTCAAAAAAGTTGGTAGAGAGAAAAGGGGGAATTTTATAGACCAGTAAGCTTGACATTGGTAGTGGGGAAAATGCTAGAGTGCATTATAAAAGATGTAATAGCAGAGCACTTGGAAAACAGTGACAGGATCGGACAAATTCAACATGGATTTACAAAAGGTAAATCATGCTTGACTAATCTACTGGAATTTTTTGAGGATGTAACTGGTAGAATAGATAAGGGAGTACCAGTGGATGTGGTGTATTTGGACTTTCAGAAGGCTTTCGATAAGGTCCCGCATAAGAGATTAGCGGGCAAAGTTAAAGCACAATGGATTGGGGGCAAGGTATTGACTTGGATAGAGAACTGGTTGGCAGACAGGAAGCAAAGAGTTGGAATAAATGGGTTTTTTTCAGAGCGGCAGGCAGTGACTACTGGGGTACTGCAGGGATTGATGCTAGGACCCCAGCTATTCACAATATATATTAATGATCTAGACGAGAGAACTAGATGTAATATCTCCAAATTTGCAGACGACACAAAGCTGGGTGGGCATGTGTGCTGTCAGGAGGATGCCGAGAAACTCCAGTATGATTTGGACAGGTTGGGTGATTGGGCAGATGCATGGCAGATGCAGTATAATGTGGATAAATGCGAGGTTATCCACTTCGGTGGCCTTGCTAAGACCACACCTTGGCCTAGAAATTGAGTAGCCTTAGCGCCGCATTTGAGGCGCTAGAGGGCCTAGCGCCGGAGTTATGGCCAGTTTAGAAATTCCCTGGGGCCCTAGAATCGGCGGTAGACCGGTTGCGCTGCGCCGGCACCGATGACGTCATCGGTGTGCGCAGCGTCCCGGTTGCCATGCCGACGGGCCCCAGCGCCGAAATTCAGTTGCGGCCGCCTCGCCCGTGGCAGCCGCAACTAAGACTCTGGCAACAGAGTCTTACATCAGTTAGCGCCTGCGCCTTAAGGTCGCGCGGCGGCCGGCCGCTTTCCCGCCGGCCGCCTGCCCGCACCTCCCTCCCCGGACTCCTCCACCCCCCCCCCGCGGAACAGATGCTTCCGGGCTGCGAGCCCGGCACTTCCCCGAGGTGCCGGGCTCATTTTTCTGATGAGTTTACCGGCCAGCGGGCGGGTGCAGGCAGCTCCTCCTTAACTGAAGGAGGAGGCCTGCACTTCCCGAGCCTGCCGCACCGCATCGGGCGCCGCAGCGCCGGAATAGCGCCGCAAAGCGGCAGGTAGCGCCCATTTTCAGGCGCAAACACCCTTCAGTAGCGCCGGCAGCCGTTTGGGCGCGGCGCTACTGAATTTTTGGCGCGCGCAGGGGGACTTAGCGCCGGCGTTAACTTTCCGGCGCTAAAGCCCTGGCGCAGCGCCAACTGAATTTCTAGGCCCTTGAGTATTGTGTGCAGTTTTGGTCACCTTATCTGAGGAAGGATGTTCTTGCCATGGAGTGAGTGCAGCGAAGATTCACCAGGCTGATGCCTGGGAAGGCAGGAACGATGTATGAGGAGAGATTGGGTCGATTGGACTTATACTCGCTAGAGCTTATAAGAATGAGAGGGGATCTCATTGAAACTTATAAAATTCTAACAAGACTAGACAGACTAGATGCAGGAAGGTTGTTCCCGATGGCGGGGGAGTCCAGAACCAGGGGTCACAGTCTAAGGATAAGGGGTTAAGGACAGAGATGAGGAGGAATTTCTTCACCCAGAGAGTGGTGAAACTGTGGAATGCTCTACAACAGAAAGCAGTTGAGGCCAATTCATTAAATATATTCAAGAGGGAGTTAGATATATTTCTTAAGGCTAAAGGGATCAAGGGATATGAGAAGAAGGCAGGGACAGGGTACTGAGTTTGGATGATCAGCCATGATCTCATTAAATGGCAGAGCAGGCTCGAGGAGCCGAATGGCCTATTCCTGCTCTTATCTTCTATGTTTCTATTAGCACCAGGCGCTAAACTTTGCGCAAGGCCGATAATGGTGCCCCTAACGGGGCGATACTGAATTTTTCCCCCAACGTGTAGAAAGTCATTCCAGTGAACCCCATGTGTAGAAAGACATTCCAGTGAACCCCATGTGTAGAAAGACATTCCGGTGAACCCCATGTGTAGAAAGACATTCCAGTGAACCCCGTGTGTAGAAAGACATTCCAGTGAACCTCATGTGTAGAAAGACATTCCAGTGAACCCCATGTGTAGAAAGACATTCCAGTGAACCCCGTGTGTAGAAAGACATTCCAGTGAACCCCATGTGTAGAAAGACATTCCGGTGATCCCCATGTGTAGAAAGACATTCCAGTGAACCCCATGTGTAGAAAGACATTCCAGTGAACCCCATGTGTAGAAAGACATTCCAGTGAACACAATGGGGGTGATTTTAGCTCAGGTGCGGGCTGTTGTCGTGTTATCTGAATTTTGTTCTTCCCACACGAATCTAAATGGATGTGGGAGATTGATGCAATTTTAACTCAATTGGCCAATTGATTTCCAACGTGTGGGAAGCCTTTGCAAGGGGGTTTTTCATGACTGAAAGTCCCCTCCAATGACGTCATCATTGCTGCTGCATTTAAGGTCCACAGCAAGCCTTGCTACTTCTGCAGGTTTCCACGCTTCCTCCATTTGGTGTCAGAGGGACCTGCAGGAAAGATGACAAGCGGGAGAGCAAGAGCAGCTCCTCGTTTTGACGAGGCAGCACTTCAGGCATTGGTGGATGGGGCTGGGGCCAACAGGGAGGTCCTGTTCCCTTCATCTGGGAGGAAGAGGCCTCCCACTCAGACCAAGGCTGTGTGGATGTAGGTGTCTGAGGAGGTCAATTCCTTGGGAGTCACCCGCAGAAACTGGACCCAGTGCAGGAAAAGATTTCATGACCTTCAGCGCACTGGAAAAGTGAGTATGAATTTCCCATCACCCTCAAGCTGATCCACATTGCCTTTACTCACCAGCACTCAGCTTCAGCAATCTCTTCCTCTGCATCCCACTTGACACTGACATACATGTACCCTTACCCATTCCCTCTCTCTCTATGCTCACATTCGCATAACTATTCCAACATGCAGCCCTCACACTCCCTCTCACTCTGATGCTTTGAACACAACTGACAACACACAGGGAGGGCCCTTGGTTTTGCAACCTCACTCCATCTTTGTCTCCTTCTAAGTATCTATGCTATGCAATCTCTTCACTCACTCCTTCATTCTCACTCAACCTCCACTTGTCTCTCTCATTGCAGGAAAAGAGAGCTCACAACAAAAGAGAGCAAGCCAGGACAGGGGGAGGGCCACCCTCAATAGCCCACCTGACTCACTGGGAGGATGCCGTCCTGGAAATCAATGGTGTTGAGGATGATTCGCGCATGGGGGATGGGCAGACGGGTGCAACACAGCAAGCTGGTGACAGAAAAGATTCCCATCTCTCTCTTTGACATTGCATGAGTCGCTGATAATGATTGTCAAGCTGTGACAGATAGACATATGAGCATCTGCAAAATGCTATGTGCATGTAGCCTTGACATCACAACTGTAACTCTTCCCTTTACTCCCCCACAGGACCATCACAAGCATCCGTCCCCCCTAGCGAGGAAGAAGAGGCTGAGCAGCCAGACTCCTCAGAGGAAGCTGCAACCTCTGAGAGCGCAGCGTCAGCAGAATTCTGCGCACCCAGCACCAGCGCAGACACTCACACCTCGGTGGGACCTTCGGGACATAGAGTAGTGTTGTCACCTGGTGTATCACAGCTCACAAGTGAGCATCAGCACATTGTGGAGACAGGGACAGCAGTGGAGAATCCTGGTCGGAGGGCGCAGGACTCTGCCAGCTCGGCTCAGTTGCATGTCGACCCTCTGCCTCTGGGTCCATCCATGAGATCAGCGGTGATGGAACTCCAGGCAGAGATGCAGGAGTCTCTGGCAGGTTTTGTCTCTAGGGTCGCTGCAAGTGTGGAGCGAATGGAGGAGTCCATAGCGAACATGAGCAGAGTCTTTGTGGAGTCATTGGCGCATGAACGCATCAACACGGAAAGGACGGCTAGCTCCGTGTTAAGGCTGGCTACCATGCAGGAGAGGATGGCTACGGTAGAGGAGAGGAGGGCTACGGCCATGGAGGAGCTTAGTCACCAGGGTATGGAAAACATGGTCATTGTTCAGAATGGAATGACATCTCTTGAGGAGCGATAGGCATCTATTGAACAGAGAAACCAGAACTTCATGGAAGTCCTTCTGAGTAGGACTGCCATTGCAGATACAGGTCCCCATGGCCCCCTGATGTGCAGCAAGGTGCTCTCCAGCCACTTGCAGGCGCTGAGGGGGTCCTGACCTGTAGGATTCGCAAAATTGGATTTCATATTAATAAGGGTTAAATGGCAGAAGAGGCCGTGATTTTAAAGACTGTTTTAAAAGAAGCCCAGAAAAAGGGGCATACAAAATGGCCGCCATACCATGTGATCAGCTTATTGGAACACTTTAAAATGGTTCCTGCGCAACCTCAGACAGTTTTGTGGATTCAATCCACAGTAAGTTCTGGAAGCCGTTCCTGAGAGAACGAAACCAGACCCACAGGTATGCATATGGATTAGATGCAGATCCACTCAAGATCGGCCTGGAGACAGAGGCCATCAAGATGGTGCCCCAGACAAAAGTGGACAATTTCATATTCATGAGAACAGCACCCAGGACTAGATAACGAGATCAGCAGGACATTCAAAACAATGAAAGCCATTTCCAACCAGAGATGGGCCTGTTACCAGTCGCTTAAAATGATTTTAAATATAACTGCCCCGCTGTGCTCAAAACCCGCCAAAGTTAAAACAAAGACTAACCTGATTTTGGGCGGGAAGTGAGGCCTCGGGAAGAAAGGTATATCTGGAGAGACTTTTCGGCAGTTAAAGACACAAGAAGCACTCGGAAGCAGTCGGGACAGGCAGGCTAGAGCGAGTTGGAAGGCAGACAGTTGCAAGCCTGCAGCTTGAACACAGACACGCCGGGTTGGAGAGCTGGAAACACGCAGCTTGAATCCGGACACCCAGAAGAAGGAGCAGTCAATCGCAGGCGTTCCGCCCCGGGGAAGCACATCGGGAGATCATCGACCATCCCCGGGCCGTTGCCGGAACGAGAGGCCATAAACCCAGCTTGGGAGAAGAAACAAAAAAATAAAGGTCCCAAGCGAAGAAACCTTCCAGCCACCGCGGCCCGGTAGAAGAGAGGAAAGGAACCTGAAGAAGCGATGGGAGCCAGCCCAAGTCTCCTCTGACCAGGGTCGAGCCGACGATCCTCGACCCCGCCGACATCCAGGCCCGCCGGTGTCCAGCCGCCCCCGACCCCCACCTCAGGAGAGAGGTGTGGCACAGCTCGCAGGGGCTCCACGATCCACGTGGAGACGAGACGCCTGAAAGGACCAAACACAGACTCGTTTTCAAAACCTTGCACTTCCTAGTGGGATTGGTGAGCATGTTTCTGGCCCTTCACAATCAGATCTAGATAGGTTTAATAAGGGGGTGGATTTAAGAGTACAATTAACATGAGTTGTTGTCCCTCGATGTTCCGTGTGTTTCCTTATTTCATGATGATCTTTGTAGAATATAAGATGCCTGTATTTGCCTTAGTTAGTATAATGTCGTTATGATTTGTTTGTGTTTGTTTTTCCCTCACATGTACCGTACTCTTATCTGTGTTGCATTTGATTTGATATATTTTTCCATTTGCAATAAAATTTCATTTTGATTCATCAAACTTGGTCTACACGAGTTTTCTCTACATTGTAGTTCCTGCGCCTAAGTCCAGAGTACAGAATCGAACCACTCAAGGTTTACTGTGCAAAAGAGAGAGGCCTCTGGTGAGAGAAACCTCTGGGAAACCTCTCGAGGAACGAAACCCCTTACAGACCTATGAGAGGGAGGTTGGTGGCAGACCTCAAGGAAGTGGGGTCTCCTCTCCAAGCGCTCACACTTCCATGCCACTGCAGAGCCCTCGGTCAGAGCCCCACCGGAGTCCACACCCAAGTGAGATAGATGTCTCAACCCCTGCACAGCCGCAGGTGCAGCAGACTCACAGGCTCGCAACCCCAGAGGACGCTTGCCAAAGGTGTCGAGACAGGAGCAGCAGGAGAGTGAGCAAGGGGCCTCCACATCTGCTGAAGCCACAGGGAAAGCACTACGTAGGAGCATGTGTAAGAGGAAAATTCTGCACAAGTAGTCACAAGGGTAGTCACTTGGGTGAAATGTGTTTATTGTGAAAATGCCATCAGTTGGTTCTTGTACATAAAAATTCTGATGGCAACTGTTGCAGTTGTGGCATGTCTCATTTCGCGAATGGGACTTTCACACTGAGGGCTTAGGATTACTTGCAGTTGTCAGTATGCTGGTCAAATAGCTAGGAATCCGCAGGGTCTTGGCCATTGTCGATGCTCAGGTTAGAAACTGCAAAGCAAAAATGCTTGATTGACTAGGCTAAGCAAATCTGGCCAGGATGCGTGCGTTCCTAGCATCCCGGGCAGCAACGTTCTCGCGTAATGCTGCCGCTGGTTGATGGGCCTCTGCAGGATCTTCATTTTCGCCCTCCTCCTCCTCCTCCTCTGAGGAGGAGGATATGTGAGGAGCCACTTGGTCCTCAAGAATCTGCAAGCCAAGTCGCTGTGCCATGTTGTGAAGTACACAGCAAACCACGACGATTCTGGAGACCCTGGCTGCTGAGTACTGTATGGCTCCACCTGATCTATCCAGGCATCTGAAGCGCATCTTCAGCAAACCGATGGTTTGCTCGATAATGGATCTGGTGGAAATGTGGCTGGAGTTGTAGCGCTCCTCAGCTTCGTTTGCTGGCCTCCTCAACGGCGTCATTAGCCACGTCCTCAGGGGATAGCCCTTCTCTCCAAGTAGCCATCCGTTAAGTTGGTCTGGCAGACTGAATAGCAGAGGGACACTAGACTGGTGCAGTATGAAGGAGTCATGGCAACTGCCAGGGTACATGGCACAAACATGCAAAATTTCCTTCTTGTGATCACACACCAGCTGAACGTTGAGGGAGTGGAAGCCCTTGTGGTTGACAAAAATACCTGGATTGCGATGGGGTGCACTAAGGACCACATGTGTGCAGTCAACGATGCCCTGCACCCTTGGAAAGCCTGCCAGATTAGCTAATCCAACCGCACGCGCCGTGACACTTGCTTGATCCTTGGTGAAATGGATGTGATTGTGCGCGAGGGCAAAGAGGGCATCGGTTACCTGCGTGATGCAAGTGTGTGCAGCCGCCTGGGAGATGCCGCTGATGTCTGCTACTGATCCCTGGAATGAGCCTGAGGCAAAAAAGTTGAGTGCGATGGTGACTTTGATGGCCACTGGTAATGGTTGTCCACCTGGTCCTCTGGGCAGCAGGTCTTGCTGTAGCATTGCGCAGATGTCAGTCACTACCTCTCGTGAAAGTCAGAGCCGCCTTTGGCACTGCTGCTCAGACATGTTGAGGTAGCTGACCCTGCATCTGTAGACGCTGTTTGGGGGGTATCTCCTGCGCCGACGGGCTTCCAGGCGCTGGCCCCTTCTGGCCTGTACAACTTCAGGTGGGTGAGCAGCAGCCTGGTGCTCCTGCTGCTGCTGCTGTTGCTGGTGCTGCTGTTGTTCCTGGTTCTGCTGGTGCTGCGGCTGGTGCTCGAGTTCCTCTAATGCCCAGATGGGAAGGAAAGAAATGGCTCCCATACTTCTGGTATATGCCTCCGTTGAGGAAGTGCTGAGTGAAGATGGTGAGAGGGGTTTCCCAGGAGGTCACACTGGAGATGTGTGTGAGGCACCAACCTTCCACAGGTGTGGTTAAGCCTTGTAAAAGTTGCCCCACAGCTGAGACCATGAAGTCCTGCCACCTGCAAATCATGGCTGATCAAATCTCCTATTTAATGGTTGACCTGCAGTTGAAAGTCACCAATGCAATAGTGCTCCCACCAGGTTTCACATTTGTAATTCCCACCAGGCGTGTTTTACATGGGAAAAGGGTTAAAGTTGCAAGGGCCTGTTAAAATAGGATTATAGAGGCCATTTAGTGGTAATTAAGGGCCTTAAAGACCAGTCCCACCTGTTGGATGCGGGACAGAGTCGGGACCATCAGACACGCCTGGGTTAAAATTGCTCGGAGTCGGGAACCAGGCCCGGGGGGGGGTCCTGCCTGCCATTTTTTGCGATTTTAACCCCCCGCCCGCCTCAAAGCCCGCCTCACGGCCCAATGAAAATCGAGGCCAATGTGTAGAGAGACATTTCAGTGAACCCCATGTGTAGAAATACATTCCGGTGATCCCCATGTGTAGAAAGACATTACAGTGAACCCGATGAGGCAGAAATTACGATCCCTATGGTTAAAGTACACGCTGTGTACTCACCCGTAGGGACATCGGAAATGCCGGATTCAGGCATGCACTGGGCATGCGATGAAACCGGCATTTCCGATCTGTCAAGAAAGCTCTTGACAGATCGGATGCCTGCCCTGGAGCAGAGCCTCTGCGGGTGAAGAGTTCTGTTCATTGAAGACCCTCTGCCCGCAGTAAACACTTACAATTCTTGCACCTGTAAAACCAGGTGCAACATAAGAACATAAGAAGTAGGAGCAGGAGTAGGCCAGACGGCCCCTCGGGCCTGCTCCGCCATTCAATAGGATCATGGCTGATCCGAACCTAGACTCACGTCCACTTCCCTGCCCGCTCCCCATAACCCCTAATTCCCTTATCAGCTAGGAAACTGTCTATCTCCGTTTTAAATTTATTTAATATCACAGCTTCCACAGCTCTCTGAGGTAGCAAATTCCATAGATTTACTACCCTCTGAGTGTAGAAGTTTCTCCTCATCTCAGTTTTGAAAGGGCAGCCCCTTATTTTAAGATTATGCCTCCTAGTTCTAGTCTCACCCATCAGTGGAAACATCCTCACCGCATCCACCCGATCAAGCCCCCTCACAATCTCATATGTTTCGATAAGATTGCCTCTCATTCTTCTGAATTCCAATGAGTAGAGGCCCAACCTACTCAACCTTTCCTCATAAGTCAACCCCCTCATCTCCGGAATCAACCGAGTGAACCTTCTCTGAACTGCCTCGAGAGCAAGTATATCATTTCTTAAATATGGAAACCAAAACTGTACGCAGTATTCCAGGTGTGGCCTCAGCAGTACCCTGTATAACTGAAGCAAGACTTCCCTGCTTTTATACTCCATCCCCCTTGCAATAAAAGCCAAGATTCCATTGGCCTTCCTGATCACCTGCTGTGCCTGCATACTAACCTTCTGTGTTTCATGCACCAGGACCCCCAGATCCCTTTGTACTGTAGCACTTTGCAGTTTCTCTCCATTTAGATAACTTGCTCTTTGATTTTTTCTGCCAAAGTGCATAACCTCACACTTTCCAACATTATATTCCATCTGCCAAATTTCTGCCCACTCACTTAGCCTGTCTATTGTCCTTTTGCAGGTTTTTTATGTCCTCCTCACTCACTGCTTTCCCTCCCATCTTTGTATCGTCGGCAAACTTGGATACGTTGCACTCGGTCCCTTCCTCCAAATCGTTAATATAGATTGTAAAGAGTTGGGGTCCCAGCACTGACCCCTGCGGAACACCACTAGTCACTGATTGCCAACCCGAGAATGAACCATTTATCCCAACTACTTTATGTGCCTTTGTTTTCAGTCGGATACTATCCTTTATTACTTTACTTAGCCACGGATGGCCATCTTTCCTTTTACGCCCCTTTTTCCTCAGTGGAATATATTTTTCTTGAAAGTTGTGAAATATCTCCTTGAATGTACACCACTGCTCATGTACCTTGCTCAGGTGCAAGGCCTGCTTTTACCATGCTAAGAATTGAAGTTAAAATAATGTTTTTTCCAACTGATTTATCATTTAAAAATACTTTAAAGAAAGGTAAGTTTAATTTTAGCCCCGTTAAAAACTTTAATTATTTTTTTCAAAAATTGAAATTTATGTAATTTATAGTCATTTTAAAAATGTGGGTTTTTAAAATTTATTTGAAGTTCTACTTATGTTTTGGTGGTGATCTCTATTCATAGATTTGACAGGTCTTCCTGTCAAATCTGTGAATGGAGATTCCCTGCTCTGATTGGCTCCCCATGGCCCACGTGATCCCAGGGATGCTGTGAACTACCTGCGCCCCTGGGATATGTGTGCCCTGCACACCGGCAGTTTGAAGAGGCACAGCAACGGAACTCTGCGCCTCCCGGGAGCCCTCCTGTCCAGGCGGAGATTTTTCCAAATCGCGGCCCTCCGCCCGCGGAAGGGCTGCGAATGAAATGTTTGGGCCTATGTGTAGAATGTCATTACACACAAAACCCCATTCCTTTAATTGTATTATTTCAACCATTTTATAATATAAAAATTACAGTTCTATGGTTCTGATGGGAACTGATGATAGATTGAGGAGCTCAAACCTGAATATGATCTTGGTAGGAATAGCTTTGTCAGTCTCCATAGTTTGTAATGATGGGGTTTGTTTGAAATGTGTGTGGTATCTTGAGGTGGCCATAGATGGAGACAGACACAGGTTAACTCCGTAACATGGTTTAATCAACACTTGCACATAAAAGCTTCTGCCATGAGGCAGCAAAAACAAAGAGTACAACCAGTACAGATCAGACTTAACTCAGGAGCCCAATTGCCACAGCACCACCTGGTGGATCAGGTAACTCATAACCTCCCAGGTTACTACACACCTCCCCCCTTAAGATTGCCATATGCAATTCTTAAACAATAACCCTTACTAGGTACTACGTTTTAATTAACCAGTATGCTCTAACCATGGTTAACCCCTGACTAATTTAACAGGTTTGTATAAGTCTTTCTGGTTGCTTGCAAATCCTTTGTGAATGCCTTAATTCCACTTGTGGTGGATTCTCAGATTCACTCGCACTTGAGATTGGAGTAGTCTCTGATGTTGGTTTTACTCTGTCCCACTGTGGCCTGGCAGTACCAGTGTCCACTGGCACTTTATAAGCCGTGCTGGGTCCTGGAACAGCCTCCTCGACTGCCCTTTGTTCCATCTGAGGCAGTTCCCCCTGCTGCCGGCTGAAAAGCTGATCCACATGCCGACAAACCCCTCGACCATCCCCTAGTAACACGGAGTATGACACAGGTCCTATAATGTCCTGGATTAGTCCTGGTATCCATTTAGGTCCATAGCCGAAGTTCCGGGTGTACACAGAGTCCCCTATGAAGAAATGGCGAGCTTCAGTATGTTTGTCATGGTACGCTTTTTGGTTTGTTTGTTTTGTCTCAACCTTGCTTTTGAGATCTGGGTGTATCAGGTCTAACATGCACCGCAACTTTCTCCCCATCATCAACTCAGCCGGAGAAAGCCCCGTGGTAGCTTGGGGTGTTAAATGATAACTAAACAAGGCTCTATTGAGCTTGGTCTCCAGGGTGTCACCTGAGCTCTTCCTCATGAGCTCCTTAAAAGTCTGCACGGCTCGCTCGGCTAACCCATTT
The DNA here is from genome assembly GCF_052327205.1 of Somniosus microcephalus. Lineage (NCBI taxonomy): Eukaryota > Metazoa > Chordata > Chondrichthyes > Squaliformes > Somniosidae > Somniosus > Somniosus microcephalus. The sequence continues at coordinate 94,023,109 of NC_140998.1, read as the reverse complement.
GAGGCTGGGTGATATGGAGCCGAGGTGACATGTGTGATTCCATTCCTTACCATGAATTCTTTGCTCCCTTCACTAACAAAACACTGTGCATTGTCGGATACAATCATTTCTGGAATACCATGCGTGCTGAAGCTGTTCCTGAGACAATTCAGTGTGGCATCAGTCATTGCAGAGCTCACTGGATAAACGTCGATCCACTTTGAGTGAGCGTCTACCAGCACCAAAAACATTTTGCCCCTAAAAGGTCCCGCATAGTCTATGTGAATTCTCCTCCAGGGTTTGCTGGGCCACTCCCAGGGATGGAGTGGTGCCCGGCAGGTGCTTTCCTCTGTTCCTGACATATAGTGCATGACTTTACCTTTGACTCAATTTCAGCATCCAAGTTAGGCCACCACAGGTAGCTCCTAGCCAGTCCTTTCATTCTAGTCATTCCTGGGTGCGATTGATGCAACTGTTCCATCAAAGTAGAGCGTCCCCGCTCTGGGACTATGCTGCGTGCTCCCCATAGCACACATCCATCTTGGACACTGAGCTCGTGCTGTCTCTGTCTGTACGGCGTGAACTCCGGTCCCTCACGGTGATCTGGCCAGCCTTTCAACACATACTCACGGACCCTTGACAGAACGGGGTCCTTGGCTGTCCAGCCCTGGATTTGTACTGAAGTCATCAGGGGACTGATCTCCTGATCCAGCATCAGGACATACTCCTCAGGGGGAAGTACTGCAAGGAGATTTTGAGGGGCAGGCGGCTGAGAGCATCCGCGTTCCCGTTTTCCTTGCTGGCTCTGTACGTGATCACATATTCATAGGCTCTTAGTATTAATGCCCATCTCATTATTCTCTGTGATGCCATTTGAGGCACTGCTTTCATCTCATTCAGTAAGCTAATAAGAGGCTTGTGGTCAATACTGATTACAAACTTCCTCCCATATATGTACTTATGGAATTTCTTTACTCCAAATATAATGGCCAACCCGTCTTTATCAAGCTGTGAATAGTTATTTTCCGCAGCTGTGAGCGTGCGTGAAACAAACCCGATGGGCCTTTCCGCTCCATCTGGCATGCGGTGGGCCAACACTGCCCCCACTCCATAGGGTGATGCATCGCAGGACATTATCAGCTCCTTCTTCTCGTGATAATGCACTAACACCCTGCTGGACTGAAGTAGCTCCTTTGACTGCTGAAACGCTTTCGCTTGCTCTGGCCCCCAACGCCATGGCTCCTCCTTTCTCAGCAGTTTGTGCAGGGGTGCCAGCAGCATCGATAAGTTTGGAAGAAACCGGTTATAATAATTCAGGAGCCACAGATAGGCTTTCAGTTCAGTCACTGAGGTGGTTGCATCCTGCACTGCCCGCACTTTCCCTGGTAATGGATGGAGGCCTGTGGCATCCACCCAATGTCCCAGGAATGTAACTTCCTTCTCCATGAAACTACACTTACTCCGTTTCAGGCATAGCCCCGCCTCTTCCAGCTGCTGTAGCACTTTGTCCAGTGTTTTTAAGTGATCCTGATCGTCACTTCCTGTTAGCAGAATATCATCTAAGTACACGGCCACCTTTGGAATGCTCTGCAGAATGCCCTCCATAGTCCGTTGGAATATTGCTGGGCTAGAACTGACACCAAATGGTAACCTGGCATACGTGAACAGCCCCTTGTGCGTGTTCACTGTGACAAACTTTTTTGATTCTTCATCTAGCAATATCTGCTGATACGCATGACTCATGTCGTTTGCTGAATCTTTGTCCCCCAGCGAGCGATGTTAACATGTCCTCCATTCTCGGAATGGGGTACTGTTCCAGTGATGATACTCTGTTCACTGTTAACTTATAGTCACCACACACCCTTACGTTACCATCGGGCTTCAATACCAGGACTATTGGTGCCGCCCAGTCTGAAAATTTCACTGGTTCTATTACTTTGTCCTTTAGCAGGCGATCTAGTTCTGCCTCCACCTTGGTTTTCATTGTAAAAGGTACCGACCTTGGTTTAAAGAAACGAGGCGTGGCATCACTGGCTACATGAATCTTGGCTGTGGCTCCCCTTAAGGTGCCCAGTTCGTCCTTGAACACTAACTCATGCTTCATCAGCACTTCTTGCAGTGCCTCTGTACTGTCCTCCATTTTATTCATTGCCTGCCAGTCCACACTCAACTCACTGATCCACCCTCGCCCTAACAGGTTTGGCCCCGACCCTGCTACCACTACCACCGTAAGCTCTTTGGTGACTCCTTTGTGTTCCACTTGTACTTCGGCTGCCCCCAAAATGTCCACCTTCTGTCCTGTGTAGGTTTTGAGATTAATGGGGCATGTACCTAGCTCTGGTACTTTTGCTTCCCCCCATAGCTTGGCGTACTCAGTCTGCGACATTATGGTTACGCTACATCCGGTGTCAATCTCAAACTTTACTTGACCTCCGTTCACTATCAAATACTGAGTGAGAGGGGGTATGTTGGGCCTTGAAGTGTCTATACTGTATATAGTGAAAACCTCCTCACTACTCACTAGACTCTTCCTCTTGTATGTAATTTGCCCGCTTTGTGTACTTCTCCCTCCCCCCTTTAGTATGCTTTGCCCCTTTAGCACTGCTTCTCTCACTCACTGCCCTTTTACAGACTTTCTTTAAGTGCCCTATTTTTCCACAATTGTGGCACTTTGCCTTTGCAAACCTGCAGTCCTTTGCATAATGGCTCATCCCGCCACATCGGTAGCAATCCCCAACCCCGACTGGTGGACTTTTTGCGCCAGCTTCCATCTTGAAAACAGCTCCTCCCACTGGTTTACTCCATTTCTCCTTGCTCATACTGTTTAAGTCCTTAATGTCCTTGTTAGCCGTCTCCATGGTTTGTGCTTTTTTAAGTGCCATCTCAAACGTTAATCCTTCTTCTGACAGCAACCTTTGCTGTATACTGTCGTCGTTAACTCCGCATACTAGTCTGTCCCTTAACATGACTGTGAGCGCATTTCCAAAATTACAGTCCTGTGCGAGCTTCCGAAGCTCCTCCACATACTCAGTAATGCTTTCTTCCGGCCTCCTAATCCTCGAATTGAATTTCCATCTCTGTACTATTTCACTAGGTTTTGGATTGAAATGATTCTTTAGTAGACTCACCAACTCGTCAAAAGATTTTTCTCCTGGCCGCTCCAGGCTCAGCAGATTCCTCATCCATGTATAGGTTTGCGCTCCCACACAACTCAGTAAAATGGCCCTTTTCTTTTCAGCACTGTCCACCTCGTTTGCCATAAAGAAATGGCCCAGTATTTCACAACACTCCTCCCAAGACTGCGACTTGCTGTCAAAAGGTGCCACGGAGCCTACCGTTCCTGCCATCCTTGGAGTCCGGTCACTTCAGCCAAAAAATCAAACTCCGTTTCGACTCCCGCGGCCTAGCCTCGTGCTTTTCCGACTAGTTTGCTAACCAACCCGAGCACCTCTTCCGAATACTCCCTAACTATGACTGGTCCACCAAAACTTTTCCGTCCTTTATTCTCGTCGCCATATGTGGTATCTTGAGGTGGCCATAGATGGAGACAGACACAGGTTAACTCCGTAACATGGTTTAATCAACACTTGCACATAAAAGCTTCTGCCATGAGGCAGCAAAAACAAAGAGTACAACCAGTACAGATCAGACTTAACTCAGGAGCCCAATTGCCACAGCACCACCTGGTGGATCAGGTTACTCATAACCTCCCAGGTTACTACAATGTGCATGAAATGCTTGTGTAATATAGTGACAATAAGCATAAAGAGGGCATTATTCAATGACAATTGAAGGAAGATGAGTCAAGACTAGGCTCGAGTAAGTTGAAAACAACAAAAAGTAACAACACCAAGCTCAATAGCTTGGAATTTGCTGTAAATTCTTGCCTCCATTGAAAAGGATACTTATAGATTCTGGATGCTCATTTTTAATGTTTGCAGTTCTGGATGGCTCATTGAAAGTTTCAGTTGTGCTGATTGCTTGTCTCCTTCAGAAACACAAGCTCAGCAAAAAGATATTTAAGCACACTTTAATATTTCAGTAATTTCCTTTTGTAGTTAAACTTTTATTGCAAACGTTAAGCAGTAAAAAACCTTTTGGTAATTTAATAAAAGCTGGCAGCAATTCATATAATTCTTTCTTGCTCATAAAATGTGTATTAAAGCTTTAAGTACAATTGTGAAGTATTGTACAACTGTCCCGAGTAGTTGCTTATTTGGAAAATTAAGCATTATAAAATCTTTACTAAGGGCTTTAAGAAACAATAATCAATGTGTGCTACCATTGCCCCCTCGTTTCATTCCTTACAGTGTTTCCTGGAAGTATTTTACAAAGATAAAACATTTCAAAAAACACATTTTAACTACTGTCGCTCTTCAGATTTTATTACTATCATCAGATTAATGTTCCTTTGCAGCTCTGAATGTTAGGGTGACTATAAGTAAATGCATTCAGTGAAGCTTTTGTCTGATCACATGAACAGGCACAAGCCTACAATAAGCTACCTGCTGACATCAACTGTATAATTTTTATGAGCTAATAACTCAGAGTTGTCTTCAGTCCTGAAGCAGGGGCAGTCATGCAATGATTTATATGGTTATGAAACACAGGCTCTTAATATCTTAATCTGAAACCAAGAGAGTAGATCTGAAGATAGCTGAGAAAAAAAATACTGTCATGGTGGATAATGTCTTTGAAATAATAAAATTATTGTAGGCCACTGAGAATTGATACATTTCCATTTAGCAAAAGAACCTTACTAACTTATGTGCAATATAAATATTGATGAACTCTACATGCTCACAAACATTATTTTTGGAACAATATATTTTTACTATTTGTCCACACTGTCAAATACCGCCCAGAATCACACTTTTACTGCTGTCTAACACCTTGGGCGGGAATTTTCACAGGAAAAAGCTGGTGGGTTGGAGGTGGGCGGGAGGTGAAAGATAGAAAAGTCTAAAACCCAACCCCAACCCGCCCACTTTCACCTTCTACTCAGGCAGGACGGGAGCGGGCAGCCAACCCACTGCCAGGAGGTGAGTTGGCATTTTAAATATTAAAATGAGGCCTGAAGCCTCTGCTTTAACCTGCTGTGCAGGTTTAACTGAAGGCGGCCAAGAATCCTGGGGCTCGGGATTCCTGGTAGCTGCAATGAGGCGAGCACAGCCTCGGGGAGCAATCTTTGTGGGCCAGGAAGAGCAGGAGTGCTTCCTCCCGGCCCCCCAAGCTCCCCCACCATAAGCCCGCCCCTCCCTGGAGTTCGGGGGTGGGACCCTCCCCAGCCCGCCCCTCCCTGGAGTTCGGGGGTGGGACCCTCCCCAGGGATCGGGACTCAGCCCCGGGGATGGGACCACCCAGGGTTGGGATCCCCGCCCCCACCCCACTTCACCTGGACCCAGCACCTGCCTGGTCCTGCAGTGTCCTGGTCAGCATTCCCCGCCTGACTGGAAACCAGCCTGTCAATTCGGCTGACTTTCAGGCGGGGAACCTACCCATTACGACACATGCACGCTGTGGAGTTAAAACTCTGCAGCGTGCGGGGCTCCAGGTTTCCCGGCGTCTACCACGCCCCACCCCGCACCCTGCGGATGGGAAACTGGAAAATCCCAGCTCTTTCAAAGGAAGAAAATGGATTGGAGTATTAACAAACACTGCATGCAGGAACCATGTAGTTGCCGGATTTGTATAAATGCTTTATTCACCAAGCTAAATGAATAGTAAGAAATAACGATACCCTATTAATATGATAATATCCTATGATAAGGCTGCTGTAATTGCCTCGTAATTAACTTGTTTTCTGTATAAATGTTCTAACTGAGGAAATATACTCACTTAAAACAATTAGTCTAATAACACATTCCTGGCTGTGCAATTGGAAGGAATCACAAATAAAAATCAGATATCAGCATTGTATGGTATGTGTATAGTCGAGAGAAATCAACAGGCCTGAGAAAGAATTTGTACGCTACAAAAAATGTTTTTCATAAAAAAGATTCAGCAGTAAGAAACTGAGAAGTGGCCCCAAACCTTGTTAGTTCATAGCAAAATAACTTTCTATCGAAATGGATGAATAGACACTTGATTCTGGAGAAGGACACAGATGAACTATTGCAACTGGTTTTGAGTACAAAATCCCTGTAAAAAGTAAGCTGTTGTATTTATAATAACAACAGAAAATGCTGGAAATACACAGCAGGCCAGGCAGCATCTGTGGAGAGAGAAACAGAATTAACGTTTCAGGTCTGTGACTCTTCGTCAGAACTGCTGTTGTATTTATAGTTTGTTTTGTTTTAAGCTGGATTCCTCTCTAGTGATGTCCTTCCTTAATAATTATCCATTTATTAGAAATTGTACTTCCAATTTCTGAGTCCAAATCGTTTATGTAAATGATGAACAACAATGGTTCCAGCACCGATCCTTACGGAACACCACTTCCCAACATTTGACAATCTGAACAACTAGCTTTAACCCCTACTGTCTGTTTTCTGTTTTATAGCCAGCTTGCTATCCATTCTGCTACTTATCCCCTAACTCCACATGATTGATTCAGCCATGAGTCTACGATGCGGTAATTTATCAGAGGCTTTTTTAGAATCCAAATATATTACGTCTACTACATCACCCTTATCTACACTTTCTGTTACTTCTTCAAAGAATTCAATAAACTTGGTCAAGCATGATCTTTGCTTTTTGGAATCTATGCTGACTACTCTTTATTATATTTTAATTTTCTGGATATTTTTCTATTACATCTTTGAGGAAGAATTCCATTGGCCTAGAAATTGCGGCCGGAGGTGTACCTCCGGAGTATACCTCCAACCCACAAAACATTTACAAAATTACCTCCTGGCACCCAGGCTGCGAAGCATTGTAATGACAAAGGAGAATTCCATTGCAATCATTTATGAAGGGAATCCCTTAATGATATGCAATGGAATCCTCAAATAATTATACCATGTACACAATCCTAATAATTATAGAATTGGAATTTTATTCATAGGTTGCTTCATTGCACCAACCACAATAAAAATTAAATTTTTTGATAAAATAATTTTAAACATCATTAAAGACTGTATTCTGGTCCAATATTTGCATGAACTCATTTAAAGTGTATGTGCATAATTTTCAATTTTTAAATGTTTCATTTAAGCCTTATATATACCCTTACATTGATGCACCTGCTTTCACCAGCCGCAAGAGTTGCGTGGGCAATTTCTGGGCCGTTGTTGGGCAAATAGCCAAACTCTGTGCCAGTAATACTCATTTTTCAGGTGGTTCAAATTATCTGTCAAGGGGCCTTTCAAAGGCCATATGACAGCGTACTCTGAGTACACCATTGCAGACACTGCAGTTTCAGGGCCATTATCTTTCCTCCCACCAACATTAAGCTAATTGGCCTGTAGTTCCCTGGACTTGTTCTAGCTCCCTTTTTATATGCAGGAATCACATTAGCTGTCAACTAGTCCTCTTGCACTATTCCCTTTTTTAGTGATTGTTAAAATATATATTTTATAGTGTTCTATCTCTTCCTTAACTTCTTTCAATATGCGTGGATGCAATCCATCTGGACCAGGGGGTTTATCCTCTCTAAGTTTGATTAGTTTATCAATTATCCCACCCTTTCTATCTTAAATGTCTTTCTATCTCTTTTGCTCTCTTCTTTTAATGTCATGTCCACCATGTTAGTCTCCCTGGTAAATACCGAGGCAAAGTAATTATTTAATATTTCTGCCATTTTTCGTCATTACCTGTGAGTGGCCCTATCCCTATCCTGATTTTTCTTTTGTTATTTATGTGTCTGTACAATACTTTACTATTTCTTTTTATATTCCTTGATAACTTAATTTTGGATTGTTTTAGCAAAAGGCATGATTGGGCTGAATGGCCTCCTTCTGTTCTGTAAACCTTTATGGTTTGTCGGTAGTACTTTGAAGATTTACCGAAATTATATATTATTAAACAACAACATGAATGCTTGAAAAAATTGATTAATGGGGGCTCTAACAGACGTTTTTGAGAGGGTACAGACTGAAAATATTGTTTCTATTAGTGTGCAAGTTGGTGACAATGAGCCACAAATTCAGGATGATTATTCAAAGAATGAGGGGAAGAAGTTAGGAAACATTTTTTCCCACAAAGGGTTATTAGAACATGCGTGCCTAACCATATAAGGACATTGAGGCAAAACTATGGATTTGCCCTCTGCTGTATCTTTGGAAGATAAGCTGAACAACCGGAGAAACAGAGTAAGTGGTTGAAAATGCCGAGTTAAATCGTATCTCTGGGGATCAGCCAATCTCCCGTCATAGTTAAGGCAGAAGATTGACAAAAAACCCCATGGAACTTCTGGGCATACAGTGCCATTTAAAATTAAATTGGATTGATATTGGAACAGGAAGAATATAAAATGATATGGGAAAAAGGCAGGTCAATGGGATTAGAGTAGCTGGCAGCAGTTAACAACAACAACAACTTGCATGTATATAGCGCCTTTAACATAGTAAAACATCCCAAAGTGCTTCACAGGAGTGTTATCACACACAATTTAAAGAGCTCACACCCACACAGGATCAATAGGCCAAATGTTATTCTTCTGTGCTGTAATTTCTAGGAAATTGATGTAATGCTGTTGGTATTTCAACATATCTAAGCTCAGCTTTTTTCTCTTTATGTGCAAGACTTTCTCTGGATTTTCACTTCTCCCTCTTCTCCTGTGAGATATAATTACTGAAAACTGAATCTTCAACATTCTCCTTCCATGGTAATCTGAGAAATGACAAATGGTATTGTAATTTCTATCCTTTACTGGATAACTAATTGTTCTTTGATCCATGCTGTAGTGCCTAATGGATTCTTACATTTCTTGGGGCCTGGCACAGTCTTGGAATACAAACACCATTACTTGAAGAGTTTAGGTCACAGTCATTACCAAGGAAGGGTTACCTTCAGAAGCAAGCAATCAGAACTTCCTTGATACAAAACCTGGATGGTGTCAGAGCCTCAGAAAGCATCAACTCATTCAATAGCTCTAATTATCATCAGGAAAAATAATTCTGAAGCAATAAATTGGCTATTGATGAGAAGGTATACATGCTCCAGCACACTGATTTGCATGCAGAGAGATTGCAAGCTAGCTGTTTCTGTGGACCCCATTTGATCTGTTGAAGAGATTAAATGCAGGTTAGATGTCTGCGTGGTAGCAATTCAGGGCTGAGCTGACCACCTTACTGTCTTTTAGCAGATCCCTATGCAGCTGCATTTTTCATGTATTTTTTTTCTTTGAATTTATCTCCTTTTGGACATTCTGTGACAAGTGATGGATGACTCACATATTTTGGATTCCCAACTTAAGCTCTTGTGTGCTCTATGGTGAATGCAATCTATATTGCATTTTCTGCATACACAGGTAAACTAAAAATAGGTTAATTTAATTTATTATGTTGACATTTTAAAACATTAGCAGCCTAGTAGAAATAGCAGTGGGGCAATTACCTCAATCTTGAATTTTGCAAACTTGAGCCCAAGTTAATAGAGTGAACTGCTAGAAAGAAAAAAGACTTGCATTTTTATAGCACCTTTTACGACCTCAGGACGTCCCAAAGCGCTTTGCAGCCAATGAAATACTTTTTGAAGTGTAGTCACTGCTGTAATGTCAATCAAGTCTTCCTGCCCGAATAAGTTTGTTTCATCTTTGCTGGGCCACTGAGTGATGCGTAGCACAGAAACAATGCACTCAATCTCAGCATGACAAATTAGTAGTTAACAAACCCTGACATTATTCCACCTATTTATTGGCAAATCAAGTAGTTAGCAATCAAGATCACTCCCTACCCTCCTGTCTGGGGTGCTATGTCATGTTAGTGAATGGGATATAAAAGGAAAATGGGACAAAATAAAAACAGAGCAACACACAAAGAACAGAACTTGTGCTCTGAACAGCCTCTGAACTGCTAGTGAGAAATGTACTAATTGACCTGAAAATCTGTGGGCTATCCTTTCTGACGTGAGTGTCGGGATGTGGCCACTGGTGACCTTCGGCTCTGAGCCAATCAGAATATGTGAGATCGGGGCAGGGGTGGGTGGGCAGGGAGGAGATTATCCTGTTTATTTAATAGGGGTGAGCGGGTACCCATGACACTAAGAAAGCATCTCTGGCACCTGCCAGGATGTAAAGGCCACACAGACTGCAGTGGTTCAAAAAGAAGGCTCACAATCACCTTCTAAGGGCAACTAGGGATGGGCAATAAATGTCAGCATTGTCAACGACACCCAGATCCTAAGAATGAATATAAAAAAAGGCTTAATTGTTTACTCCACAGGCTCTCACCAGGCTCCAAGATGCACCAACCCCTTGAAACAGCCACAGGCTTTAAATCCTGCAACAGTGTTTTCTCAGGCCCTTATGAGTGTTCCTAATAGGTTGTTGTAAGTCCAGTCCATCAACAGAACCCAACATGCCCACAACTTGCAAATGAGCCCAGACGGAAAATTAGGGCTGAAGAAGTGATGTCAGGTGCTATTTAAATGCACTATGCACGTATATTGTACTCAATTCTATGGGCCCCAGGCTAATCAGTACTTATATCTAAGCTAGCTGTTAGTGATTTCAGCACAACAATTCAGCACGCTATCAGCTGGACTCAAACCATTAGTAATTTTATGGTCATATTCTGGACATCAAACCTTTCACCCTTTTTTTAATCCTCAGTGCTCTGTGGGAAAACAGTCTCCAGAATCTGAGAAGATCCCATGCCACTTTTCAGATTGAAATAAATGGTGCTGAGAAATGCAAAGGACCAACCTTTGCATTAATTCCCACTGTCATACTACCTAGAGGACTACCTGACAACTGACAAACATTATTGCGCTAGCGTTTTCAATGAAATTGTTTCAACTGCTCTGACGCTTCTTGATCTTTAAAAAAAACTGACAGAAATATCACAGTGCCAGCAACAGAATGTTTTTTCCCTTGTTGCTATGCCTTATAGCAACTGTCATTCAAGAGATTCATTATTTTGGTGAGGCTAACCGGAGTTTCCTATTCCAAGAAAAGCAGTGCTTGTTCATCAGTCTCTCTGCAGACTGACCTATAAATATCAGCTAGACTGCACCAGGCACAGATGATTGTAGTTTGAAGATGTCAGGCAATGATGATAGGTCATGGTAAGTTATCACCCTTTCCTGCGGAATCCTTGGCCTGGGATTTTACTGCCAGCAGGTTTCTGGTGAGAAGCGGCGTTGGCCAGTTAGTTTCCCGCCTGCTTGTAGCAGAATGAGACCTGGATGGTTTTAACGGCCATCGTCTCGTTTAAATCCCGCCGGCCGACTTCCCACCTGAAACCGGCGAGTAGCGAGCGGGACGCGATAGAAAATCACGTGGACCAGAGGCCGCATACAAAGCTTCTGCCCCTGTACATATCAAACCCAGTAACCTACATTATTCATTGTTCACAAGTTGGCTTTCTAGCCATGGTATTTGTTTGGTCTCGGCAGCTCAGGAGCTACCATGACAAGTGGATTATTCATTTCTCATTTAACATTTTAAAAATCCCTTTAGTAAATGTGTAGTATGGTGCTACAGCAGGGATCAGGAGCGTCTCGGGTTTAATTCCTGGGATGATCTCAGATAGGGATGACAAATGTACTCTCAGCACCTGGAGCTGGGTAGGAAAAAATAAATCAGCCAATATTCCCATTTCTGATATTAGCCATGACTGGAAAATGCTCAATTCTGGATGTCGAGTGAGGACAAGATTAGGCACAACTGAGATTGTCCCCATGGTTGAGTTGCTTTCCAACATTCACTGCCTAGGCTCACACATAAAGAATGGCCACTTAGATGAGGTACTGCAGATCTGTGGACACTACAGTTATCATGCCTAGCATGCGAGAGAGAAGAAAATTTGAAAGGGGAAAATTGCCTTTAAATACATAACCAGTCTTTTCCCCCCAAGTGTTTGCACATCATTCCTTATAACTGAATCTCTTGAATTCTACATTCATTTTTAATTCACATTTAATTATAAAGAAACATTGGGGCTTAAATTTGAAAGTGCCCAATAACGCGCACGAACTGATCAGTGCGCCAGATTCGAGCACTAGAAAAGAGAGACCTGAGAACTATCCAAAACTCAGCTCAGGCCTCATTGGAATAAATCTGGTGAGTTATGTGCGCCAATCAGGGTAAATCCAGAGTCCAGGTAGGGAGGGGTGAGGCAAACGTGAGGGAGGCGAGCCGGGCCAGTATTGGCCTGTGGTATTAATGTGGAGGCAGGAGGAGCATACCTCCTCCTACTGGTTCCACATTAAGGTAAGTTAAAACAACTTTGCCGGTTTCTTCGGAAGCCTCCTTTTAAGATCGCTCTTAAGACCACCGAAGAGCTTGAAATACTAATAGCGCAAACTGCGACTGGTTTAAAGGAATACATCGGGTCCTGAAATGGGCTCAGGACCTTCATTTCGATATTGAAATTTGTCCTGTGCTCATTTCAGGCAGTCACCAGGCCTAAATAAAAACCCTGAGGAATTTAACGGCGGCTCGAACTTACATGCAAATCGGGTGAAGGCAATCACTCTGTTAAATTCGTCATTGTTGTAGCCCTTTTACACCTGTAAAATGAGCAGAATGATTTTCAATTTATGACCCATTGTTTTAAAATAGTGCAGGCATATTTATAATGAAAAATGTTATTTAAGGTCTCTTCAGTAATTTTGGAAAGTCTATACTAACCTGAGGTTCTATCATTTCAAGATTCAGAGGCTATAAGTATTAATGTAGAGTTTATCCTATTCATGGTTGCAGAGCTAATAATCAGCTCCAATTATGTGAGTTTTACAGCAGGCTCCACCAACAGGGGTTGCCCCATCCCCAGCTAGTGCCTCAGCACTCGCTTTTTGTCGAACTATGGATGCTTACTGTGAATAGCCTAGACAGAAAAGTTGCTTTGAATTGCCATCAAAGGTTAAGGTCTTTTACCAGAGAATTTAATAAGGTTTCCTGCAAAATTCCATCTTCTGGGCATCTTCATACTGGGTCCCCAGATTGTAAACTTATCTCTAAATAAACAGAGAGCAGCTGATCCTAGTTACATCTTCCCTACAGAGACAGATCATTTGGCTGAACTGTGGAGTGTGTTTATACTCCACATAAAGCTCCTTTCACTCTAATTACCTCATGCACCCTGGCCCGGTATCCCTCTATTCCCTTCTCCCTCATGTATGCATCAAGCCTCCCCTTAAAGGTGGCAATGATATCTGCTTCAACCACTCCATGTGGCAGAGCATTCCACATTCACACCATTCTTCTTAACTGCTTTATTTGACCTGTCAATGGTTATCTTATATTTATGCCCCTTTTTCTGGACTTACCCAATGGAAAAAGTGGAAACAGTTTCTCCACATCGTTCTAATTGAACCCCTTCAAAATTTAATCTATCAGGTCTCCTCACAAACTTCTTTCATCCAGAGAAAATAGTCCCAGCCTGCTAAACCTTTCCTGATAGTTGCATTCTTTCAATTCAGATAACATCTTTGTAAATCTTTTCTGGACTTTCCTTCAATATCCTTTTTTGTGGTATGGAGACCAGGGGGGAAAAATTGGGTTGCTTTGCGCCTTCTGTTAGCAGCCTAAGAGGGCTCTAACGGGGCGCAAAGCAACTAGCGCTCGGGCGTGGTGCTGCCCACGCCTCCCGCGAAATTAAGCGGGAGGTTAGCAGCTATGTCCGACGGTGTCAAGGGGGCCTACCTGTGGCCGAGGAGGCGCAATTTAAAGGTGAGGTGCGGGGCGGCCATTTTTGTAGCTGGCCGTCTGCCAGCACCTGCCTGCTCTCCTGTCCCCGGCCTCCTGAACGGCAATGCCCCGAGTTGTGCCAGCTGCGCTCCAAGAGCCCGGCACTTTTCTTGAGTGCCAGGCTCTTTTGCCGGCACTCCCAATCCCCGGAGGCCCAGCTGGGCCCTGGGTCGTGCTGCAAAAGGCCCCTCCCCTTTAAGAAGGGGAGGAACGTGCTGCGATATTGATTCACAGCACCCCAAGAGGGATGTGGGGCGCTTCCAGAAGCGCTCCACATCCCTCTCGGGGTGCAACCACTCAATTTCCGGCACGGGGGCACTAATTTTTCTGGGGCTCTAAAAGTAGCCCCAGAACTGTACACAGTGCTCCAAATGTGGTCCAACCAAGGTTCTATATATAAATTTAACATTACCTGCCTACTATTGTACTCCATTCCTCCAGAAATGAACCACAGTAATTTGTTTACACTATTTATGGTCTTACCAACTTGCTCCTCCACCCCATCTAGTTTCTTACCTTCCTTATTCATCCTACCAAAATGAGCCACCTTACATTTTTCTATATTGAACTTAATTTGCCATTTACCCACCCACTCTGCGAGCCTGTGTTTTGTTTTATTCGTTCATGGGATGTGGGTGTCGCTGGCAAGGCCAGCATTTATTGCCCATCCCTAGTTTCCCTTGAGAAGGTGGTGGTGAGCCACCTTCTTGAGCTGCTGCAGTCCATGTGGTGAAGGTACTCCCACAGTGCTGTTAGGGAGGGAGTTCCAGGATTTTGACCCAGCAACGATGAAGGAACGGCGATATACTTCCAAGTCAGGATGGTGGGGAACCTGGAGGTGGTGGTGTTCCCATGCGCCTGCTGCCCTTGGCCTTCTAAGTGGCAGAGGTTGCGGGTTTGGGAGGTGCTGCCGAAGAAGTCTTGGCGAGTTGCTGCAGTGCATCTTGTAGATGGTACACACTGCAGCCATTGTACACCGGTGGTGGAGGGAGTGAATTTTTAAGGTGGTGGATGGGGTGCCAATCAAGTGGGCTGCTTTGTCTTGGATGATGCCAAGCTTCTTGAGTGCTGTTGGAGCTGCACTCATCCAGGCAAGTGGAGAGTATTACATCACACTCCTGACTTGTACCTTGTAGATGGTGGAAAGGTTTTGGGGAGTCAGGAAGTGAGACACTTGCCACAGAATACCCAGCCTCTGACCTGCTCTTGTTGCCACAGTATTTATGTGGCTGGTCCAGTTAAGTTTCTGGTCAATGGTGACTCCCAGGATAATGATGGTGGGGGATTCAGCGATGGTAATGCCGTAAATATCAAAGGGCGGTGGTTAGACTCTCGCTTGTTGGAGATAGTCATTGCCTGGCACTTGTGTGGCGTGAATGTTACCTGCCACTTATCAGCCCAAGCCTGAATGTCGTCCAGGTCTTGCTGCATGCGGGCATGGACTGCTTCATTATCTGAAGAGTTGTGAATGGCACTGAACAATGTGCTGTCATCAGCGAACATCCCCACTTCTGACCTTATGATGGAGGGAATGTCATTGATGAAGCAGCTGAAGACGGTTGGGCCTAGGACACTGCCCTGAGGAACTCCTGCAGCGATGCCCTGGGGCTAAGATGATTGACCTCCAACCACCACAACCATCTTCCTTTGTGCTAGGTATGACTCCAGCCAGTGGAGAGTTTTCCCCCCGATTCCCATTGACTTCAGTTTTACTCGGGCTTCTTGATGCCACACTCAGTCAAATGCTGCCTTGATGTCAAGGGCAGTCACTCTCACATCACCTCTGGAATTCAGCTCCTTTGTCCATGTTTGGACCAAGGCTGTAATGAGGTCTGGAACAGAGTGGTCCTGGTGAAACCCAAACTGTGCATCGGTGAGCAGGTTATTGGTGAGTAAGTGACGCTTGATAGCGTTGTCGATGACACCTTCCATCACTTTGCTGATGATTGACAGTAAACTGATGGGGCAGTAATTGACCGGATTGGATTTGTCCTGCTTTTTGTGGACAGGACATACCTGGGCAGTTTTCCACATTGTCGGATAGATGCCAGTGTTGTAGCTGTACTGGAACAGCTTTGCTAGAGGCGCGGCTAGTTCTGGAGCACAAGTCTTCAGCACGACAGCCGGGATGTTGTCGGGGCCCACAGCCTTTGTTGTATCCAGTGCGTTCTGCTGTTTCTTGATATCACGTGGAGTGAATCGAATTGGCTGAAGACTGGCTTCTGTAGTGGTGGGGACCTCAGGAGGAGGCCGATATGGATCATCCACTCGGCACTTTTGGCTGAAGGTTGTTGGAAATGCTTCAGCTTTGTCTTTTACACTCACGTGCTGGACTTCCTCCTCCCGTTAGTTGTTTAATGGTCCACCACCATTCATGACTGGATGTGGTAGGACTGCAGAGCTTTGGTCTGATCCGTTGATTGTGGGATCGTTTAGCTCTGTCTATAGCATGCTGCTTCTGCTTTTTAGCTTACATGTAGTCCTGTGTTGCAGCTTCCTAGTTTGGCACCGCATTTTTAGGTATGCCTGGCACTGCTCCTTGCATGCTCTTCTACACTCCTTATTTAACCAGGGCTGGTCCCCTGGCTTGATGGTAATGGCAGAGTGAGGGATATGCCGGGCCATGTGGTTACAGGTTATATCTTCCTATATTTTGGTGGAGTCCTTCACATTATTAGCTCTATCCCAATTTAGTATCATCCGTAAGTTTTGATGCCATACCACCAATTTCTTGATTATTCATTCTTTGTATTTCTTCAAACAGTTCAATAAGGCTGCTTAAACATGACCTTCGATTTTGAAATCTATGCTGACTATTTTTAATTAAATTCTCAGGCCCTTATTTAACTACTCCCACCTGTCAGAAACTGTCACCCCCCCTGGATCTAACTGGCTGTTAAGATAATGCGAGTCACTTACACCTTCCAATCACACTGTGTCCCGATATTAACCTGCTCTTTTGAGCAGGCAAGCAGGACACGCGCAGGAAGGAAGTGGGGTCCGACATTGTCATCAGGACCCGAATCTGCAATTTCAACCTGAGGCCTAAGCAGAGCCAGTCAGGCAGAACCTCCTGGGAGACAGACCCTGGCCAGCAGGTAAGTTTTAAAGTTTTAGTTTAGGCTTCCTTGTGGGCCAAAAGGGCCAGGAGTGCTCTTCCTGGCCTCACAAGAAGGCCTACCTTATGCCGAGCTACCATCCTACCAATTTTTGGCAGATCCTTTCCCCCCCCGTCCCCCCTTCCCGATGGTAGCCAGAAGCTTTGGTCCCTCCTGTTTGTGGCCAGAGGCTTTGGTCCCTTCCGATACTGAGCAGAGGCGTCCCCCACCCCCCTTTCGATCCCGGCCCAGAGCCTTCCATGCCCCACTGATTGCTGGGGATCTTTCACACCGGACCTTGGCTGCGGCATGCTGTCATGAGTTGCATATTCCCTCCCACTGGCCAGTTAGTTGGGCGAGATTCTGTAGAGATTTATTTAAATACCAATAAGATCGGCAGGGCCACCACATTCCCGGCCTTGCCGGGGTCATCGCCCTCTTCCCCGCACCAGGTTTCCCCGCACACTTCTCGCCCAAACCCCAAGAAAATCTAGGCCTCTGTCTCGAGATGTTTTGTTATCTAATCTTTCAGCAAAGATTCTAGTATCTTTCCTAACACTGATGTTAAGATAACTGGTCCATAATTCCCTGGATTAGATCCATCTCCCTTTTTGAAGATAGAAATTACATTTGCTGTCGGCAATATTCCTTTTTCTGTTGAATTTTTATTTCCGGATACTAGTGCCTGTTATCTCCTCCCTAGTTCTTTGAGTGCAATCCATCTGGACCTGAGGTTTTGTTCTCCTTAACTTTGGTTAGTTTGTTTAGTATCTCCTTTCTTTCTCTTAACTGAGGCAAAATATCTATTCAGCATCCCTGCCATTTCAGTATCATCTTCTTTGAATTTATTGTGTTCATTCCATACTGACCCTATCCCTATCTTAATTCTCCTTTTGTTGTTTATGTGCCTATAGAATAATTTACTATTTATTTTTATATACTTGATATTTTCATTTCATATTTCCTCTTTGCCTCCCTAATTGTCTTTTAACCCCTTTCCTAAGATCGTCATATTCCTTTTTGTCATCCTTTATTGTTTATGTACTTTGTATATACCTTTTTCTCTAGATTCAATTTGATCTACACCTCTTTATTTATTCATGGCATCATGTTCTTGGCTTGTTTGTTCTTATTGTTTAGTGGAATATATTTGTCCTGACCTCTAAATATTGCCCACTGTTTTTCCACTTCTTTATCTGTCAATATTTTTATTCCTTCCTTAGCTCCATCCTTATTCCCTCCTAGTTGCTTTGGTCTTTGTACTATCTATATCTCTCTCAATCATTATCTTATACCTTATTATATTGTGTTCACTAATCCCTAGAGGTTCTCACCCATTTACTCAGGTCATAATGCAGGGATTAACACCTTGAGTGCCTGTTTTTTTAATTTAGCTCCTACTCCTGATACACCCTTAGTAGATCTTCTCTGGTTCATTTACCATTACTCAGTCTAGCATTGCTTCCTCCCTTGTTGGGCTTCTGACAAATTGGGTCAGAAAGGAGTCTTTGTACATGTTGTGTCAGTACCTTTCTACCTAGACACAATTTAGGACTCAGAACTCAGAGATTCAAACATGAAGTGCTTTATTGGAAGGAAAGGAAGTTCTGGAAAGTTCCGAACAAAGAGAGCTAAACTTAACAGAGAACACCCAACCATTTATCTCCTGTGACAGCGCCACCACAGGTGGGAGGAGAACACACAATACATAACATTTCCTCCCCTCTTAAATGGAAGGTCCACATTATTCCTCAACAGGTAAGTTACTTTCAATGCATTCAACGAACCTAGGGTAGAGGTAGACTGCCTCAAACCCTGACTTTACCCTGGGGTTTATTCTGCCCCAGTCTTGTGGGTAAGTCACTAAGCCTACAGATCCAAGCGTCTTGGAGGCCGCCACTCTCTGACAGGATACCGGCGGTCATCGCTGGCTTCCACAGCAGTAGGCATTGACACAGGCCTGGATGGAGAAGGTGCCTGTGTCAGTTGAAAGTCAGGAGTTTGCACAGGTGGAACAGTCTCTGTGACTTCCTGTGTTGGAGAAGAGCACTGTGGCAAAGGATGCTGGTTTGCGGTATCATCCGGAAACAGTTCAGGCCAACCAGCTGTTGGAGCCTCTGTGGCTGTCTCTGCTCCTAGCAACAGTTGATCTGTGTGTCTTCTCCAGATGACGTCCTCAGCAGTCTCAACCGTGTAAGACACAGGGCCCGTTTGCGCAATCACCGTAGCAGGAACCCATTTCGGTCCAGTGTTGTAGTTTCGAGCTAGGACGTGCTCTCCAGGATGAAACCGTCTCTCCTTGGCTCTTTTCAACTTGAGCTTGTTGTTGACAATGGACAACCTGTTCCGCCCTTGGAGGTTTGAGTAAGTCAAAATTGTCCGCAACTGCCTCTTCATCATGAGCGAAGCGGGGGAAGTTTTGGTTGTGGCATGCGGCTCGTTCCTGCAGGACAACAGGAAGCTGCTCAGACGTTGGTGGATTGAGCCCTGACCTTGCAATGCCTTCAAGGCGTGCTTCAAAGTTTGCACAAACCTTTCTGCCTGGCCGTTAGTAGAGGGATGATAGGGCGCAGACCTGATGTGTTGGACACCATTCACATGCAGGAAGGTTGCAAACTCCTGTGATACAAATTGTGGACCGTTGTCACTTATGAGTTGTTCTGGTGAGCCATAATGGCTGAACATCTCACCAAGTTTCTCAATTGTTTTCTC
Organism: Somniosus microcephalus; assembly: GCF_052327205.1. Classification (NCBI taxonomy): domain Eukaryota; kingdom Metazoa; phylum Chordata; class Chondrichthyes; order Squaliformes; family Somniosidae; genus Somniosus; species Somniosus microcephalus. The sequence goes on along the minus strand of NC_140998.1, from coordinate 94,003,525 downwards.
TGCCGTGGTAGACCTCATCACAGCGACCTCCGGCCACTTGCTACGAGCATCCACAACCACCATAAACATCTTCTCTTCGAAAGGACCGGCGAAGTCCACATGTACTCGCTGCCACACTTCTGCAGGCCAATCCCAGGGCTGTGGAACATTCCGGACCCTTTGACATGGGGCACATGTTTTGGCTTTCTCCTCAATATTCCCATCGAGACCTGGCCACCAGAAGTAGCTTCTTGCCATTTCCTTCATCCGAACTATCCCACTGTGGCCTGTATGAAGTTGTTGCAGTATAGGTTCCCTCAGAGGTGGCGGAATGATGACACGGCGTCCCCAAAGAAGACAACCTGCCTGGACGGAGAGCTCATTTCTTTTTGAAACATAAGGTTTCAAACTAGGAGAATCTCCTATAGCTCTCCCTCGAATGACATTGTCCATTACCTCAGACAGGACTGGATCGTTGCGGGTGTACCTTCGCACCTGAACTGCAGTGACAGGTGCTCCCTCCACTTGTCTAAAGTAGAAGATGTCGATCTGATGAGGCTCTGGGGGAGTAACAGGCAAGGGTAGCCTCGAGAGACCGTCTGCGTTGCTGTGCAAGTCTGATTTGCGATATTTGATGTCGTATGTGTGTCCTGACAACAGTAAAGCCCACCTTTGCATCCTGCTTGCAGCGAGAGACGGAATTACGGTGTGGGGCCCGAAGATTGAAGTCAATGGACGGTGGTCCGTCAGGAGTGTGAACCTTCTCCCAAACAGGTACTGATGAAATTTTCGAATTCCAAAAACGATTCCCAAGACCTCGCGCTCGATCTGCGCATAGTTACTCTCGGCCTTGTTCAAGGTGCGTGATGTGAAGGCGATAGGTTTCTCTTCACCCGAAGGCATGATGTGGGATATGACTGCTCCCACACCATATGGTGATGCATCACATGCTAGTTGCACGGGTAGCTTTGGGTCGAAGTGTGTCAGGACCTCCGATTTCAGCAATGCTTTCTTTGCTTGGGCGAAAGCTTCGTTGCACAGTTCAGTCCATTTCCATGTTTTGCCTTGACATAGCAACTGATGTAACGGCTTCAGCAATGTTGCTAAGTCTGGAATAAACTTCCCATAGTAGTTAAGTAGCCCCAGAAATGAACGTAACTGGCTCACATTCTGGGGTGCTGGGGCCTCCACGATCGCCTTGACCTTTGACGGCGCCTTATGCAGGCCAGTAGCGTCAATCACATGCCCCAGGCACTCAACTGAAGACTGAAAGAATTCACATTTGTCTTTACGAACTCTAAGTCCATACTCTTTCAGTCGTTGTAGTGTCGCATCCAAGTTCAGAAGATGATCCTCCTCATTTGTCCCACTGACAAGGATGTCATCCAGGTAGCACTGGACTCCTGGCAGTCCACTCAAAATCTGACCCATTGCCCTTTGGAATAGAGCAGGGGCCGACGTAATTCCAAACGGAAGGCGGCAGTACCTGTATAGCCCCTTGTGTGTCACAATAGTCAGCAGCTCCTTTGATTTGTCATCGACATGCATTTGTAGATAAGCCTGGCATAAGTCTATTATGCTGAACTTTTGCCCTCCGGCCAGGCCCGTAAAAAGATCATCAATGAGGGGAAGAGGGTACTGTTCCGCAGACAGCACCGGGTTAATAGTCACTTTAAAATCCTCGCAGATTCGAACAGATCCATCCTTTTTCAGGACAGGAACAATGGGTGTGGCCCATTTGCTCACGCTCACAGGCTCCAGGACTCCATTCTCGACTAAGGCCTCCAAGTTAGCCTCAACTTTTGGCCTAATTGCATAGGGTACAGGTCGGGCTTTGTGAAACTTCGGCTTTCTGTCAGGTTTAATGTCCAGTCTCACGTTGATCTTTTTCATGCTCCCAAGTTCCCCATTGAAGAGTTCTGCATGTTTGTTTAACACTGCAGTCAGACCTGACTCCCCTTTTGACATCATGCGGTCTGCAGGCCACTCCAGCGTGATTTTCTCTAGCCACGCACATCCCAGTAGCGATGGGTAATTTCCCTTTACCACATATTGTGGCAGTTTTGCAGCCTGTCCATTCAATTTAACTGTCACCTCAATGACGCCTCTCATGGCCACAGTTTCGCCGGTATACGTCTTTAGCACAATGTTTGTTGGCTTTAGCATTTTGTTGTAGACAGTGTCTGAAACAAGGGACACAGCCGCGCCTGTGTCCACCTCCACCAGTGGTGACACCCAGTAGCCATTTGAATCACCTGCAACCGTCAGTATGTGCACCTCTTCCTCCTCAGAGGTGTCGCTCCCCTCTGTTTTGCTTGTTCCATCATACTGCACTGAATGAACACTCTTTTTCCTCTCTTGTCCAAATACAGACATTTTGCTTCCATGCTTCCCAGCTCTGTCTGTTCTTTTTTTTACCTCTACAGACGCGTTCAATGTGACCCTTTTTGCCACAATTTTGGCATTCCAGCTCCGTACACCAGCAGTCATTAGCGTGATGGCCCGTTTTCCCACAACGGTAACATGTGCCGTTCCGCGCACCTTTAGGCTCAGACGACACCTTGTGAACTCTCCCTGTTGAACTCAACTGGTGAGCCTCCTTTTCTGCCATCTCCATGGAGACACTAACTTCAATGGCCTTTTCAAGAGTAAGGTTGTCCTCAGTAAGAAGGCGCTTCTGTGCGGCTGCATTTTGCAGACCACACACAAGTCTGTCTCTAATGGTGTCATTCAGCACCTCCTTGAACTGGCAGTGTTCCGACAACCTTTTTAAAGCAGCAATAAACATCATCACTGATTCCCCCTCCTCTTGATTCCGTTTGTGAAATCTAAATCTCTCAGCAATAACCAGAGGTTTTGGTGAAAAATGTGCTCCAAGAATTTCCACTAGTTGCTTATGTTTTAGTTCCTGGCTTATCTGGCTGCACGAGGCTGCGAAGTAAATTGAATGTCTTCGGCCCGATTATACTCAAAAAGGTAGGTACGACCTTTTCATTTGCCACCGCATTCGCCAACACAAAATAGTCAAAACATTCCGTATAAGCGCTCCATTGCTCCACATTTTCATCAAAATCACCGATGTTTCCTAATATAGTAGCCATCTCACGTTTCAAATTAAATTTTCTGTTTACTCACTGCACCTGTAACGTACGCAGATTCATCCGCTCCTCGTTGCCACTTGTTGTGTCAGTACCTTTCTACCTAGACACAATTTAGGACTCAGAACTCAGAGATTCAAACATGAAGTGCTTTATTGGAAGGAAAGGAAGTTCTGGAAAGTTCCGAACAAAGAGAGCTAAACTTAACAGAGAACACCCAACCATTTATCTCCTGTGACAGCGCCACCACAGGTGGGAGGAGAACACACAATACATAACAGTACACACTGTAAAAACTCCATCCCCTTTCCCCCTTTCACTCCCTTTCCCTGCCAGGTTACTTGGCGGATGCTGAATTCACCCATGATTATGATTCTGTGTTTTTTTTACTCATTTCATATATTTGCCTGCATATTTGTCTCTCCACTTCTTTTTCACTATGTGATGCTCTGTAGTATACCCCTAATAATGTGACCAACCCCTTACCATCCTTTATCTCAATTCATATGGATTCTGTTTCTATTTCTTTGTCTATGTCTTTTCTTGCTACTGATACACCACTATCCCACCACCCCTTCTTTGTTCCCTATAATCTCTAAATACATTATAGCCTGCAATATTTAACTGCTAATCCTGTCCTGTCTGCAACCATGTTCCCATTATATCTATTACATGTTTCCTCATTTTTAATTACTGCTTCCGATTCCTCTATTTTTGTTGCTAATGCTCTGTACATTGTCATACAGGTTCATTTAATATGCTGTTATTTTTCATTACTCCTGCTTTATTTGTGTCAGGTATTTTAGTATTACTTTCCATAAACTTTTCTGTTCCCTGAGTACTAATCTCTTTTTGTACTCTGCCTTTTATTCTCACCCTTTTTCTTATCTTTAGGTTAATATTATATCCCACCCCATCCTGTTTAATAGTTTAAAATCCTTTCTTCATTCCTAGTTATCCTTTCTTCTAGGACCTTGGTTCAGGTGTAGCCCATCCCAGCATACAGCTCATTCCTGTCCCAGTACTGGTGCAAGTGCCCCATGAACTGGAACCCCTCCTTCCCACATCACGTTCACATTCACATTTTCCAAATCTGTTTAACCCTATATCAATTGCCACATGGCTCAGGTAATAATGCAGGGATTACTGTAACATCTTGAGTGCCTGTTTTTTAATTTAGCTCCTACCCCTGATACACCCTTAGTAGGACTTCCTCCCTGTCCGCTGCTATTGGCCATTAAAGAAAAGAAAGCAAGAACTTGCATTTATATAGCGTCATTCATGACCTCAGGATGTCCCAAAGCACTTTACAGCCAATGAGAAACTTTTGAACTCTAGTCACTGTTGCAATGTCGGAAACACAGCAGCCAATTTACACACAGCAAGCTCCCACAAACAGCAATGTGATAATGACCAGATAATCTGTTTTAGTTACATTGGTTGAGGGATAAATATTTGCCAGGACACTGGGAGAACTCTTTTGCTCTTCTTCAAATAGTGCCATGTAATCTTTTAAGTCCACCTGAGAGGACAGACAGGGCTTCGGTTTAAAGTCTCATCCAAAAGATGGCACGTCTGACAGTGTAGCACTCCCTCAGTACTGCACTGGAGTGTCAGCTTAGATTTTGTGCTCAAGTCTCTGAAGTGGGACTTGAACCAACACCCTTCGGACTCAGAGGCACGATTGCTACCACTGAGCCATGGCTGACACCTTGGCTCACAAACCATATTGCTTTGCATTCCCATGACTGGCTTGCTCAATCTGTGATGAATCTTTTCACTATGCTGCCTTCTTTTTTCAACAGTCTTTTCACATTTTGTGTGATGTACTATTAGTCATGGCCATCTTAACTGCACGTGTGCAGTCTTTAGTCACATTCGTAGATGTTGGATTTGCAGTTCAGCAATATGTGATAGTAAACAGGCAAAGTCTTGTGAGAAAAATAGGTAGAGGCAGATGTGAAGTGTTTATTCAATGAAGCAACACTAGTAGTGAGTAATAGTTCATTTTCTTGATCTCAAGTTTGTATCAAAGGGATGCATTAACCACCAACTCTAGTTCAAGGTAGAATATCAGCTGATCATGTTGTACTGTGTGATCATAGTGCCTTATCAAATTCTACTTTATTGTACTTAACTCTTTCCTTTTAACCATTTCATACATATCCTTCAATTTACTTGATCAATTCCTTCTATCTATGCTACATAAAGTCGGTTCAACTATTCTATACGGCAGGTGCATATATATAACCAATGTAAATGAGGATGGGCAAGAACTAGTCATTTGATTTGTGGTGTGGACACCATGGGCAGGATTTTCATTGGGCCGTGGAGACAGGATTGGAGGCGTGTGGGGGGTTAAAATTGCAAAAACTGGCGTGCGGGCCCAACCCCGCCTCCAAGCAATTTTTATTAATTCGTGTCTAATAATCCCGACAGCGTCCCGCCTCCAAGAGGCGGGATAGGCCGTGAAGGGCCTTAACAAGCACTAAATTGCCTCTATAATGCCATTTTGAAAGGCCTTTGCGATTTTAACCCCTTTCCCACGTGAAACATGCCTGTTCTGAAACACGATGGTGAAACCTGGCGGGAGCACAAGTGCATTGCTGACTATCAGCTGCAGCTCAATCATTAAAGAGATTTGATCAGCCATCATTTGCAAGTGGCAGGATTTTGTAGCCTCAGGTCTGGAGGAACTTTTAGAAGGCATAACCACAGCTGTGGAAGTTTGGAGCCTGACACCCATCTCCAGTGTGACCTCCTGGGAAACCCCTCTCGCTACCTTCACTGAGCGCTTCCTCAACTGAGGCATATACCAGAAGCATGAGAGCCATTTATTTACTTCCCTTCTGGACACCAGATGAGGATGAAGACCAGCCGCGGCACCAGCAGAATCATGAACAACAGCAGCACCAACATCAGCAGCAACAACAGGAGCGCCAAGCTGCTGCTCACCCACCTGAAGCTGCACAGGCCAGAAGGGGCCAGCGCATGGAAGCCCAGCGGCGCAGGAGATACCCCCCAAACAGGGTCTACAGACACAGTGTCAGCTACCTCAACATGTCTGAGCAGCAGTGCCAAACGCGGCTCCGACTTTCGCAAGAGGTAGTGGGTGACATCTGCGCAATGCTGCAACAAGACCTGCAGCCCAGAGGACCAGGTGGACACCCCTTACCAGTGGCCGTCAAAGTCACCACCGCACTCAACTTTTTTGCCTCAGGCTCATTCCAAGGATCAGCAGCAGACATCAGCGGCATCTCCCAGGCGGCCACACACACTTGCTTCACGCAGGTAACCGATGCCCTCTTTGCCATCGCGCACAATCACATCCATTTCACCAAGGATCAAGCAAGTGTCACGGCGCGTGTGGTTGGATTAGCTAATCTGGCAGGCTTTACAAGGGTGCAGGGCGTCGTTGACTGCACACATGTGGCCATTAAGGCACCCCATCACAATCCAGGTACAGGAAACTCTCGTTTAAACGGCACCTAAATATCTGGAATTCTCTATTAACCGGCAAAATTCTCACTCCAAAAACAACCCCTCAATAACCAGAAATGTTGCCGAGTCCGAGTCTCCCACGGTGGCCGAGTTAGTCAGTGGGTGTAGTTCTCCAAACTGCCACTACTCGGCTTCTTGGCGCTGTCGGAAGTCCGAACACCTCAATAACAGGAGTCTGACTCTCCTGCGCTGCCGGTAGTCTCTTCCGATCCGCCATTTTTCTGTTTACTGTGTAAGTTTTGTTTTACTGTTAAGTAACTAAAGTGTTATGGATTACCCTCAAATGGCAGTACTGTACTTAATCAAGCATCTTCCACCATCCATTTAACACAACATTCTGTAGGTGAGTACCCAATTACTGTATACTGTAGGGGGTGGCGTGTGCCTAGTCAGCTTCACCTCTGACTGTCTCTGAGCGGTTCGAATCACTCCCACACCCCTAGGTTCCAGACACTGGACTTAGGTACAGGCGGCAATACAGAAAATCGAGTAGACAAGTGGTTTGGTGCAAGAAAACCAAAATTTTATTGAAGGCAGAATAAAACACAATCTTACTGAGAATTACTGATATAGTTACAGGCATAAACAATTACAAATATATGGGAATGGGGAACACACGGCACATCGAGGGGAAAGAAATACATTAAAAATCCTCTTATCCTTATCCCACCCCCAATACCTAACTAGATTAAGCTACGAGGGGCCAGGAATTCATGCTCACCAATTCGAAAACCTGTTGGGTTTTGAGGTTCATTCTTTCTGTCCTTTGGGGTTCGTTGTCGTTACGTGGTCACAAGGTGCGGCGCTGAAGTTGTTTGTGCAAAGCACCCTCCTTTTCCTCCGTCCACGTCTTCGTTGGGTACTTCGTCGCGATGGGCCTTCTTCTGCTTCGGGCAGTCGCTGATGGTATTGCTGCGGTTGGGGGTCGGTTGGCGGTCTTTACCGTTTAATAATTTTCCTATCCAAGCTTCGAACACCAGCGTATTCTTAACTGGGCTATTATTTGTAGGATTCGCAAAATCCAGGAAAATACAGCCTACATTTTAAAACCCCTGAAATGGCCACATTTTTAAGAGCACAAGATGGAGTCGGCAGATCACATGACTCATTTCAGAAGGACATACCACTGCAATACCTTAAAGAAACCTGAGTCACCACCGATTGGAAAATTCCAGACTGACTGCAATTGATATGGTAATAAAGGTAGCAGCAGTAACGAAGTCAAAAACAAAGGACTTGCACTTGAAAAGGTCATGTTAATCGCCAGATAAACGTAAACCCATCACTGAAATCACAGAGCACAGACAAGACCCATTATCTGCATCAAACTCAGCGGGACACGGGACATAACCCATCAGTTTGGTTTCGGCCACGATTAAAGTCGTTAAACTAAAGTACCAACTTTTGTCAAAGTAGCCGGCCCAAAACTTTGACAAAAGAAAACCCCTGATTTGGCGCCAAAGCTAAGGGCAAGGAAACGGTATAATTGTTGGGGGAAAATCGACGGGCAGAAGGTACGATCGGAGGCAGAGAACAACGAGAGGTTAAGGTTAAGTTGAACGGTTCGAGTGGAGAGGTCCGATTAGGAGGTTCAATTACGGTTCGAGGAGCACGGAGGTTCTACAAGTTCGAGCAGGAGAGCAGGTTCAGGAGCCCGTCCCAGAAGGAAGATCAATCGGGAATCCCGGAAGCTACAGGAGCACCAAGGTCGAGGACAGTTTTAAAACCCTGGTGAGCATATAGAGGCCCAACTCCACCTAGCTGACCTAGTAGAGGGATACTTTAGAGACGGGAGGGTTTTAATATTAAGGGCTTTGTAATCGGGAGTGTTATTTATCCTTCGTTGTACCGCGCGCTTTCCCCACCCCCGTTTTATTATACCGCAGCTAATGAATTGATGTATTTTAAGATAGTCAAAGTAATTCTTGTGTGTTAAATTTTAGTTCCCATTGGGAGGCGTGTTAATGATTTTGTCTGTGTTTCTTTGTTCCCTGTGTTTTTATTCTCCTTATAAATAAAGAAACCATTAATTTTAAAACTTACCTTGTCTCACCTGATCCATTTGTCTTCCGAGTCACAAGTTGGGCCAACACATCAAGGTAGTCTGGCAATAAGTCCAGTGTCTAGAATCAGTGAGGGGGGAGCGCTTCGAAACCGCTCATGAGCAGTGTGAAATCAAGAATCGATCTCGCACACCACAAGCTCATTAAAAAGACCCCTTACAGAATGGTGACCACGGCATGACGCTGGCTACAGACCCCTTGTGTGGTGGACAAAGACTCGGGTGAGACAGATGTGATGGAGGACAGGTTATCCTCCTATGTGTGTGATAAAGTAAACGTTGCAAAAAAATGTGTATGCGACCTGTTAGGGGCCGAGCGTCCCCTAGAGGCAGCCGCCCAGTGGACGGCTAGTAAAGAGCGCCGCAAGGGCATTGAAAAAGCGGTATGGCTTATGTGTTATAAAAAGCAGGTTCTGATACTGGACCAAGCAGTGGCCAGTAAGGAAACTAAAATAAGGCATTTGTCCCGGGAGCTGCAGGAAAAAGTTGCAGCAGAAGGGAAGGTGCTAGTGGCCCTGGAGGCTGTAAGCTAGGAGAGGGCAGCGATGGTCCGGGACCATCGGGGGAAGGTAGAGCACATGGAAAGTCAGGCCGCTGAATTGCAGCGTGAGCACCAGGCCAGGGTAGAAAGGCTGGAGGGCAAGATAGCTGAGCTGGAGGGGAGCGCTAGGTTCAGGGCAGAACACGTAGAATATCAGGCAAGAGAATCCAGGGAGAAAGAGAGGAGATTAAAGACGGAGATTAGCCGCCTCACGGGGGAACTGAAGGCACAGGAGGAAAAGGTAGGCGAAGTAAAAGCAGCCTATAAGCTGACTTGCGCTCGGGGGTTTGAGGAGGCAGACCACGGCCCCTGTAGGCAGGAAATAGAAAGCCTGAATATGGCGTTGGCCAGGGCAAAGGGGATGATATGCCTCATTAGCCCCAAGGTCGGCCAGGCTGAATTCAACGGCAACCCAAGCAGGGAAGTCCCGCAGGCAGCCCCCGGAGCAACACGGGTTAGGGAACCAGAGGTTTCACAGCCACCCATAGCCCCTAGTTTTCCAGAGGTCTGGGATAAGGAGGGGGTGGAGGATGAAGACTTCAAGGTAGACCAGGATAGCCCGAGAGAGAATCAGGGACCGGGACCGGTGTACCCCATGACACAATGAAGGTACGGACCACCCGGTGAGGACGGGGAACCTGGGGACCTCCAGAACCAATTCCTGGTGCCACACAGTGCGCAACAGTTGCGCTCCATGGTGAGCTACATCCCCAAGCTCACCATGAAGGGGGACCCTTCTCTTCACTTTAGGGAGATAGAACAGGCGGCCTGTGTTAACGACTGCGACGAGGCAGAGCAGGCCAAGATGCTGTTGTTCTCCCTGGGTAGCGATCTCCTCCAGACACTACCCGATGGGTGTAAGAGGGGTCAGGAAAATTATGAGGGGCTGAGGGACGAGATCCTGGAGGCCATGGGGATGAACGAGGGGAGGTGGAGAAAACAGTCCAGCTCCCCGGGGAATCCCCGCAGGCGTTCGCGGACGGGCTGTGGCCAGTCTACCGGGGTGCGTGCCCGGGAATGCCGGCGCGAGAGCACCTGAACAGGGATCAGTTAGTCCACTGGCTCAGGTGCCTGATGAATAACTCCCTGCCCCGCGTTCGAACGCAGGCAATGGCCTGGTTCGACCCCCGAAACCCTCAGACCACGGAGGGGACGGTGATCCGCCAACTCACCATCACCTTTAGAAACGGGAGGGATAGTGAGACACCCCAGCAAAAAGGGAAGGTTTGTGAGGTCAGGCCTGGTGACCAGCCCCGTAAAGAGTGGCGCCAGGAAGGGAGCCGTCCCAACCAAGGCAGACAAACGTGCTACGGTTGCGGGAAGGAGGGGCATTGGCACAGGGACTGTAAGAATCCCTGGAAGGACACAAGGGGAAAGGTCCCCACAGCCCCAGCCCAAGCCCCGGCCGCACCCCCGACCTCTGCCCCAGAGAGAGAGACGGAGCCAACTGTCCCTCCAGAGCTGCTGGAGGCGCTGCTGGCTTCAGTGAGATCGTTTGTCCTCACCAAGGGAAAAGTAGCAGCCACCACCGGTCCAGCGGTTCCCCCAACCCCTTCCCAAAGTGGCCAGCAATGACTGGAGCCTGCGCAGCCCGTCTACCTATGTGCGCTTCGGTACGACGGATGGAAGAGAAAAACTGCAGGGGGGCTGCAGCCGCAGGTCACACAGGCAGGACGAGCAGCCTGCGTGAGGGGAGGAGTTGTCCCGTCCACACGGGAGACTCCCCCATTGTTCTGGGACCCAGAAGGGGAGGAGCCGGAGGTCCTAGGTCCTGTCCCTGGTCACAGGAGAGGGGAGGAGCCGGAGGTCCTAGGTCCTGTCCCTGGTCACAGGAGAGGGGAGGAGCCGGAGGTCATAGGTCCTGTCCCTGGTCACAGGAGAGGGGAGGAGCCGGAGGTCATAGGTCCTGTCCCTGGTCACAGGAGAGGGGAGGAGCCGGAGGTCCTAGGTCCTGTCCCTGGTCACGGGAGAGGGGGGGAGCCAGCAAGTTTAGGTCCCGCCCCGGTTTTTAGGAAGGAAGCCAAGTCGGAGGACGAAGGTCCCGCCCCCGACTGCGGTGAAGGGGAGGAGCCGGAGGTCTTAGGTCTTGCCCCTGAGTACAGCATCAGAGAGGTGGCGTCTGGGGGCGGAGACTCTCGACCTGGAGTCCCAGGTAACGGAGGAAGCCCACAGCCGGCAGTCGTGGGGAAGCCACGGGCTGCAGCCAGGGCCAAAGCTCCAGCCAAGGGTCCGACCCACAAGGAAGCCTCACATGTGGTGACCCTCAGACGGTCAAATAGGAAACCGCAACCGAGAAAGGTTTGGTCGCCGGCTTCCACAAAAGGGACCCCCCGGAAGAAAGCTGCGGGAAGTTTAAACGGTCCACAGCCAGCAGCCACGGGCGGCCAGGGACTAGCAGCTGAGACCGATGTGGGAACGCAGCAGGGGGAGACCTGCGACGGTCCCCACAGGTTATAAGCTGGCCGTCCGGAGACGGGCGGCAGATGTATATTTATATAGTTTTGGGGTAATAAGGTTAGTTTAATTGTAATTTTGGTAAATAAGTAAGTGGTCTTCTGGAAGTATGGTAGCACTTTGGAGCGATAGAATGTGGCAAGTTTTAGGTGAGCTAGGGTCGCGGGACCCACTCACCCCGCCCCCAAGCCGAGGAGCCCAGGGAGCCCGGCTCGAAACCTTTTTTTATCTCTCTGCCAGATAGTAACAAGATGATGCCAGTAGGAGGCATCATCCTCGCGGCCCTGGTGGGCCTCAACGTCGCCTGGAGGGGAGAGACGGAGGATCACCGTATCTTTGGCTGCTCCGGGGAAACTGCGCCTCTGGCCCACGATGGGCAGGGCCTGCGCGAAGCAGAGGAAGTCGCTGGGTACACCCACGAGGGCAACTGGCCCGGATGGCTGGGGTCGAACTCCACGAAATATTCGAGCGAGACCGGCTTCGCCTACGGAGAGGTCTCTCTGTCGTGCCCTCGGATCAAGACCCAGGCCACGCGGATTAGTGTGACCATGGGGAAGCGTATTTGCCTAACCTGCAAGGGGAATGTCCCCCTGGATAGGTGGTGGTGGCTCAGGAAACTGAGCAGGGACATGGGGAACCCCAGAGTAAAGTGGGAAAGGTTAGGGAACGACACTCACCGGACTATCACAGGGACCCAGGGAGGGTTGACAGTGTGCTGGGATAAATGGTGGGAACCCGATCAGGGGATTTACGTGTGTATGTGGGGTTCAAAGAAAGTCTGCCCCACAGGTGTTTCCATCATTTTCCACAGCCAGTGGCAAGATAACGGGAGGGGGATAGACTGGGAATCGCGCTTGGACGCATGCGCGGTCCCCTACTCCCCAATCGCGGTTAATGCCACTGAGCTGGTGACCCGCCCCCGACAGACCCTGCCCATGACCCAGACACCATGGACAGTAGCAGAGGGATGCCCCACCACCACCAAGGGACCAGGGAACGGGTTAGTATTAGTTCCCACTGACCAAATGGCCTATCAGGGGGTCCATTACGCGGTGGCCTCGGTCATCCTCAACCTGACTGAGGTGCACCTGCTGGAATGGTGCCCCGTAGAAACGGCAAGGCTGTATCAGGCCCTGCTGAAAGAGACCCTGCAGAAGTTTTACGAGTTTGACTTCGCGGGGGTCAATAGAACCGAACTCTACACCGAGGGCCACAAGGAATGGGAGCAAGTGGGGAGACAAAGAAGGGGCGCCGTGAACGACTGGTTCACAGGGTTCAACACTGGGTCGTCCATCATAAATAGTATGGACGACATCGAATTACAATGGCAGGTTAATGGGTTAAAGACCCAGTTGAAGGGGATCCTCACGGACGAAAACCGGGTGGTGGGTTCGGAGCTCCATGAGGATCAGGCTATGACTCTCCATTTAAAGGAAATCATTGCAGAGCTGGAGAAGCAGGCTCGGACGGTCAACACTCTCATTAGGGAGGACAGGAAAGCCTCAGATCAGGCTGCCCAGAATGAGGTGTGCGTACTGTACGGGGCATGGTTGCTGGGCAAGGGCCGCAGCAATCTGGAGGACTTAAAACAGGGTTTGGTCCCCTCCTGGATCAGCAACAAGCACCTCGCAGCCCTCCACCCCTTTGAGAACGCGTTGAGTCCGTGCCAGCTCCGGCTCGCTTCTGAGGCCTACCCAGTCCCTGTGGACTGTGGTCATTCCAACCACACCATCATGGGGGTCATCATGCGGATCCCAGTAATGAGTAGGGCGGCCCGACCTGCACTGGTGTATAGGGTGGTGAACATTGGAGTCATTCGGGGGGGAGCACACGTCCGTTTCGCAGCGGTCCCACCCTACGTCATTAAGTGGGAGCATGCTATGAAGGGTACTGACCTCTTGGGGTGCCGTAGCCGGGGAGCACACATAATCCTGTGTCCCCAGCACTTGAATGCCTATTCAACACCACAGTGCGGGTTCAGTTCTGCTGACGCTAACCCTATCAATTGCACCATGGAAGCCATGGCACAGGGCCATGTTCCCCCACAGGTGGCATACATAGGAGGTGGGACATACTGTGTCGCCACCGCAGCATCCCACTACTGGCACGGACAGCACGGCTGGTGCGCGGTCAGTGAAAGCAGCTTCTGTTTCAAACCCAAGGCAGTAGTTCAAGTGGCACAGCTGTGGATTATCCTGATCCCTGAGCCATCCACTGTTCACCTCACTGTCAAGGAGAACTTCATCGATCTCCAGAAGTACGTGGCCCACTTTGGTTTCATAATTCCCCCTCTCCCAGAACATCTAACCGAACTGCTGAAAGCAGTTACTGTCTCCCAAAAGCACTTCTATACTTTAGAGCAGAAGACCATCGACATAGGGGCAAAAATCCTAGACATAGTGGTTCCACCATGGTGGGACCTCTGATAATATAGAGATCCCATCATGGGTCAGACTGGCTTCCCACATTTTAGTGGTGTTCCAGATAGGGATCGGTCTGTGTCCAGTGCAGGAGGAACGGACACGACAGGGAGTTCCCTAGTCAGCAGACTTGGCGGGACCACTATGTCAGCATAAACGGGGACTCGCCCGTGTAACTACCTTATTTTCCCATCTGTTTTTTTTGAGTATTATAATAAAGATTGTGTTGCGTCGGGTTATGACTCTAATGCGAGTCTGCAGGTAGTATAAATGTTTCTCCGGTGGGGGATATCTACTCAACTCCATTTTCGGAATGAGGAAAGTGCATGTGCAAGGTACACTCCATAGTCAGGTAAACTACGGGGAAGGTCAGCTGGGGAGGGAACGGATTTATGCTCACCCTAAAGCATTCATGATACAAAAGATGATTCGAGATGTCCATTGTATCACAGGGGGGACTGTAGGATTCGCAAAATCCAGGAAAATACAGCCTACATTTTAAAACCCCTGAAATGGCCACATTTTTAAGAGCACAAGATGGAGTCGGCAGATCACATGACTCATTTCAGAAGGACATACCACTGCAATACCTTAAAGAAACCTGAGTCACCACCGATTGGAAAATTCCAGACTGACTGCAATTGATATGGTAATAAAGGTAGCAGCAGTAACGAAGTCAAAAACAAAGGACTTGCACTTGAAAAGGTCATGTTAATCGCCAGATAAACGTAAACCCATCACTGAAATCACAGAGCACAGACAAGACCCATTATCTGCATCAAACTCAGCGGGACACGGGACATAACCCATCAGTTTGGTTTCGGCCACGATTAAAGTCGTTAAACTAAAGTACCAACTTTTGTCAAAGTAGCCGGCCCAAAACTTTGACAAAAGAAAACCCCTGATTTGGCGCCAAAGCTAAGGGCAAGGAAACGGTATAATTGTTGGGGGAAAATCGACGGGCAGAAGGTACGATCGGAGGCAGAGAACAACGAGAGGTTAAGGTTAAGTTGAACGGTTCGAGTGGAGAGGTCCGATTAGGAGGTTCAATTACGGTTCGAGGAGCACGGAGGTTCTACAAGTTTGAGCAGGAGAGCAGGTTCAGGAGCCCGTCCCAGAAGGAAGATCAATCGGGAATCCCGGAAGCTACAGGAGCACCAAGGTCGAGGACAGTTTTAAAACCCTGGTGAGCATAGAGGCCGAACTCCACCTAGCTGACCTAGTAGAGGGATACTTTAGAGACGGGAGGGTTTTAATATTAAGGGCTTTGTAATCGGGAGTGTTATTTATCCTTCGTTGTACCGCGCGCTTTCCCCGCCCCCGTTTTATTATACCGCAGCTAATGAATTGATGTATTTTAAGATAGTCAAAGTAATTCTTGTGTGTTAAATTTTAGTTCCCATTGGGAGGCGTGTTAATGATTTTGTCTGTTGTTTCTTTGTTCCCTGTGTTTTTATTCTCCTTATAAATAAAGAAACCATTAATTTTAAAACTTACCTTGTCTCACCTGATCCATTTGTCTTCTGAGTCACAAGTTGGGCCAACACATCAACGTAGTGATGCGCTATCAATTACTCATAAAAGACTGAGAGTTAAGAGAGTAACTAAAGGCTTTTATTAACAAAAGAATGAAGGTCTGCCTCGAGTGGTCGACCGGTCCAGAATACAAAGGGGCTGGGGAGCAGTCACCTTTATACTAGGACTTGTGGGAGGAGTCAGCCGAGGCATGTCCAGGCATGTACACAGTGGAATACAAACAGTGGTTTACCACATTCACCCCTTGTTTAAAATTGAGTCCGGCGGGGTGAAGTGTATTAAAAGTTAGTGTATTGGAGTTTCTCCGGAGGTCTTGTCTGCCGCTGTGATCGGCGTGGAGACGGCAGGGGTAGTGGAGCTTCCGGCGTCGAGTCCCGCGTAGGCTGTGGCACAGGCGTGTCGTCCTCGTAGATGTCGAGCGGGTCGCTGGGCCCAGGCCTGCCATCTGCCAGGGCTGGATATCGGATCGTGGGGGGGGGGTGGTAGTGAGTAGTGGGTTACTGCGACCCCCGAGGGTGCAAGGTCTCTTATGGAGACTGTGTCCTCCCGCCCATCCGGGTATGCAATGTAAGCATACTGGGGGTTGGCGTGGAGGAGGTCGACCCTCTCGACCAGGGGGTCCGTTTTATGGGTCCTCACGTGCCTTCTCAGTAGGACCGGCCCTGGGGACGTCAGCCATGGCGGCAGCGATGTCCCCGATGTGGACTTCCTTGGGAAGACAAACATTTTCTCATGAGGGGTGGCGTTAGTGGCAGTGCAGAGCAGTGACCGAATAGAGTGGAGCGCATCGGGGAGCACATCCTGCCAGCGGGAGGTTGGAAGGCCCCTAGACTTTAAGGCTAGCAGGGCGGCCTTCCAAACTGTCGCATTTTCTCTTTCCACCTGTCCGTTCCCCCGGGGGTTGTAACTGGTGGTCCTGCTTGTGGCAATACCCCTAGTAGCAGGTACTGACGGAGTTCGTCACTCATAAACGATGAGCCCCGGTCGCTTTGGATATAGCTGGGGAAACCGAACAGGGTGAAGAGGTCGTTCAGACATTTAATGAACGTGGCACTGGTCATGTCCGGGCAGGGGATGGCGAACGGGAAACGGGAGTACTCATCAATAACATTGAGGAAGTACACATTGCGGTCGGAGGAGGGGAGAGGCCCTTTAAAATCAACGCTCAGGCGCTCGAAGGGGCGAGTGACTTTTATCAGGTGGGCCCTGTCTGGTCTATAAAAGTGCGGTTTGCACTCAGCGCAGACTTGGCAGTTCCTGGTCATGGTCCTGACCTCCTCAATAGAGTAAGGCAGGTTGCAGGCCTTGATGAAGTGGAAGAACCTGGTGACCCCCGGGTGGCAGAGGTCATTGTGGAGGGCCCGCAGTCTATCGATCTGCGCGCTGGCGCAGGTGCCACGCGATAGCGCATCCGGGGGTTCATTGAGCTTCCCGGGCCGGTACAAGATCTCGTAATTGTAGGTGGAAAGTTCGATTCTCCACCTCAAGATCTTGTCATTTTTGATTTTGCCCCTCTGCTTGTTGTTAAACATGAAAGCAACTGAACGTTGGTCAGTGAGCAGGGTAAATCGTTTTCCGGCCAGGTAGTGCCTCCAATGACGCACAGCCTCCACAATCGCCTGGGCCTCCTTCTCAACAGCGGAGTGTCTGGTCTCCGGGCCTTGGAGGGTTCGTGAAAAGAAGGCCACGGGTCTCCCCGCCTGATTGAGGGTAGCGGCCAGGGCAAAGTCGGACGCGTCGCTTTCCACCTGGAAGGGGATGGATTCGTCCACTGCGTGCATGGTGGCTTTGGCAATGTCTTCCTTGATATGGTGGAAGGCTAAGCGGGCCTCTGCCGTCAAGGGAAAAGAGGTGGACTTGATCAGCAGATGGGCCTTGTCCGCATAGTAGGGGACCCACTGGGCATAATAGGAGAAAAACCCTAGGCACCTCTTCAGGGCCTTGAGGCAGTGGGGCAGTGGGAGTTCCATAAGGGGACGCATCCGGTCGGGGTCGGGGCCGATAACTCCGTGTTCCACAACACAGCCAAGGATGGCGAGGCGGTTTATGCAGAATATGCACTTCTCCTTGTTATATGTCAGGTTCAGGAGTTGGGCGGTGCGGAGGAATTTTTCGAGGTTTGCGTCATGGTCCTGCAAGTCACGGCCGCAGATGGTCACATTGTCCAGATATGGGAAAGTGGCCTGCAACGCATTTTGATCTACCATCCGGTCCACCTCCCTTTGGAAGACGGAGACCCCGTTGGTGACGCCAAAGGGAACCCTAAGGAAGTGATAGAGGCGGCCGTTTGCCTCAAAGGCAGTATACTGGCGGTCCTCAGGGCGGATAGGGAGCTGGTGGTACGCTGATTTCAGGTCAATGGTCGAGAAGACGCGGTACTGCGCGATCTGGTTGACCATATCAGCTATGCGGGGGAGTGGGTAGGCATCCAGCAGCGTGTAGCGATTTATTGTCTGGCTGTAGTCGATGACCAGGCGCTGCTTCTCGCCGGTCTTAACGACCACAACCTGGGCTCGCCAGGGGCTGGTGCTGCCCTCAATAATCCCTTCCTTCAGGAGCCGCTCCACTTCGGTTTTAATGAAAACCCTGTCCCCGGCACTGTATCGCCTGCTCTTTGTGGCGATGGGCTTACAGTCGGGGGTGAGGTTAGCAAACAGTGGGGGGGGGGGGTGACTCTGAGTGTGGAGAGGTTGCACCTGGTGCGCGGCGGGCAATTTGGGAGCTGCTGGCTGCGGACTGTGAGTGGGGGTAGGGGTCCACCGTACGCCATCGTAACACTTTTAAGGTGGCACTGAAAATCAAACCCCAGCAGGACGGCAGCGCAGAGGTCGGGCAGGACCAGAAGTTTAAAATGATCGTACACGGTCCCGTCTACTACGAGTGTCACTACGCAGTAGCCGCCGATGTCCGCCGACTGGGACTTGGAGGCCATAGAAATCCGCTGGTGCGCAGGCAGGACTGGGAGAGAGCAACGCCGCACCGTGTCGGGGTGGATGAAGCTCTCCGTGCTCCCAGAGTCAAAAAGGCAGATTGTATCATGGCCATTTACCTTAATGTCCATTGTGGAACTGGCCAGCTGGTGCGGTCTCGCTTGGTCCAGTGTAACGGATGCCAGCGTAGGGGTCGGTGTGTCGCTGCGGGTATCAGATGAGGCGGTGTTGGGGGCCTGCTGCGTTCCGGCTGTCGTCCAAGATGGCGGCGTCCATGATCCCCATGTGGCTGGAGGCGTCCAAAATGGCTGCTGTACCGGTGGTTCGCACATGGCCGGGGAGGCCCAAGATGGCGGCCCGCATGGCCCACACGCGGCGCTGCTGGGGTTCGGGGTGGCTTTGGCCCTGCAGACGTTAGCGTAGTGTTCCTTCTTCCCGCAGCCCGAGCAGATCGCGTTTTTCGCCGGGCAGCGCGCTCTGGGGTGTTTTGCCTGGCCACAGAAGTAGCATTTCTGGCCTTGGGGCACTGCTGCCTGGCCTTGGGACACTGCTGCGGTAGTTGGGCCATTGCTGGGGTGTGGCTGGGGTGGCACGGCGCTATGAGGCGGTCCTACCGTGTCCCAGGCTGTCATTCCCCGCGGCGTCCACGGTGCAGAGGAGTAGGCATCCATGCCCCTGTAGGCTGCATCCAATGATAGTGCGAGTTCAGAGGCCTTGTTGAGGTCGAGGTCACTCTGCTCCAACAGTCGCTGTCGGGTGTAATTGGATCTGTGGCCCGCTACAAAAGCGTCCCGGATAAGTTCCTCTGTGTACACGGCGGCCTTTACATCCTTACAACCACAGGCCCGGCCAAGCACAGACAGTGCCTGAAGGTATTCCACGGTCGATTCCCCAGGTTGTTCTTTACGACTCCCCAGAAGGTGCCTGGCGTACACTTCGTTCACTGGGCGCGTGTACTGGTCCTTGAGGAGCTTGATAGCGTCCGCGTACGAGGTCGCGTCTTGGATGACCGAGTACACTCGGTGGTTCACTTTGGAGGTCAGAACATCCAGTTTGTCCTCGTCCGATTTGATTGCTGCAGAGGCGGTCAGGAATTTTTCGAAACACTTAAGCCAGTGAGTAAACTTGGTGGATGAGTCCGCCTCCCAATGATCTAAGTCCAGGCATGCTGGTGTGAGGATCTTCTCCATTATAAAAATTTTGTTAATAAAATTGATGCGCTATCAATTACTCATAAAAGACTGAGAGTTACGAGAGTAACTAAAGGCTTTTATTAACAAAAGAATGAAGGTCTGCCTCGAGTGGTCGACCGGTCCAGAATACAAAGGGGCTGGGGAGCAGTCACCTTTATACTAGGACTTGTGGGAGGAGTCAGCCGAGGCATGTCCAGGCATGTACACAGTGGAATACAAACAGTGGTTTACCACAGGTAGTCTGGCAATAAGTCCAGTGTCCAGAATCAGTGAGGGGGGAGCGCTTCGAAACCGCTCACGAGCAGTGTGAAATCAAGAATCGATCTCGCACACTACAAGCTCGTTAAAAAGACCCCTTACATATTGTCCATGCATCAAATGCCAGCTTATAACTAGGCTGTTTGTCTTGATTTCGCTACCCATGCTTCGAACGCCAACTTATTCTTAAATTGGGGTTTTACTGCCCATGCAAACAACGCCAACTTATAACTAGGCCGTTTGTCCCCCAACGCATCTTCCCGCTGCCTTTCTCTGCTTTCACCGGTTTTACCACTCTCCTCGTCTCATCTCATCTGTTTGTGGCCCCGTGTGTCCTGTGCATTTTCGATTCGGATTCTCCTTCTCCTCCTGCGTCTGACCCCGGTGTAATGGGTGTCCTTGGCGTTGAGCGGTGCGGGGAGGGAGAAGAGGGTCTGCCACGAGGAGCGAGAGGCAGGAGCCCGGAGCAGGAGGCAAGCGGCAAGAGCTGAGAGTTAAGAGCAAGAGACCGATCACTACCGGTGGGCCTACAATTATACCTGGTTCTTCACCCTTATCTGCGTGCCAAATCAGGTCAGTCCTTTGTCTAACTTTTGGCGGGCTCGTTTAAAATGATTACAGCCATTTACTTTAACGACTTCTGGGGTGGTTGTCTCCTGGTATAATAGCTTCGATATCCTGGCTGTTTGTCATTTATGAAACTTAATCGGGTTTCCTGGCTTGGCAGCTACCTGTGAGCTGTTACCAATTATTTATGCGAAGAGTAGATGGCTTTCAGATTAGGGCCATCCTGGCTTGATCTGTTGCAAGGTGAAGAATGCATATTCTGTGTTTACTTATCTGTCTGGCTTTACAAAGTCTTTTCACAGATTCCTGCATGTTAGGTTTCATTTCAGGGCCTGCCCTTTTGCAGGGCCTTGCTTTTAAAATCCTGTCGGCTTTGGTCACGAGGTTACAGAAGCCATTTTGGGTACCCTTTTTAATAACTTGTCCATACAGGGCCCCTTTATCCATAACCTTTTGGGGAATGTGGGAATTTTGAGAACCCTACACTCCCCCCTGTTGATACTAAACTCGCTTTAAGTATCATCCTGATAAGGTGAGCAAAATTTCCGACCCTCCATAGTCAATCTTCCCCTGTAATTACCTATCTAAGATACCCATGATACATGCACTCCCCATTCTGTAAAATGTAGTGTACATAAGCATACATAGAATAATTACAGTTGTTTACACAAATCCAAGCATGGAGGTGGTCCAACACCCCTGCACCATTTGGTACACATACATCTTTATTAAAACAACATGTTGAAAATCTTTATTAAAAACAACAAAACACAAAAAAAAACAACAATCTTTAATCAGAAATACACAAAAATTCAAACAGGTGTATCTCCCTCCACCTTAACATAATGTTCCTTCCAGGTCCTTTGGTTTTGGAACTCTAGTATTTCACCTTTTCCCTTGCACTGAGTGCATACTAGGTACAATACTATCCCCAGCTGGCAAACCACGAGGATGTGGGAAGCCAGTCTAATCCACGAAGGGACCTCTACATTCTTGAAAATGTCCCACCAGGGTGGGATCGCAATGTCCAATATCTTGGCCCCTATATCTACCGTTTTCTGCTCTAACATGTAGAAATGTTTCTGTGAGACTATTACTGCTTTGAGTATTTTGGTAAGATGCTCTGGGAGAGGGGGAATTTCGTAGCCGAAATGCGCTACGTACTTTTGCAGGTTGGTGAAATTCTCCTTTACAGTGAGGTGAACAGTGGAGGGTTCAGGAATGGGGACAATTCGTTCCTGGGCCACTTGAACTTCTGCCTCGGGTTTAAAGCAGAAACTGCTGTAACTTACCGGACACCAGCTATGCTGTCCATGCTGGTAGTGGGGCACACCTGTGGTGACACAATATGTCCCATCTCCTATATATGCTACCTGTGGGGGAACATGGCCTTGTGCCATTGCTGCCATGGTACAATTTATAGGTTTTGCGCCAACAGCTTTAAACCCGCACTGTGGTTTTGAATAGGCATTCAAGTGCTGGGGACACAGTATTATGTGTGCTCCCCGGCTCCGGCACCCCGAGAGGTCAGTACCTGTCATTGCATGCTCCCACTTTATGACGTAAGGTGGGACCGCTGTGAAACGAATGTGTGCACCCCCTTGAATGACTCCAATGTTCTCTACCCTGTACACCGGTGCGGGTCGGGCTGTCCTAGCCATGACCGGCATTCTCACTACTATACCCATGATGGTGTGGTTGGACCATCCACAATCCACTGGGGCTGGGTAGGCCTCCGAAGCTAGCCGGAGTTGACACGGGCTTAATGCATTCTCAAACAGATGGAGGGCTGCGAGGTGTTTGTTGCTGATCCAGGAGGGGACTAAACCCTGTTTTAAATCCTCCAGATTACTGCGACCCTCACCCAGCAACCATGCCCCGTACAGCATGCACACCTCGTCCTGTGCAGCCTGGTCAGAAGCATTTCTGTCCTCTCTGATGAGGGCATTTACGGTCTTTGCGTGCTTCTCCAGCTCTGCTATTATTTCTTTTAAATGGACTGTCATGGCCTGGTCCTCATGTAACTCCGAGCCCACTACCTTATTCTCACCCATTAATATCTTCCTTAACTGTTTTTAAACCGTTTACCTGGGTCTGCAGCTCTATGTCATCCAGACTGTTGATGACAGAGGACCCTGTGTTAAACGCAGTAAAAACATCATTCCATACTCCCCTTCTTTGTCTCCCCGTATTACCAAAGTACTCGCGGTGTGTGGTGTACAGTTCGGTTTTGCCTACATTAGCGAAATCGAACTCGTAAAAGTTCTTGAACATGTCCTTTAATAGGGCCTGGTATAGCTGCTCTGTCTCTTTGGGGCACCACTCCGGTAAGTGTACCTCGGTGAGGTTTAAAATCACGGAGGCTACTGCGTACTGTACCCCCTGGTATAATATCTGATCCGTAGGCACTAGTACCAGCCCGTTCCCTGGTCCCTTGGTGGTGGTGGGGCACCCCTCCCTGTGTGTCCTTGCTGCCTGGGTCATGGGCAGGCGCTTTTGGGGGCGGGTCACAAGCTCAGTGGCATTCACTGGAATCGGAGAGTATGGGACTGTGCACGCCTTCAGGCTGGAATCCCACTCCGCCCCCTCCCCGGCATCTTGCCACTGCCGGTGGAAAATGATGGATATGCCTGAGGGGCAGGCCTTCTCTGACCCCCACATACAGACATAAATCCCCTGATCCGGTTCCCACCGCTTATCCCAGCACACACTCAATCCCCCGTGAGTCCCTGTAATCGTCCGATGGGTATTGTTCCCCAGTCGTTCCCACTTGACTGCGGGGTTTCACATATTTTTGCTCAGTTTCCTGAGCCACCACCACCTATCCAGAGGAACCTGTCCCTTGCATGTTAAACATACACGTTTCCCTATGGTGACGCTGACCCTTGTGGCAATGACCTGTACCCTGGGGCACAGGAGGGAGGCCTCCCCGTACGTGAACCCGGTCTGGCTGGAGTACTGAGTCGAATTGGACCCCAGCCACCCTGGCCACCTTCCCTCGTGGAAGTAAACGGCGAGCTCCTCCGCATCCCGTTCGCCACTTCCATCGGTAACTAAAGGTGCTCTCTCTCCCGAGCACCCATAGATGAGGGAGTCCTCCACGTCACCTCGCTTTCCAATGCTCATTCCTATCAGGGCAAGTAGGAGTACGCCCCCCTTCATCCTGAAATCCTTTCCTGCAAAGAGATACAAGAACATATAGCCAGGTCCCGAGGAGATTCTCTGGCTTGGGTGAAGCATAGTCGAGTCTTGCGACCTCGACTTAATATAAACATTCTTAAAATACTACTACTGTATTAAAGCTACCCATCACCTTATTTAAACTTAAACTAAACACCCAAACTTAACAATATAAACTTACGTAAAACTATGTACATCCGCCGCCCGTCTACGGGCAGCCAGGCTAATCTCTGTTTGGACTGCGGCACACCGCCCCCTTCAGCGTGGCCGCACTGTCCTGTACTGTCGATCCTTCGCTGCCGGCTGGGGTCCTCTGTCCTTGGACTTCCCCCTAACTCGGGAGGCTGTTCCTTTAAATTGGGGAGCTGGTGACCATGGTTTCCTTGGCTGCGGCGTCCGTGGGGACCTTCTGAGGACTTTGGCGGGTGGGATTTTCTTGGCTGGTGGGCCTTTAACCCGAACCGCTACCCCCTCCAGTGCAGTCTGTGGGCTCACCATTGTCGCTGGCTGGGGCCCCTCGCCCTCAGGTCCCAAATCTGTGTCCGGGGCGGGGTCTTCGACCTCAGGTCCCTCCTCCTCTAAACCTGGGTTAGGGGCGGGTTCTTCGTCCTCGGGTCCCTCCTCATCTGGAGCCCAGAAGAGTGGGGGAGTGTCCCAATCGGTGGGCGGGATGGCCCCTCCCCTGAAGCAAGCCACAGCACCTGCCTGTGCAGTCTGTGAACTCGCTCCCACTGCAGGCTGAGGATTTCTATCCTCAGACCCAACCCCAACTGGCTGTTTTCTCTTTTCGGGTTTAAACAGTTTACACTGATTAATATGGAACCATTTGATGCGCCGAGGCATCTTAATGGCGTATACCATGGGGCTTGCCTTGTCTACAATGCTGTAGGGCCCCAGGTATAATGGTTCCAGACTCCCTATCCGAGCAAAATTCCTCACCATGACCTGATCCCCTACCTCCCACTCGTGGTGCTTTCGGGGTTCTAACAGCAATCGGTTACTCCGATGCTGCTTTCCCATGCTCCCAGCCGTCTGCTCGTGGACCTGTTTAAGGTGCTTGAAGAGGTTTCGGGCGAACCTGTCCCAGTTTACCTCTCTGAGCTGACCCTCCGTGAGCACCGGGGCTAGTACATGGGTGGGGGTCCACATAACCCTGCCAGTCATCAGCTCGTACGGGGAGTACCCCGTGCTTTTTGACTGGCTGGCTCGGAACCCCATCAGAACCAACGGTAGGACCTCGGCCCATTTTCGAGGCGAGTCCACCGTCTCCTTCCTCAACCTATCCTTTAGGGTCCTATTCATCCTCTCCACAATCCCTGATGACTGTGGGTTGTGGGCCACGTGCCACTTCCCCTCGATGTCTAGCAGCATAAGGGTATTCTGCATTACCTGTCCGGTAAAGTGACTCCCTTGGTCGGACTCCACATACTGTGGTAGCCCCCACCGCGAGAACACCTCCCGGACCAGGATCCTGGCAGTACCCAGAGCTGTGGCTGTTCTGCAGGGGAAGGCTTCTACCCATTTCGTGAACACATCTACCAGGACTAGGCAGTACTTATAGCCTCCCTGGGCGGTGGGCAGGGGCCCGATGTAGTCGACCTGTTTCGACTGCCATGGTCCCTCTACCCTCCTGATGTGTCCCATAGGTATCTTCCTTTTGTGGGGGTCAGGGTTGTTAGCAGCGCACACCAGACAGCCGGCGCAGAACTCGCGGACATCTTCCCTGAGTTCTGGCCACCATCCCGCCTGTTCCACCCGTTGCCTGGTGGTCTCAGGCCTGGGATGCCCTGCTCCTGGACCCTCGTGGGCCAGTTGAAGGAATTCCCTCCGGTGTTGCTGCGGCACAACCCATTGTTCCCCCCGGAATAGCATGCCCTCTTTCACGGAGAGGGTTGCTGTGCCGTAAGGACCCTCTACCCTTTTTCCCTCAGCCACTGCGCTGAGGACCACCTTGAGGACGGGGTCTTGGGCTTGGACCGTCTTAAGGTCCGGGGCTAAAGCTACCCCTGCACTCCCTGGTGTCCCGTCCCTACCTCTGACTGCTGCCATTGGTCTGGACCCATATGGGTCCCAGAAAGTGCCTGTGCGGGCACCCTCCTTAGCGAGCATGTCAGCCTGCTGGTTGCCTTGACTACAGGGTTCTGTGGAGGAATGGGCTTTCACCTTATGGATGAAAACCTCCCCTTCCTCCCCCATGGCTGCTAGTATCTTTTCCAGCAGGGGTTTTACTGTGAAGGGTCTCCTGCCGGCGGAGGTGTATCCCCGGCGGGACCAGATGGCCAGGTATTCCGTACACAAATTGCACGTAAACATACTGTCCGAGCAAATCGTGTATGGGGTGGGGAAGATTTTGGGGTGTGTAACGATGTACACTACCGCGGACAGTTCAGCCTGCTGGGCGCTCATGGTGCTGGGGAGCTTAATTGCCAGGGCAATGTTTGCCGCTGGGTCATAAACTCCACACCCCGTGAGACGCTCACCAGCAGATACCATGCTGGAGCCGTCCACATAGAACTCGCGGCCCATGGGATGTATCCCGGCCCGCAAACCTATGTCCACTTCCCAAACCCCTTCTATGGAACACCGGTGGGCTGTTCCAGGATATACCAGGTTGGCTGTGAGCTTTGGCTCGCAGAGACCCTTCACCTTTGAGTCCATCTGTGAGAGGAGCAGGGTCCAGCGGGCAATGCGGGCACTGCTCACCATTCCATCCTTGATCCTCCCGTCCAGGAGCATCTGGGTGGGTGTGTGATGGGTGAGGAGGGTGATGGGAGAGGTGTCTGTGAAGATCAGCAATCTTTTCACAGCCCAATGTGTGGCCAAGAGGTGCCTCTCACAGTTGGAGTAGCTCCTCTCCACATCCGTGAGTATCCTGGAGGAGTAGACCACCGGCCTCAGCCTGCCATGCTGCTCTTGGAGCAGCACAGCACTCAGGCTGTCCCCGCTGGCTGCTACCTCCAGGAAAAACTCTTTCCCCTCATCTATGGCCCCTAGAGCTGGTGCGGTCTGCAAGTCCTTCTTGAGCCTGACAAATGCTGCCTGGCAACCCTCATCCCAAGCCCACTCCACTGCCTTGTGTAGGAGTCGGAGCAGAGGGGCTGCTGTGGCTGCATAGTCTTCAATAAAGTCCCTGCAGTACCCGGTTAGCCCTAGAAACGACCTCACACCCGTGACTGTGTTGGGGACTAGTAACTCTTGTACCGTCACTCTCCTAGCCTTATCTATGGCCCTTTCTCCAGCGCGTACGGTCAGGCCCAGGAATTTCACCTCCTGCTGGCCGATCTGCGCTTTCTTTGGGTTTACTTTAAAACCCTTTTGCACGAGCAGCTCCAGCAGCTCGGCCAGTAGTGGGCCATGCTCCTCTCTCGAATCAGTGAACAGGAGCAGATCATCCACATACTGTACCAACTGTCTGGGCTGGATGGAATTCTTTAAACTGTTTGCAATGCACTGGTGGAAAATGCTGGGGCTGTTGTGGAAGCCCTGAGGCAAACAGTTCCAGGTGTCCTGTTGCCCTTTAAACATAAAGGCAAACTTGTACTGATCCTCCCTCCTTAAAGGGATGGACCAAAACCCGTTGGATAATCTACATCCTAGGGTACTTAAAGAAGTGGCCCTGGAGTTAGTAGATGCATTGCTGGTCATCTTCCAGAACTCGATAGATTCTGGAACAGTACCCATGGATTGGAGGGTAGCTAATGTTACCCCACTATTCAAAAAAGGTGGTAAAGAAAAAGCGGGGAATTATAGACCAGTAAGCCTGACATCGGTAGTGGGGAAAATGCTAGAATCCATTATAAAAGATGTAATAGAAGAGCACTTGGAAAGCAGTGACAGGATCGGACAAAGTCAACATGGATTTACAAAAGGTAAATCGTGCTTGAATAATCTACTGGACTTTTTTGAGGATGTAACTGGTAAAATAGATAAGGGAGAACCAGTGGATGTGGTCATAGAGTCATAGAGTCATAGAGTAATACAGCACGGATAGAGGCCCTTCGGCCCATCGTGTCCGCGCCGGCCATCAAGCCCTGTCTAATCTAATCCCATATTCCAGCATTTGGCCCGTAGCCTTGTATGCTATGGCATTTCAAGTGCACATCCAAATGCTTCTTAAATGTTGTGAGGGTTTCTGCCTCCACAACCCTTTCAGGCAGTGAGTTCCAGACTCCAACCACCCTCTGGGTGAAAAAGTTCTTTCTCAAATCCCCTCTAAACCTCCCGCCCTTTACCTTGAATCTATGCCCCCTAGTTATCGACCCCTCTACTAAGGGAAAAAGCTCCTCAGCATCCATCCTATCTATGCCCCTCATAATTTTGTACACCTCAATCATGTCCCCCCTCAGCCTCCTCAGCTCCAAGGAAAACAAACCCAACCTGCCCAGTCTCTCTTCATAGCTGAAGCGCTCCAGCCCTGGTAACATCCTGGTGAACCTCCTCTGCACCCTCTCTAACGCGATCACATCCTTCCTGTAGTGTGGCGACCAGAACTGCACACAATATTCCAGCTGTGGCCTAACCAGTGTTTTATACAGCTCCATCATAACCTCCTTGCTCTTATATTCAATGCCTCGGCTAATGAAGGCAAGTATCCCATATGCCTTTTTTACCACCTTATCCACCTGTTCCGCCGCCTTCAGGGATCTGTGTACTTGCACACCCAGATCCCTCTGACCCTCCGTCTTGCCTAGGGTCTTTCCATTCATTGTGTATTCCTTTGCCTTGTTAGTCCCCCCAAAGTGCATCACCTCGCACTTTTCCGGGTTAAATTCCATTTGCCACTGTTCCGCCCATCTGACCAACCCATCTATATCGTCCTGCAGACTGAGGCTACCCTCCTCGCTATTTACCACCCTACCAATTTTTGTATCATCCGCGAACTTACTGATCATACCCTTTACATTCATATCCAAGTCATTAATGTAGACCACAAACAGCAAGGGACCCAGCACCGATCCCTGTGGTACCCCACTGGCCACAGGCTTCCAGTCACAAAAACAACCTTCGACCATCACCCTCTGCCTTCTGCCACTAAGCCAGTTTTGTATCCAATGTGCCAAGGCACCCTGGATTCCATGGGCTCTTATCTTCTTGACCAGTCTCCTGTGCGGAACTTTATCGAAGGCCTTACTGAAATCCATGTATACCACATCCACTGCGTTACCCTCATCCACACACCTAGTCACCCCCTCAAAAAATTCAATCAAATTAGTCAGACATGATCTTCCCTTGACAAAGCCATGTTGACTATCCCTGATTAATCCTTGCCTCTCCAAGTGGAGACACATTTTGTCCCTCAGGATTTTTTCCAATAATTTTCCTACCACTGATGTTAGGCTCACTGGCCTGTAGTTCCTCGGTTTTTCCCTACTTGGACTTTCAGAAGGCTTTCGATAAGGTCCCGCATAAGAGATTAGCATGCAAAATTAAGGCACATGGGATTGGGGGCAAGGTATTGACTTGGATAGAGAACTGCTTGGCAGATAGAAAGCAAAGAGTTGGAATAAACGGGTCATTTTCCGAGTGCCAGGCAGTGACAAGTGGGGTACCGCAAGGATCGGTCCTGGGACCCCAGCTGTTCACAATATATATTAATGATCTGAACGAGGGAATTGGATGTAATATCTCCAAATTTGCAGACGACACAAAGCTGGGTGGGAGGGTATGCTGTGAGCAGAATGTTGTGAAACTCAAGTACGATTTGGACAGGTTGGGTGATTGGGCAGAAACATGGCAAATGCACTATAATGTGGATAAATGTGAGGTTATCCACTTTGGTGGCAAAAACAGGAAGGCAGATTATTATTTGAATTGCAATAGATTGGGAGAAGGGGAAGTGCAAAGAGACCTGGGTGTTCTTGTGCACCAGTCGCTGAAGGTAAGCATGCAGGTGCAGCAGGCGGTTAAGAAGGCAAATGGTATGTTGGCCTTCGTAGCAAGAGGGTTCGAGTACAGGAACAAGGATGTCTTGCTGCAGTTGTACAGGGCCTTGGTGAGACCACACCTTGAGCATTGTGTGCAGTTTTGGTCGCCGTATCTGAGGAAGGATGTTCTTGCCATGGAAGGAGTGCAGCGAAGATTCACCAGGCTGATACCTGGGATGGCAGGAATGACGTATGAGGAGAGATTGTGTTGATTGGACTTATACTCACTGGAGTTTAGAAGATTGAGAGGGGATCTCATCGAAACCTATAAAATTCTGTCAGGCCTGGACAGACTAGATGCAGGAAGGATGTTCCCGATGGCTGGGGAGTCCAGAACCAGGGGTCATAGTCTAAGGATAAGGGGTAAGCCATTTAGGACTGAGATGAGGAGGAATTTCTTCACCCAGAGAGTGGTGAACCTGTGGAATTCTCTGCCACAGAGGGCGGTGGAGGCCAGTTCATTAAATATATTCAAGAAGGAGTTGGATATATTTCTTAAGGCTAAAGGGATCAAGGGATATGGAGAGAAGGCAGGGACAGGGTACTGAATTTGGATGATCAGCCATGATCTCATTGAATGGTGGAGCAGGCTCGAGCGGCCGAATGGCCTACTCCTGCTCCTATCTTCTATGTTTCTATGTTTCTATGCTGGGATACTTCCTATCAGGTCGGCAAGTGCTGCTACCGTGGGTGCACAGGCTGGGATGTTGCTGTTGAGCACCCGATAGTCCACCGTGGCCCTCCAGGAATTGTCCGGCTTTCTAACCGGCCACAGTGGAGAGGTTACGTGGGCGGCTATCGGTCTCAGAACTCCCTGCTGTACTAAGGAGGACATAGCTGCTTCCATGTCTGACTCTGCTTCCCTGGGGAAGTTAAACGGTTTCTGTGGTTGGGCCATGGGGTCCCCATCTACGCTGACCTCAAACCCGTTGACCCTCCTGTAGTCGTGTTTGTGCATGGCAAATGTGGCTAGGTCGGCCTGCACAAATGCCTGGAACTCTTTTGGGGTGTTGCTGACCATGAGCTCTAGGTTATAACCCTCCTTGGGCTTCATGGTGCATAGGGTCCCCTTCCCTTCTTTCCCTGGGATTACTACTACTTCGCCTTCCTTTCCTGTACTTGCCCGCCATAGGCAATGATTTCTTAAATCAACCAGGATACAGTGGCCTACAATAAAGTCAACCCCCAGGATCCCTCTTCCACCCTCCACTTCCCACTTCATTAGGACACAGGTCCACTTAGAGCGGAGTGGTCCTAAACGAATGGTGAGCGGGATGGAAAACAGCCGGCCTGTTCCCTGCCTATGAATCCCGACAGACTTTTTTTTTTTTATTCATTGATGGAATGTGGGCGTCACTGGCTAGGCCTGCATTTAGTGCCCATCCCTAATTGCCCTTGAGAAGATGGTGGTGAGCCACCTTCTTGAACCGCTGCAGTCCATATGGTGTAGGTACACCCACAATGCTGTTAGGAAGGGAGTTCCAGGATTTTGGCCCAGCGACAGTGAAGGAACGGTGATACAGGTCCAAGTCAGGATGGTGTGTGGCTTGGAGGGGAACTTGTAGGTGGTGATGTTCCCATGCGTCTGCTGCCCTTGTCCTTCTAAGTGGTAGAGGTCGTGGGTTTGGAAGGTGCTGTTGAAGGAGTTTTGGCGAGTTGCTGCTGTGCATCTTGTAGATGGTACACACTGCAGCCACAGTGCGCCGGTGGTGGAGGGAGTGAATGTTGAAGGTGGTGGATGGAGTGGCAATCAAGCGGGCTGCTTTATCCTGAATGGTGTCGAGCTTCTTGAGTGTTGATGGAGCTGCACCCATCCAGGCAAGTGGAGAGTATTCCATCACACTCCTGACTTGTGCATTGTAGATGGTGGAAAGGCTTTGGGGAGTCAGGAGGTGAGACACTCACCGCAGAATTTCCAGCCTCTGGCCTGCTCTTGTAGCCACAGTATTTATATGGCTGGTCCAGTTCAGTTTCTGATCAATGGTAACCCCCAGGATGTTGATAGTGGGGGATTCAGCGATGGTAATGCCATTGAATGTCAAGGGGAGATGGTTAGAGTCTCGCTTGTTGGAGATGGTCATTGCCTGGCACTTGTGTGGTGCGAATGTTACTTGCCACTTGTCAGCCCAAGTCTGAATGTTGTCCAGGTCTTACTGCATATGGACACGGACTGCGTCAGTATCTGACGAGTCTTGAATGGTGCTGAACAGTGTGCAATCTTCAGCGAACATCTCCACTTCTGACCTTATGATGGAGGGAAGGTCATTGATGAAACAGCTGAAGATGGTTGGGCCTAGGACACTGCCCTGAGGAACTCCTGCAGTGATGTCATGTGATTGAGATGAATGACCTCCAACAACCACAGCCAACTTCCTTTGTGCTAGGTATGATTCCAACCAATGGAGAGTTTTCCCCTTGATTCCCCTTGTATGGGACCCCGTTAGCTAGAGGCGAGATGGTGGGGTTAGCTGAATGGACCACGGTGCATGATGCCCCTGTATCCAACAGATAGGTCCCCTTCACCCTTTCTACCTCCATCTCCACGAGGGGTCTTTTCCATTCATCGTACCGAAGGGAACACAGGTAAACAGGCTGCACTGGCTCTAGTCAGGGCTGTGGGTTTGATGGGGCTGATGGGGTCAGAGCACCGGTAACGGCTGCTACTCTCCCGTGGCCAGTCAATAAGGACATCCTGGTGTCCAAAAATGACTCGACCGTGGCGGGAGGGATTCCTGCCTCTGCCTTTTTGGCTGGGGCTGTGGAATTCTTTCCCTTGTTGTCTTTCCAAGGGTTTTTGCACTCCTTCCTCCAGTGTCCGTCCTTCCCACACCCGTAGCAATTGAGTTTTGTGCTAGAAGTGTTATTCCCTTCCTGATGCCACTCCTTCCTACCCTGTCCGGGTTTTACCTCATGCAGCTTCCCCTTGGGTGGGTGTGCATCGGTTCCCCTACCGTTCTTATAGGCTAGGGTCAACTGTCTGATCACCGTAAGTTCGGTGGTCTGGGGATTCTTGGGGTCGAACCAGACTTCCACCTTGGCCCGGACCTGTGGCAAGCTGTTTGCCACCAGGCAACGGAGCCAATGGGCCAGTGGATCCCCGTTCAAGAATGCCCGGTTAGGTGCCCCCGGACAGGCACTCCTATAAACCGGCCATAACCTGTCCGCGAAAGCCTGCGGGGTTTCCCCTGTGAGCTGGACGGTCTTCTCCACACGGGAGAAAGGACTTCCCTCATTCATCCCCATGGCCTCCAGAACTTCATCTCTGAGCTCCTCATACCCGCACTGCCCCTTCTTACACTCGCCAAAGAGGGATTGGAGGAGCCTACTCTCCAGGGAGAATAGCAGCATTTTGGCCTGCTCAGCACCATCGCAGTCGTTGACGCTGGCTGCCTGCTCTACTTCCCTGAAGTGGATCGAGGGGTCCCCTTTTTCGGAGAGCTTTGGGATATGGCTCACCATAGCCCTAAGCTGTTGGATGCTAAAGGGTAATACGAACTGGTTTTGGAGGGGTCCCTCGTTGTCGCCATTAACGGGTGGGCTGAACCTCCGATGCCGGGCTGGGCACATCGGTCCCAGCTCCGGCCTCTCTGGTGGGGGTTGTTCCACCTCCACTCCCACCCCTGACTCCACCCCCCTTGCTGCCAGACCTCGCTGAAACCTGGCGCTACGGGTGGCGGTCGTGAGACCTCCTGTTCCTCAACCGGGTCGTCCCTGGGCACTACCAGTGATGTTTGCACTGTTCTCCCCTCGTTCCCTATAAAATCTGCCTGGCCTGCCTTCGGGCTAATGAGACACACCATGCCCTTTGTCTTCCTCAGGGCAAGGCTCAGATTCTCTATCTGTTCCTTGCAGGGGCCATGATCTGCATCTTCAAACCCCTGTTCGCTCGCTAACTTGTAAGCTGCCTTTACCTCTTTTACTTTCTCCTCCTGTTCTCTTACTTGTCTTGCTAGGCGGGCGTTTTTTTCCCGCAACCTCAACTCAATACCCTTGGCTTCGGTGACCTGGCACTGTAGATATTCCAACTTGGTCTTATGTTCTCCCAATAAATGTACCCTTTCCTGATTCAGGGCCTGCAATGCTACCAGTAACTTCTCCCCTGCTAGAGCCTTGTCCTGGATCTCCAGGGCTGACTCCTTTAACTCGGCTGCCTGTGCTGCAACGAGCCTGTCCAAAAGCTGGACTTGCTCTTGAAGCACATCAGCCAGACTGCCTTCTCTAGGGATTTCTTGTGCTCCTTCCCTTCTGTCAACTTGGCTGCTGCATCTACTGGACGCCCAGCCCTTAACAGATTGGTGATCCACTTCTTTGTGATATTCACCTTACTAAACACATAATCAGAAATCCTTTCCTCCATCATGGTTTGCTCATCCAAACCATTGTCTACTGTATCGCACCCCTGTTGCCAGTGTCCTGCCGCAGTCGCCATTTCTGTAGGGGGTGGCGTGTGCCCAGTCAGCTTCACCTCTGACTGTCTCTGAGTGGTTCGAATTGCTCCCACACCCCTGGGTTCTAGACACCGGACTTAGATACAGGCGGCGATACAGAAAATCGAGTAGACAAGTGGTTTGGTGCAAGAAAACCAAAATTTTATTGAAGGCAGAATAAAACACAATCTTACTGAGAATTACTGATATAGTTACAGGCATAAACAATTAAACTTATATGGGAATGGGGAACACACGGCACATCGAGGGGAAACAAATACATTAAAAATCCTCTTATCCTTATCCCGCCCCCAATACCTAACTAGATTAAGCTACGAGGGGCCAGGAATTCATGCTCACCAATTCGAAAACCTGTTGCTTTAACCGGTTGGGTTTTGAGGTTCACACTTTCTGTCCTTTGGGGTTCATCGTCATCACGTGGTCACAGGGCGCGGTGCTGAAGTTGTTTGTGCAAAGCACCCTCCTTTTCCTCCGTCCACGTCTTTGTTGGGTACTTCTTCGCGATGAGCCTGCTTCTTCTTCTTCGGGCAGTCGCCGATGGTATTGCTGCGGTTGGGGGTCGGTTGGCGGTCTTTACCGTTTAATGATTTTCCTATCCAAGCTTCGAACACCAGCGTATTCTTAACTGGGCTATTATTGTCCATGCATCAAACGCCAGCTTATAACTAGGCCGTTTGTCTTGATTTCGCTACCCATGCTTCGAACACCAACTTATTCTTAAATTGGGGTTTTACTGTCCATACATACAACGCCAACTTATAACTAGGCCATTTGTCCCCCAACGCGTCTTCCCGCTGCCTTTCTCTGCTTTCACTGGTTTTACTACTCTCCTCATCTCGTCTCGTCTGTTTGTGGCCCCGTGTGTCCTGTGCGTTTTCGATTCGGGTTCTCGTTCTCCTCCCGCATTTGGCCCCGGTGTAATGGGTGTCCTTGGCGTTGAGTGGTGCGGGGAGGGAGAATAGGGCCCGCCACGAGACACAAGAGCGAGAGGCAGGAGCCCGGAGCAGGAGGCAAGCAGCAAGAGCTGAGAGATAAGAGCAAGAGCAAGAGACCGATCACTACCGGTGGGCCTACAATTATACTTGGTTCTTCACCCTTATCTGCACACCAAATCAGGTCAGTCCTTTGTCTAACTTTTGGCGGGCTCGTTTAAAATGATTACAGCCATTTACTTTAACGACTTCTGGGGTGGTTGTCTCCTGGTATAATAGCTTCGATATCCTGGCTGTTTGTCATTTATGAAACTTAATCGGGTTTCCTGGCTTGGCAGCTACATGTGAGCTGTTACCGATTATTTATGTGAAGAGTAGATGGCTTTCAGATTAGAGCCATCCTGGCTTGATCTGTTCCAAGGTGAAGATTGCATATTCTGTGTTTACTTATCTGTCTGACTTTACAAAGTCTTTTCACAGATTCATGCATGTTAGTTTTCGTTTCAGGGCCTGCCCTTTTGCAGGGCCTTGCTTTTAAAATCCTGTCGGTTTTGGTCACGCGGTTACAGAAGCCATTTTGGGTACCCTTTTTAATAACTTGTCCATACAGGGCCCCTTTATCCATAACCTTTTGGGGAATGTGGGAATTTTGAGAACCCTACAATACTGCACATTTCTTGATTTTTTTATTTTTGTTTGTTAAAAATAGCCTCGGTAGATAACCTCTCCGTCATCTGGAATTTTTAATCAACTGGCACCATCCCGGTTCCATCGGTGCCGGATTCCAAAGAGTTTCCTGTATTTTTGTCAATCGCAAGGGCTTCCACTCCCTTAACGTCCAGCTGGTGTGTGACCACAAGAAGGAAATTTTGCATGTTTGTGCCAAGTACCCTGGCAGTTGCCATGACTCCTTCATACTGCGCCAGTCCAGTGTGCCTCCGCTATTCAGTCTGCCAGACCAACTTAACGGATGGCTACTTGGAGACAAGGGCTATCCCCTGAAGACATGGCTAATGACGCCTTTGATGAGCCCATCCAACGAAGCTGAGGAGAGCAACAACTCCAGTCACATGTCCACCAGAGCCATAATCGAGCAAACCATCAGTTTGCTGAAGATACGCTTCAGATACCTGGATAGATCAGGTGGAGCCCTGCAGTACTCAGCAGCCAGGGTCTCCAGAATCATTGTGGTTTGCTGTGCACTTCACAACATGGCACAGCATCGTGGCTTGCAGATTCCAGAGGACCAAGTGGCTCCTCACATATCCTCCTCAGATGAGGAGGAGGAGGAGGAGGAATGCAAAAACAAACACCTTGCAGAGGCCCATCAACCAGCGGCAGCAGTACGCGAGAACATTGCTGCCCGAGATGCAAGGAACGCATTCATCTTGGCCAGGTTTGCTTAGCCTAGCCAATCAAGCACTTTTGCCTCGCAGCTTCTTACTTGAGCATCGACAATGGCCAAGGACCAGTGGATTCCTAGCAATTTGACGACCATACTGACAATTGCAAGAAATCCTAAGCACTCAATGTGGAAGTCCCATTCGCGAAATGACACACGCCACAACTACAGCAGTAGCCATCAGAATTTTTATTTACATTATTCATCTGATGGCTTTTTCACAGAAAACATCAAATTTCACCCAAGTGACTACCCTTGTGACTGTGCAGTATCTTTCTCTTACGCGTGCTCCTACGTGGTGCTTCCCCTGTGGCTTCAGCAGATGTGGAGGCCCCTTGCTCACTTTCCTGCTGCTCCTGTCTCGACACCTTTGGCGGGCGTCCTCTGGGGTTGCGAACCTGTGAGGGCTTGGCTACAGTCTGCTGCTCCTGTGGCTGTGCAGGGGTTGAGATGCCGATCTCAGATGGGTGCGGATTCTGGTGGGGCCCTGACCAAGGGCTCTGCATTGGCATGGAAGTGTGAGTGCTTGACGAGGAGCCCCGACTTCCTTGATGTCTGACACCAACCTCCCTCTCATGGGTCAGGTCCCCCTCAGCGCTTGCAAGTGGCTTGAGAGCACCTTGCTGCACATCAGGGAGGCCATGGGGACCCGTATCTGCACTGGCAGTCCTACTCAGAAGGACTTCCATGAAGGTCTGGTTTCTCTTTTCAATAGATGACCATTGCTCCTCCAGAGATGTCATTCTATTCTGAACACTCACCATGTTTTCTGCACTCTGGCAACTTATCACCTCCATGGAGGTTGCCATCCTTTCCATGGTGATGCGTTCATGCGCCAATGACTCCACAAAGGCTCTGCTCATGTTCGCTTTGGACTCCTCCATTCGCTCCGCACTCGCAGCGACCCTAGAGACAAAATCTGCCAGAGACTCCTGTATCTGTTCCTGGAGTTCCAGCACCGCTGATCTTATGGATGGACCCAAAGGCAGAGGTTCGACATGCAGCTGAGCTGAACTGGCAGAGTCCTGCGCCCTCCGACTAGGACTCTCCACTGCTGTCCCTGTCTCCACAATCTGCTGATGCTCACTTGTGAGCTGTGATACACCAGGTGACAACACAACTCTATGTCCCGAAGGTCCCACTGAGGTGTGAGTGTCTGCGCTGGTGCTGGGTGCGCTGAATTCTGCTGATGCTGCGCCCTCAGAGGTTGCAGCTTCCTCTGAGGAGTCTTGAGGCTCATGTTGTTCCTCCTGGCTAGTGGGGATAGGTGCTTGCGATGGTCCTGTGGGGGAATAAAGGAAAGATTCAGAAATGTGATGCCAAGGTTACATGCACATTGCATATTGCAGATTATCATTAGTCCATCTGTTAGAGCTTCAGAATCATTATCAGCGACTCATGCAATGTCAATGAGAGAAATGGAAAACTATTCTGTCACCAGCTTGCTGTGATGTATCCCTCTGTCCATCCCCCACTTGCGCATCTTCCTCCACTTCTACGATCTCCAGGACCGCCTCCTCCCAGGGGGTGAGGTGGGCTACTGAGGGTGGCCTTCCTCCTGTCCTCACTCTTTCTCGCTTATTGTGAGCTCTCTTTTCCTGCAATGAGGGAGACAAGTGGAGGTTGAATGAGAATAAAGGATTGAGTGTAGAGATTCCATAGCATAGATACTTAGAAGGAGACAAAGATGGAGTGAGAAGATGGAGTGAGGTGGCAAGACCAAGGGTCCTCACTGTGTGTTGTCAGTTGTTTTCATAGCATCAGAGTGATAGGGAGTGTGAGGGCTGCATAGTCGAATAGTTAGGTGAATGTGACCATAGAGAGAGAGGGAATGGGTAAAGGTGCATGGATGTCAGTGTCAAGTGGGATGTGGAGGAAGAGATTGCTAAAGCTGAGTGCTGGTGAGGAAAGGCAATGGGGATCAGATTGAGGGTGATGGGAAATTCATACTCACTTTTACAGTGCGCAGAAGGTCATGAAATCTCTTCCTGCATTGAAACCAGGTTCTGCGGGTTACTGATAATGAGTTGACCTCCTCTGCCACCTGGATCCACACAGCCTTGGTCTGCTGGGGAGGCTTCTTCCTCCCTGAAGAAGGGAAGAGCACCTCTTTATGAGCTCTTGCTCCCTCAACTAAATGCTGCAAGGCAACGTCATCAAACCTGGGAGCAGACCTAGGTCTCTCGCTGGTCATTCTGCCTCCAGGTCCCTGTAGCATGAAAGGCCAAAAGGTTGGCAGTCTGCAGAAGAAGCAAGGCTTGTTGCAGACCTTGAATGCAGCAGCAATGATGACATCATCAGAGATGACTTTCAGACTGGAAAAACTCATTTGCCATGGGTTCCCACACATTGGAACTCAATTGGCCAATTAAGTTAAAATCGCATCAATCTCCCACATCGATTTAGATTCGGGTGGATAACACGAAATGCGGATTACACGACCCCAGCCCGCCCCTGAATTAAAATCCAGCTCTATAGCACTGTTTGGACAAATTTCATATATGCTAAAAGCATGGACTAGAATCATGGCTATTTGGACACTTAAACATCACAGTCTGAGCCACATTTAAACCACTGTAGCCAATAATTAAGGCGGAGTTACAAAACACAACAGAAACAAACATTAAAAATCATCAGTTTCTGCAGAATAGGTAATTTTTCTCCAGAATATGTAATTTTTCTCCAATCAGCAGTGAACT
This sequence comes from Somniosus microcephalus, assembly GCF_052327205.1. NCBI lineage: Eukaryota > Metazoa > Chordata > Chondrichthyes > Squaliformes > Somniosidae > Somniosus > Somniosus microcephalus. The sequence goes on along the minus strand of NC_140998.1, from coordinate 93,964,401 downwards.
TAGATAACATTTTATAAATCCCAATCAACTTATCAAATCTTTGTCATAAAATTTTCAATTCTGATTCTTCTGAAATTAAATTTTCCTTGCTTCACACGTGCTATGCAATAATATTGATGGTAGATCAGGTATATACAGTCTCTGATATGCATTCTTTGTGACTTTCAATATCAATTATTTACACACTGATTTAACTCACAAGCCTAACTATATTTATACGATAATTTTAAAAATCATCTGCAGTTCTCTGTTTTTTACCAAATCAATTATTTTTGATTTTATTCGTTCACAGGATGTGGGCGTCGCTGACAAAGCCAGCATTCATTGCCCATCCCTAATTGCCCTTAAGAGGGTGGTGGTGAGCCACTGCAATCCATGTGGTGAAGGTACTCCCACAGTGCTGTTAGAGAGGGAAGTATACTTCATTGTAGCCGTTTGGTACAACTGAGTGGCAGTTAAGAGTCAACCACATTGCTGTCAGTCTGGAGTCACATATAGGCCAGACCAGGTAAGGACGGCAGATTTCCTTCCCTAAAGGACATTAGTGAACCAGATGGATTGTTATGACAATCCGGTAGTTTCATGGTCACCATTACTGATACTAGCTTTTCATTCCAGATTTATTTAATTAACTGAATTTAAATTCCCCAGCTGCTATGGTGGGATTTGAACTCACGTCTCCGGATCATTAGTCCAGGCCTCTGGATTACTAATATAGTAACATAACCACTGTCATAAATCGCAACTTCTACAAGAAGTAACTCAGGAAGTACTACTGGACGGCCAGCTGAGGGCACCGTCCGAGGAGTATAAATGCTCGGGCGTGGGCCCAGCTTGGCCAGAGACAATCTGGAAACAGGAAGCTAGTGACTACTAACTAGACCTCCATGTTTTGTTACAAGTCGATTAAAGCCTTGCTTTATGTTCAACCAAGTGCGCAGTCTTTACTACGTCAACCACTATGCTACCGTATTATCCTTAGAACAATCAACAATGTGATAAAACAGAAATCTCTAACATTGTTGCTGAACTAACTTATTCGCATAATATAATTGACGTGACCCTTTTGGACATTAACTGAATATATTGAAACTCGCAACCAAGTAACGATTTCTGCTTTTGCACTGAGTCTTCAACCAAGTAACTGCAGGATGATGGGATTCTTTTTGTATTTCAACTTGTTAGAGGTATAGCTAGCATCTATAACACTTTGTTTCCTTTGTTGTGCTCCAAGTAAATTGAATTCCTAGTAGAATTGTGCTTTGTACCAAAAAATAATCATTGACTTGAGATTTTGTATAAACTCTTGGCATTCATACCTCAAATATTTATTCATATAATTTATAGTAAATTTGAAGATGTGTGTAAGTGCACAGATTTGGACAACCACGTTTAACTTGTATTTTTTGGGCTGTAAATAAAATGAGGAAAAGCTGAGTGATAATTCACTAATTCTTATCAAGTATTTGTTTTTTTTGTTATGTTGAACAGTTAAGTATGTCCATGTTATTAATACTAAATCACCTCCCAAGTTACTCATTGGTGCTAACTAGGGGCAGAGCCAATGTATTGGAGATAGGCCTGCATGAATGAAGTTGGATCCTGGGAGGGGTGGATGGAACTCAAGCTGGCTTGCACTGATGTCCCTAAACCTCAATGTCTGATGGATTGCAAATTAATGGGAGGGAAAGCTCAGCATAAGAAATGGGGATGCAGGAATGAAGCAAAATTCAATAGTTGCAAATTCCTACAAGGAAACAGTTTGAAATATCAAGAAATAACCAAATAGCATTGATCAGTTTGATATTTGACAAGAGTAACACTGTACTTATTCAAAGTTATTGACAAAGGATTAGCTTACTTTTGTGTTCTTTGTTTATTATTTTGTCTGCTTAAGGCATTAATTGGAAGGTTGTCTACTGTAAATATATAATTATATTACATGACCTTTACTCATATGTGTGTTACTCAAAGTTTAGTTGGATCTCAAGGCAAGGATAGACACTCTCGAGTATGGGGTGCTGGGACTCACCCATGAGAGTGATCTAAGATACAAGCGCTGAAATAATCTAGGATAGAAAGGTTAGAAAAGACCCAGAAACAACAGTAGTGGCAGCATAGAGCTCCATTGCGCTCACTCAGACTGGCAGCAAAATTTAAAATAAGTCACATATTAACAGTTTTACAGAAGAAAATAATGACACAAACAAAGCCTTGGAAAGAGGCAAAGAAAGAATGAGAGCTGGCTTATTTAACTGAAAAGCAATAGAATGAGAATTTCAATGAAAGAAAGACTTGCATTTATATAGCGCCTTTCACGACCACCGGACGTTTCAAAGCACTTTACAGCCAATGAAGTACTATTTGAAGTGGAGTTGCTGTTGTAATGTGGGAAACGCAGCAGCCAATTTGTGCACAGCAAGGTCCCACAAACAGCAATGAGATAATGACCAGATAATCTGTTTCTGTTATGTTGGTTAAGGGATAAATTGGCCAGGACACCGGGGAGAACTCCCCTGCTCTTCTTCGAAAGAGTGCTGTGGGATATTTTTACGTTCACCTGAAAGAGCAGACGGGGCCTCGGTTTAACGCCTCATCCAAAACACAGCACCTCTGACAGTGCAGTGCTCTTAGAATTAGAATTTTAACTGACATTGCTGAGACACAAAGAAGAGAAACAGCAACGGACTTGGGGAAGAGAGAGAGATTTAAGTGATTTCAAGGACAACGAGAAAGAGAGAGAGCATGGTTATGCTCTTGAGCTGGCAGAGAAACATCAACAGTGAGTCTCATAGGTGAGAATATAACTTTAGCCAATTTCTCTTAAATTAGTCAAATATAATTTAGTTAAATCTAATTTAATTCCAACTTTTATAGAAAATGATAATACAGAGAATTATATTCTAGACTTCAATCTATTAGCAAACCACATAAGTGGAATAAAGACGTAAGAGCTGAACAGTTTACACCCTCACCTAGCGATAATGCACTTGCAGTTTTAACACATTGAATGAATGAACTATGAAACTGTAAAAATCACAAATCTTAACAATTATGACTTAAAGCCTGAAGCACAGAGGCAAATATGTAAGACATGAGGAAATCTTCACATAGTACATGCAGAGAATTAGTAGTTAGAATTTGGGGGGGAAATTATAGCTGGGTAGTAAAAATATTAAAGATTATAATTGTCTTCATCACCAACTGTTGAGGGTTAGTTTTCCAAATGTGGTTCCAGATGATTTGCTTGATCAAGAATATAAGACCCTTGAGCAGTTTGGCACATGAGCAGACATTATGTGACTTCACAAGGGTCGGGCACCAACAACCAAAGGGCAGCCAGAGAGAGACACACCTAATCTGCAATGCTTCCACAGACCTGAGCGCTGTACATACTGTGTGAAGAATGGGCGTGTGGCGGGAGGAGCACTTTCACAGCCTGCCCAAAGTCCCTGGAGAGAGGTCTGAACTGTTTTTGAGGACCGTGCATCATTTCCATGCGAACTGCAAGCAATGTTCATACACCTCGGAGACAGCTCGCCCCTTGGGGGAAGGGGCAAGGAGTCCACCGGCTGCATGGCAGAACCGTGTTGGAAATGTCTCTGTGGATAGCTGGCTCGGCCACTCAACACTTGGTACCAATAGACGGAGTGAGCATTGGAATCCTATGTAGGTCATAGGACCGCGATTGGCATATTGTAATGAGACTCTGGTCTGAAATAGGCAAGTGCCTGGGCCGTCTATGCAGAGGCCCCCCAGAAATGGAGCAGGAACTGGGTGGTTCATACAGCACAGCTAATTGTGGATGGCGACGGCGCTGCTCCCACCCGCCGGACTGACTTAAGAGTTGGCTCCATTTAATTTTGTAAGACATGAATGATGTCAATGAATGGGATAACTGAGAAAATGCACCAAAGCTCTGATGCAACCCCTAATTATTCATGAACCCGACAGAAGAGTGATATCACAGGTCCCATGCCCAACAGGGTCAGTCAGGGGGTAAAAGTGCACATCAAATATAATAGGCTTAGGCTTGGAAATTAGTGGAGACTCGCTTCACTGCCGTAAGTGCAGCGGAGGAGAGGCCCTCATCCAAGGCCAGAGATGCTGTCCAATAGACTGAGGACAGGGTCATTTACATAGCCAGGGCTGGCTGCCTGCAAGGGTCCATCAGCGGCAATTGTCCTGGCTTGAGCTGATCCACCTTATAAAGAAAAGCAGAGTCTTCCGGAGGCCCAAATGGTCCAAAGAAAAGCAATTCCTTCTGGGATCAATTACCTTACTCTAGTAAGGGGTTTGGAGCCTTTAGAGGTCATCAAAAGTACTTACATCAGGTTGTAATCAGCGTGCGTTCCACTGAAGTCTTTAGGAGAAATAAAAATATGAATTTCCTGAGGAAACCCAGGGACTCTCTTCGACATGCTCACTTGATATAGTATGAGGGGCCGGGGCAAGTGCAAGATCCAAGCACTGCCCTCTCCCCAACTGGAATTTAAAGGTTTGATCCAAAGTCAATGGAAAGTAAAATCGGGCGGAGTGTAAAATGGGCGACCGATCCAATCCGTCAGTTCTTTGGCGGGTGGGTTAGAATTTACAATCAGGAAACATGCTGCAGAAGAGGTATTTAAACGGATACTCGCCTCCATTAAGGTAAGTTTCTGTTTGGACTTTATAGGCTGCTGGAGAAGATTTCGGTGATTTTTGACTGTTTTTCACTACTGTTTTGCTAAGCTGAACTCTGAGAGTGATTTTTGCACTCTTTCAAAGGAACATTGTTGGAACATGGATAATCTGCTTCATTTGGGCTACAACATGAGGAGGAGGGGCAGCAACAGCAAGGCAGGCAGCAGAGGGCTGCACCGGCTTCAAGAAGAGGGAGAAGGAGGGCAGGGCAGAGGAGGCCAACAGAAAGGGATTCCATTTGCTAAATGTGCAACTCGTCTGTGACCGCAGGCAAAGAATTATGCAGGTCTGTGCCCAATATCCTGATAGTAATCATGATGCCTTCATCCTGCACCAGCCCTCAATACCCTCGCTTCCACTCAGACCGTCGGGTTAGAGGCTGACTGCTTGGGGTTAAGGACTATCCTCTGAACACCTGGTTCCTGACTCCTGTCAGAAACCCAGGCACAGACCTGCAGCATGCATAGAATGAGAGCCACACTAGAACCAGAACTCTCAGAGCAGACCATCGGGCTCCTCAAGCAAGAGTTCCAACAGAACTGGAGGCATGCATCGATATAGCCTGGAGCGGCTCTCAAGATTTTTCATTGCATGCTGTATGCTGCACAACTTCGCCTCAGAAAAGTCGCAAGTTTTGAAGTCACAAGAAGAAGTTGAGGAAGAAAGGGATCAGGAAGCTGAGGCTGCAGAGAGAAAGCAAGGCCCAACAGTGCTGCGAGAGCTATCATGCAGCAACCTGGTAATGGGAGATTCAGATGAATGTTCCTTCCCTTCCCCAATTCATCAACAGTCCCTCCCTCCACCTAAGCCAATCCTCAAACAACTACCATCTATATGCCCTCGTAAGGTCCAACTTCATGGGTGTTGGCCCTACATGACTAAGAATATTAAGACAAACAGCAATCCGAGAAAAAAACAGTATCCTACACCAAAATACTTAATCACTTTTCATTTGACAATTGCTTATACTGAGCATAGAGAAATAAAAATCAGCCTTGTGCAAAAGCCCCAGTGCCTGTCTTCTGTGTGCCTATGAGGTGCATCCCCAGTGACTACAGCAGAGGAGCTGGAAAACTACTGAACTTCCATTAAGGACTCCTTAGATGGCCGTGGTGGGTGACTTTGAGTAGTAGCTATGGCCGTAGAGGGCCCAGCTGCAGACTGCAGTATCTCAGCGGCGGCCAAGGCAGTCAGGCCCAGCTGGTTATTTGGCACCAACAAGGGCACAGGATAAGAATGTGGTGGGGGAGAAAGCTTTCTGTCCTCCTGAGAGAGCACAGCATATGCCTCTCCCATGGAACTAATGCCATTCTCAAGGGCTGTGCCTTAGTGCTCCCATTGCTCTGCCCGAAAACAGAGTGCAGGAGTGATGTGATGGTCTCAAAGTCTCTATCCACACTGTCCTTCATGCTTTGAAAGTCAAAGAACGTGCTGGACCCCAACGCCAAAATGGTAAAAGTCTTAGCTTCCACTGAAGCTGTCAGAGCTGCCACCAGAAGCTTCATCATTATGGGGCTCAATGCAGTGTTCATAGAGCTGACCACTCGCTCCATGCTTGACTGCATGGTCTGGATGCCGTGTGTGAAGACCCTGCACGAGTTGGAGTTGGACTCTTCCATGCTGCAGGCAGGCCAGTGCTCTTAGGTGTTTGTGCTGTATAGCCACCAATTCTCATCTGTAGGCTGGGTCTTCGAGGTAATCACCTCCGCCCTTTGCAGCAGGCCTAGGATGGGAGGGTGCCCTCTGGCCCTTCCTGGGCCGACCTATCCTTTTTCCAGTGCACTTGTGCTCAGTGAATCTGCCAGTGTAGACCTCTCTACTCTAGCCTCTAAACTACACAGGGTGCCAGCAATGTTCCCTTAAGCTGCATGGCTGCGTAACCGCACAGCTCTCTGCTGATCCCTGCACAGCCAGGGATTGGCTTTTCTAATGGTAAATTTCATGCATGCGTGAAACTGTGCTGGAGCCATACCGAGCACAAAGGAAAATGGTTGTGGTGGTTGAAGGTCAATCATCACAGCCCCAGGACATCACTGCAGGAGTTCCTCAGGGCAGTGTCCTAGGCCCAACCATCTTCAGCTGCTTCATCAATGACCTTCCCTCCAACATAAGGTCAGAAATGGGGAGGTTTGCTGATGACTGCACAGTGTTCAGTGCCATTCACAACTCCTCAGATAATGAAGCAGTCCATGCCCGCATGCAACAAGACATGGATGATGTTTAGGCTTGGGCTGATAAGTGGCAGGTAACATTCGCGCCACAGAAGTGCCAGGCAATGACTATCTCCAGCAAGTGATAGTCTAACCACCGCCCCTTGACTTTCAATGGCATTACCATCACCGAATCCCCCACCGTTAACATCCTGGGGGTCACCATTGACCAGAAACTTAACTGGACCAGCCACATAAATACTGTGGCAACAAGAGGCTAGGTATTCTGCGGCGCGTGTTTCACCTCCTGACTCCCCAAAACCTTTCTACCATCTACAAGGCACAAGTAAGGAGTGTAATGGAATACTCTCCACTTGCCTGGGTGAGTGCAGCTCCACAACACTCAAGAAGCTCGACACCATCCAGGACAAAACAGCCCGCTTGATTGGCACCCCATCCACCGCCTTAAACATTCACTCCCTCCACCACCAGCGTACAATGGCTGCAGTGTGTACCATCTACAAGATGCACTGCAGCAACTCGCCAAGGCTTCTTCGGCAGCACCTCCCAAACCCGCGACCTCTTCCACCTAGAAGGACAAGGGCAGCAGGTGCATGGGAACACCACCACCTCCAAGTTCCCCTCCAAGTCACACACCATCATGACTTAGAAGTATATCGCCGATCCTTCATCATTGCTGGGTCAAAATCCTGGAACTCCCTCCCTAACAACACTGTGGGAACACCTTCACCACACAGGGTGCCAGGATTATTGGGTGCCAGTGCATGCTTGGTAAGGTTGAGTGATGCTGCATCTTCTGGAGGGCTGTCCTCTTCTTCCTCCATTCCCACTGTTCCCTCTAAAGTTTAAGGATCTGAAAAGGAAGAGAGCGACAAGGGTTAGTAGTTAATGGCAAAGGTAAGTGGAGATAGATGAGTGGCTACTGAAAGCAGTAGCCCTTTGTCATGCATAGCGTGAGGGTGAGATTTCAATGAGAAGGGAAAGAGGGTGAGTTAGCCTAAAACCCTGTGGGACATTTTCTCCAGCCTCCACACTCCTGATGCATGTCCTGCCCACAATGTTCATGATGGCCTCTTCCAGAAACAGGGCATGTATAGATGGTGGGTCTCCTTTTGTGGCTGCCTGCTCCCTGTTATTGTGTGCCAGCTTCTCTTGCAAGAAAGAAGGGAGTGTGCAATGTTAGCATATTGAGATTTGTGAGGATGTAAATGTCAGGGTAGAATAATATTGCTGGTGTATTAAAAATAGCACAAGTGTGAAAGAAGTGAGAAGTGATAGAGCAGCAGGTACAGAGTGTGTCTGTAATAGCAGAAGGAGGTGGAGTGAAGAGTGCAGCAATGATTGGAGGAGAGTGGAGAGAAGCAGGGAAGGTAAGGGTTGTGAATGCTGAGGCCACAGGTAATGCAAGGCTAAGCAGAGAGTAATGAGAGATATGAGTTATGAGTCTTACCTTAGTAGCCCTTGTGAGGTCATTAAACTTGTTTCTACATTGTAGTCAGGTCCTTGGAACAATGCTTCTGGTACTGATCTGCTCTGCCACCTCTGCCTACTGTTGCTGGGAAGCTAGCCAGGGTACTTTCTTGCCGTCGGGTGGAAAAATGATCTCACTCCTCCTGCTAACCACCTCCACCAACAGCTCCAAATCAGCATCTGAAAAGCACAGAGCCCTTCTGCATCTCTTCTGCCTGCCATTTTACTGGTGTGCAGATTGAAGCTGATTGCAGCCACAGTGTACCTCCACTTTAAAAGGTCCTGGCTGTTTTTAACTGATGCCAGTGACACCTGATTTGCCGTTCCCCTATTTGGCAAGCTGCCCATGAAGAGCATGAGTAACACTGCCAGCTCGCTGCCAGCTCGCTTATTTCATGCTCAGCAGGCACAGGAAGCAATTTAGCGCGGCATCTAAGCTCACTTGAACAGTTGTGCGCTTCAGAGCACACCAACCATTTTGCCCCGCGTTTGCTGGCCATAACACATTTAGGCCCCACTGTTTCAGACATATCCTTTACAATCAAAGCCACAAATGTAAAAAAGTAAAAATTGAACATTGCTCACTGACTCTACAATTGCTTATGCGTGTGTCAGATTATATTTGTGAAGATGACAGTCTGGAAAAATAAACTTTCCATCGAGTGACAAGATTAGGCAACACAATGTGGTCAGTTACAAAACAGTTCAGATGCAACATGGATCTCACCTACATGGCTTTGATGTGCCTAAGTACCCTGTAAATAATACCCGTGTCCTTCCCAATTCTCAGCTGCATGTCCGTGTGGCCTTTCAAAATGAGATTGCTCAACCAATGCTGAATCAGAGATTACTTGTTGCTGAGGTGGGACCTTGATTGAGATAAGATAAATCAGCATTTCACTCAAAGACCTTAACTGTGTCAAAAATTTTTTTAATTTTATTTGGGCTGGATTAAACACAGGTTCCAGGAGAAGCATTAAACAAATTATGCTACCAAAGTCCTTTGTTCTTCCAGTCCTAATTTGTGCCAAATGGTCCACAGTTATTGCCCTTGACAAACAACTGACTTGCAATTCTTAGCAGAATACTCTGTGATATGGTGCGTTTGCACATTATCCTTTCATCTTTCATCTTGGTTCAAATCCAGCCCAGACTCATGGGATGAATATCTGTTCTCTCTGGCTGTAAGAATTATACATAAGGCTAGTCTTGATCCAGTTCTTAGCTGGCATGCGATCACAGTGCAAAACTACCCACAAATTGGCATGAAAGAGGCAGCCTGACTCAAGTATAGCTGATATGGAAAAATAAAACACTATTGATGCAGTAAGAAGGGCTGTAGGGACTTCCTGTGGATCAAGGAATGTTATTAGGACCAAATGTCATCTGCTTTTGGTACTAATATATCAATACTGGGGGTGCTTGATATGAACAATGACTAACCAACAGCAAAAAAACATGTTCCAAACACCTAAAAATATCAGTTGGAAAATTATAAATCATCTTAACCCTGAATACTTTGCAGACTAATTTCATCACTTCTTTCACACAAAGCATCCGTATGAACAAAAATACATGCTGATCAACTCTTTATGCTGCAGTTGTTGCCTATTTCTTTGGTAATTTACAGGCCAAACATTCTAACTTTTCTACATAATATGCCATTTGCTTTTTCTTTTGCTCATTCATTTCTTACTAAAAAAAATTGCAGGAGAAAAATCAACACGTAATTGTGAGTTTTCAAACAATAAGATAGGAATTTATCTTCCGTTTTGAGAAACAATTTACAACACAGCACATTGAGATGCTTGGATGCAATAGGGGAATATGGGGGGGAAATTCAGTTGCTTTGCACCTCCTGGTACCACCCTAAGATGGCGCTAACGGGGTGCAAAGCAACGAGCGCCCGGGCACGGTGCCACCAACGCAAAATTCTGCGGGAGGTTAGCAGCGGCGGTAACCGGTAGCGCCCCGCGGCGCCGCTGGTGATGATGTTATCGCCGTGCATAGCGCCCGCTCGTGCCATGACCGCAATCTTTGGGAGCGCCCCCTGACTTACCGCTGGACACTATGTCCGACGGGGTCAGGGAGGCTTACCTACGGCCAGGAGGCGCTATTTAAAGGCGAGGTATGGGGTGGCCATTTTTGTTGCTGGCCGCCTGCCAGCACCTGCCTCCGCTCCCATCCCCGGCCTCCTTACCCGCCCCCCACCGCGGAGTGCCGGCTGTGCTCCATGAGCCAGGCACTTCTCTTGAGTGCCAGGCTCTTTTGCCGGCACTCCCGATCCCCGGGGGCTCAGCTGGGCTCCGGGTCGCGCTGCGCAAGGCCCCTCCCCTTTAAGAAGGGGAGGAAGGCCTACAATACCGCGGCACATAGCGCACGATATTCCCTCGCAACGCCCCAAGAGGAAGGCGGGGCGCTTCCAATAGCGCCCCGCTTCCCTCTTGGGGTGCTACCACTCAATTTCCATCCCGGGGGCGCTAATTTTACTGGGGCGCTAAAAGTAGCACCCCGGCGAAGTTAGCGCTCCCACTCAATCTTTAGTCCTAATAATTTGAGCAGGCTGTAAAAGGGAAGGTTCTGTATTTTCAAACTGATTTTCAGCCAGTTTTCAGAACAGCTTTTTCAAGTGGAAACCTAGAACACTTCCTGAAAAATATAGGGGAAAAGAAAAACAAATTCTGATTTTTACTATTAATATACAGATTGTCATCTGAATCTTGGCAAGCAAATAGATATGAGCATTATAGTAAGTGGCACGTTCTGGAAAACAGTTGGAATATTAAAAGCTGCTTCCTTCAAACCTGGGTGGGTTTCAATTTCAAAAATAAAATATAACAAGGACACATCTTTTATTTTATTCCTTGAATGCAGTGAATGAATCAATGATTGCACATTTTTGAGATTTTACTTTAGAACGGTCAGCATTCAAAATGTACAGAACAGCTTTATTTATAGTAGAACTGAGATCATCTATACTTCAAACAACAGTTGTTACTCCAAGGGCAAAAGAAAATATACCCAAATACTGATAGGCACAGTGAAAGCAACTACCTTTGAGACAGTCTTCAGATGGTCTTTGTAGACAGCTGGTCTCCTGAGGCATCAAGTTTAAATCATGAATTCATTTTCTGGGCTGGTGGGATCATCTGACATAGCTAATTTCAATACACAAGGGTTCTATAAGAAAGATTTCACTGCACAGCTCAGTCTCTATGTCCAGAAGAGCTTACAAACACAAAAAGTCAGACAGATTACAAACCCATTTAAATATCTAAAGTTTATTTTCAAAGAGCGAAACACATAGAAACAGGTTATACTTTTTATTGAAATGAGTGAATTTGACAGGTCTGGGAAATCTTCCTGATAAAATAAAACCAGGTTCATCGTTACTCTGCTGCAACATATCAGAAAACACTCCTTATAAAATCCATGGATGGATTGACTATCTTAAGTGTTTCTACCAGGTGAGGTCATGATATAATGTGTGCTTCACTGTTTTTACAAATTGCATATGTTAAAAGGAGTCTAAAAATGTTTACCAGATAATAGGAGTGAGCACGACACAAGGTCAAATCCTTCACTAACTGGATCAGTTAGTTGTGGTCTGGGCCGCTTCGGATTTTTGATTTCTTGAAAAATGGATTTTCACGTTCTTTGACAAGAAATACAATCCCACACTTGAGGAAAAACTTGGCACACAGTTTCCACTAACACTATTGAATTTATCCCTGTAGTTAAATGGCTCAGGACTGTGATTGAGTTTGGCTGGGTTTTAGCTCAGATCACACCAGCCCATTAATCTGAAATGCTGTCTATTTTCTCATCTTTACCAGATAAATACTGATTTTAGCAGTTGGGTTCTTCAAACGTCACACTATAGTAATGTGCTTTGTAAAAATGTCTTTCTATTTTAATGCTTGGCCTGGTATTAGATTAAATAAATCTGTTTTTCAGATTCTTGCACATTCTAGTTTATACAGTTTTCTTTGTGTACTTTTTTGTTAGGATAAATTCACCAAAATAGCATTAGAACCAGTTGAAAGCGATTCAGTAGCTGGTCTTAATGCATCTCCTTTGAGTGGCAATATTTTCATTTAATGGCTCCTTTGAGTGGTAGTCAGACTATGAATACTTGATTTAAATGCAAAGATTACATTACCACAACCATTACTTTTTCTGATACAGCACTGGCACCCTTATTATGGAAGTTCAATCATTTTAGATTATTTAGCTGGCAGTATGGAGTATCTCTACCAGTCTTGACTGGGCAACCACAATTTTCAGGCCCTGCCTAATTGCACATATAACAGCTATTCATTGTACTAACACTGGCCGAGTATACTTATTTAATCCTTTATTGTACACAACATAACAACACAGAGTTGTTTTTTTCCTGTACAGCATTTGCCTGAAAACAAAAGGCATTTACCATTGTCACTGAAAAGAAACATACAGCTCAGTTTTTAAAAAATATCAATTTATTAAGTAGTCCATAAATAGGCTTTTTTCTTTAAGATGCAGGAAACCATATTTCCTTAGTCAAAGGCTTCTGTGAAAACTTTTTCACTCATTTATCCCCATACTCCAGAACCAGAAAGCCAACCCTAAAGCAGGATAAGGCACTGGTGCTAATTCGTGCTTTACCTTAATGTCTTTCAGTGCTGCCTACTGATTTCTATCAAAGAATTGCGTGCATGAGCCAGTTCCATTACTACCTTGCTGGAAATGCCATCAAACAGAAAGACAAGCATAGAATTCCCAAATTGTTACAAGGTAGTGTTCCTTCACTGTAACATATTTAAAATGTCACACGGTGCTTTCCATTATCCACTCAGAACTTGAGAAGGTGGCTTTCCCACTATCAGCATCGGAGTTTTCCAACTGTAATAACATCCCATTCATTGACATGCTCCTTTTTGACCACAGGCTGCTAATCTTTTGTGAATGTGTATAACAATGATACTCTGATAAATCTCCATTGAGCGAGTATCTCCGCTTAGCTCTGCTTGTTTCCGTTGGCAGAGTAAGATATTTGATGGACTTGGATTGTGCTCGTCTAAAAGTGGGAGTCTCTTTCAAAGAAATTAGAGCACAAGAGGGCTTCTGTAAAATGGCAGTATTTTCCCTTTTCTTTTTGGGCGACTCGACATTGGTGAAAGCTTCCACTGGTGTTTCGACATTTGACTTTGGACCAGCCTTTCTTTTCAGCTTCTGAGATGCACTAAGACCTGTAGTCCAGTCAGGTGGCATGATGGAGGTAGTGGTAGCACAGTCCTGGCTCACAGCAGAATCTGATGGTTGTGTTTTGTTGTTACTGGGATCTTTATGATACTGTGTGTTCTCTTCATGTCCCATGATGACTTTAGAATTTGAGTGGGGTAACATTCCGCCACACATCTGCAAATGAGCTCCATTTGTCTGAGAGTAGACATTACTGACCTTTGTCATCTTGTGCGGATCATTATTGTTGCACACCCTGTATCTAATCATAAGGATGATAATGAAGACCAACACAGAGGCCACGATAATTCCACCTATTATAATTATCATGGTTCCTCCCAGAAACTGAGACGGCATAAAATGGCAGCGAACGTAATCCTGGTCTGTGGTAAATTGTATGCAGCCGACAACCCTTGTAGCTGTGAGGGAGGTGATGCCATCATCGTAGATCGCCAAGACACATAAGTCATATTGTGTTCCTGCAGCCAAGTTAGTGACAAGGAATGTTTTGCTTGTGGAAGGAATCATTCTGAGGGACAATATGTGGACTCACATTAGTACACCTTTAAACACTTCTTTACTCTTAATTAGCAAAAAGCACTATTTTTGTTACTATAATTGAAAGGTTAAAGTTACATACAGTTGGAGGTGTCTCAAGGCAAATAAGCACACTTAGTTGTGGGCATAACAGTATCTTACTTTATATTGATAGAACCTGCAAAACTCATTGGCAGACCTGTGAATCATATTACCAGAATGCTGATTTTCTTTAAAAAAAGGCATTCTATAATTTGAAGTTGAAAGGGAAATGTTAAAACATGTTCCCAGCCCAAAAAACAATATTTTAATCTACATGAAAACAAACTACAAAGAAAGCAGATCAATTACTGAGGAAGTCACAGTCCAATTGATTTTGGACGTCTTAATCTGAAGTGTCTTTTGCATTTTTTTTTAAGTGTCATCACACAACAACCAACCGTTTGCAGACAGACTTGAACTGTGATGTGCCACATGCACAGAATAAAGTAAGATTATATTACAGGATTAAGGATCAATATGGTATTATAAGTGCTTTACTCTTGCTTATTTATTACCATGCAAAGGAAAACATTGCATTAATAATTGACCATATCCTTACAAAGCTCACATGAAGCTGTAATGTGACAGTGGTTTCACCTCCAGTAATGCACCATAATAAAACACTGCATTAAGAAAATCAATATATGACTAACTGATTAAGTACTAAACTAGGGTACAGAAACAGTTTATAGAGCTTACCTGTAAACAAGCGAGTCATCATAAGAACCATTATACTGAATCTGGAACATACGAATACCAGGGATGTTATGTTGCAAATTAAATTTAATAAGTGCAGATGACGATGATGTTTCAGCAACTGCCACCCTCTTTTCTGGTTTAGCCTTAGTGTCACTAACACTATTACTAGTGTTTGAACCAGATTTAGTGGAAGTAGAAATGTCCGATGAGCCAGGATCAGGTTCATGAATGTGGTTTGTACTGTTGACTAAATGCGGGAGTTTGATTATATGAAGTTCCACCACTGCAGTGGTTTCTCCAGCAGCATTTGAAGCGATGCAGGTGAAATTGCCTGTATCTTTGACAGTAGTTATGAGGATGTCTAAGGTGCCATTATTATATAAGGCTGTCCGCGATGAATTTGAAATGAGCTTGCCTTCAGGTGAACTCCAGTGGATGGAAGGATCTGGGTCCCCAATGGCCTTGCACTTCAGTGTTGCGCGTTGGCCTTCTAAAACTCTCAGCTCATGTGTGTAACGAGTAATGAGCGGTTGATCACAGATGAACTCTTCTTCTGGAATCGACCAAAAGTATCGGCCTGTTAGCTGTGGAGGTGAGGCACAAGTCTCCAAATCATCCTCCCTTGAAAGACGACGCAGCCAGAGCAACTCGCAATTGCAATGCAAGGGATTCCCTCCAAAACTTAATGTAAAACTTGGTGGGTTCAACAGCCCTGTGTAAGCTAGTACCTGAGCTCTAGTGAATAATGGATCAGGTGGGAGCTTCCGCAATTTATTAGATGTCATATCCAATCGAGTCAACTTGTGAAGATGGGAGAAGGTCCCCTCATCAATTTGTTCAATCATGTTATGGTCCATGCTGAATGTATGCAGGTTGACCATCTTCTGAACTGCTTCCCAGGGAATAGATTTTAAATTATTATAGGATACATCCAACTCTTCAAGAGACAACAAAATATAATTAAAAGCTTCAGAGGAAATGTCAATTAGTTGATTGTTATTGACTACTAAATGGTGAAGGTTTGAAAGTCCACTAAATATGTCATTTGAAATCTGGGTTAGTCTGTTGCTGTTCAAATGTAAGGCCCGCAGATTGCGCAGGTCTGCAAATGCTTGTGGTGCAACATAATTTATTGTATTCCTTGACAAGGTAAGGTCAACCAGGCCGGTCATGTTAGCAAAGTCTTTTCTTTTAATGATTGTAATGAAATTATCTCCCAAACGTAGCTCCACTGTCCTTCTGTCAATGTTTGGTGGGACAAAGAGAAGTCCTTTTTTGGCACAAAGAGTTGCAAGGTTTGGAGACAGATTCTGACAGACGCAACGCTTGGGACAGACCTGGGCCTTCACTGTCATGCCAATTAACAGCAGATAAAAAAGCAATTTTTCCATTGTAAATCAGGTTAACTAGCCTGTAAAAGAAACAGAATGTTTAGAAGATAAATGAAGGAATCATTAATCATTCACTCATTATGAATACTTTAGTGCGCTCGTTCTAAAACATTTTCAAAACCGAAGACTATTCCAGGGATTGTTTTGATGCTTCTCAGTGCAAATGTATTGATATTCATTTAAAATATTGAACAGCATGATGATACAATATACTGATGCACCAATACACTAGGTAATGTAACAATAGGAGATAGGTTTGCCCCTGCAATTCTCTATATGGCGGTTTCCCAAACTTGGCTGTGGTAATAGAGAGATGCTAGTCAAAGCTGAATATTTACTCACAGAGGGAAAATTGGAAAGAGAATCACAATGGACTACTTCTGTATACCCCTAATTGCTGGATTGATAACAACTTTTAACAGAAGCTTCAGAGTAGATCACCCATACAGAGTAGATCACCCTTGCAGTCAATTGGTACTGCAAGATGTAAGGAGACCTAAAGGGAAGTTGGGACAAATAAGTGCCTTAAAATGGGGGTGATAATCTAAAAGTTAAAAAAAGTATAGTGCATTGTTAATAACTTAATGCAATATTGATTAGATCTACACATTCAGATTCCATACAGCAGCGAAGCCTATTCAATTATTAACCACACTGCCTGAAAAATAAATGGCAACTGAGAGCTCTGAATGACAAATTTGGGTTCTGTGAATGTAACAAAATGAAAGTTGTTGATAAAAACTAATAGTAAATGGATAATGTGATGTACTCCATTGAGTAATGATTCGCTCTTGTTACAGTTTTTTTTGTTTTATTTATTTTTAAAATACAGTTTAAAAATGAGATGATATTATAGTAAGCAAAATATTAAATACACTAGCAAATTTCCCATAGCATTGCTCATAGTGAGTTTGAAATTTTGTAATAATAAGATTTATCAGCATTGTGGGCGCAGTCGTTGGATCTGGGAGCACTGGGAAAAGGTCTGGGTTTACACTATAGGGGGGATTCTGAGAACACTGCAGCAGGTACTGGGATCTGGAATTACTGGAAGAAGGGTCCTGGCATCTGAGCGTATCAGAGAGGGATGCCCCAGCATCCAGGAGCATTGAGAGTAGATCAATGAGCCCTGGGAATGCAGTCGCGGGTTTTATGAGGGGTTCCAGGATCTGGGAATGGGAGGGAAGTTCTGGGGCCAATTGAACTGGGGAGAGTTCTTAGGAGCTTTTGGGGTAGCAGGTAGGCAGAATTGAGGGTTGCTGGGATTGGGTAATATTGGGGGTAGGATTGTGGGAGGTCCAGAAGATGACACCCAAACTGCCGTTGGCCCCTTTTGGAACATGAGGCCCCAACTCCGCTTCCCTCCCCCACCACCGCCCCCCCCCCCCCATCACTGCTGTCTCACTTCCACCCTTGATTCATCAGCAACCCCCTTTACACCATCAGGCATCTCATCCAACTGCTTTCTCCATCATCAACCTGTTCCTGTTTTTATGTTCTGTCTTAAAGCATTTAGTTCACTGATGAGTTTGTTGATTCATACAACTTTTAACAAACATAAATTTCCATAAAGAAACATAAATTATCTCATAAAACACTCCAATGTGCATTGTTTATGCAATTTCCCAGTTTTTAATTTTAAAAATCACTTACACTCTAAAATGGTTCAGAAGAAGGAAGATTTTTGATTGAGGAAAAGAAATACATTCTCAGTAAACAATCCTTGGTGAGAATCAAAATGGAATAAAAAGGAACCACAGCTGCTTGTAATCACAACTATATTAATCACAGGTGTTGTCTAATTGAGCATTTCATAATAGAAAAGTTGTTCATATTTTTAATGAAATCTGCTTGAAATAAATGTTTGAGAAATCAATTTTCAGTTTGTTTGAAAGTCTTAGAAAGCAAAGGAACTCATAAATCCCCAGAGGATGATTTGAAAAATCCTTCTGCTTCAACCAATAATGTATTCTGCAAAATTCTGCAAACTGTACATGCTCAGAATCCACAGATAGGTATAAAATCTCTATAACTGTAATGAGGTAAAGACTATCCAGTTGAAGTCCTGATTTTTGAGACAGGCTTTTAAAATCTTAATAAAATTATTAAAAGATGCAAAAGATAATTCAATAGGTAAATTTAATCACGTAATTGTGATTTTTCTTTTTTTTGTTTAATTTTCTTTAAAACTATATTTTAGACGTTAAAAAATTCAGTTACTGAGAAAAATGGCAGATTTTTTTCTTCAAAAAGCATCTTAAGTGATTCAATTGGTTCCTAAACAAACCATGATTGTGAAAAATTCATATGTTTAGATAGAGTTTTTTCATTATCAATGTTGATATACGAATTTTCATTATAAATGTTCAAATAAGCAGTTCAATGTCAGATGAAAAGGGTGACTGCAAACCTTGAGACAGGAAGTAAGGTTTGTGGTCAGGAAAGTGCATGCCGTATGCAAGATGTTTAATAATGTATAGATTATAAATGATGTAGCAAATGAGAAATGGCATCACCAATTCACAAAGATTTCTGCTGATTATTTAAAGGAAAAAATGTGTGCATACTAATGTCTGTCAAAAAGCAGAATGTTTATTTTTAGCTATATAATACACTGTATTGCAAAAGACACTGTACATAATTTTACTTGTGTCCTCCATTTCACAGAACTCTTCATTTCTGAATAGAACTGTCATTGATCTGCTGGCAAATTTCTAATCATCGCTCTGAGGTAGAAAATGTTAAATGGAAAGAGTATGACTGGATTTGAAGCCTTAATATATCATTATAAGAACCTCAAATAGTGTAATTAAAAGTATCCAGTTTAACAAATAGTCGCATTCATAGCTGCAGAGGCATTGTAATGATAGTCATTCTAAATTACAAAAGTGTAGGTAAGACACCAACACAATACTGCATTAATATTCATTATACTTAAACACCTTTTCTAGAATTTCAACTGGTAATGTGATTATTTCAAAAATTTTTGAAGCAGTCACAATGCATTCGGAATACCATTGCATGACTGCTCAGTAGCAATGTCAGAGGCAGTTCATCAAGGTTGGAAGTAGCAATGTAAAATGGTAAGTTTATTAATGCTGCAGTGTTAAGATTTTTCATAACCTGCTATATTAAAAAAATCTACCAGCAAATTTGCATCCAGCAGTAATAAGGCTGTCAATTTACAGTGCTCTCTCTGACCCTGCTGAGATGTGTCAAATCACACAGTGCATCAATAAGCAAACAAAATATGATTTACATATTATTTTTGAAACATAATTGAATCAAACTAATGAGCTTGCAGAAAGATAGAACTAAGGAAAACAATTGACAAAAAGTCTCAGTCCTGTTCCTAACAATTCTTATGAATTTAACTGCAGTCCAAATCTTTTTATTAAGCTCCCTGTCCTATTGTAGTGTTGCATACTTATTATTACTTAAATAAGGATCGGGCCTTTAAAGTAGGTTATTATAATATAAAAGACAATTACTAAATTAAATTCAAGATCAATCAGATTCAGAATCAGATTTGGTTTATGATCAATTAAATTCATAATTATCTAAATGTGCACTCGTTGCTGACTAGTGATGCCATCGACTTACTGCTGTGGTATGAATAACAGCTCAGATATGATTCTAAGCATTCATCACAGATACATTTTGTGTGATTCTTCCAATGTCATGATCTACTGATTTGCCACAAACATTAGGGCTGCAGCTCCATATTTTTAGAATTAATTTTCATCCATACAATTGTTGAATAAATTACATTTATTCCTCGGGATAGCTGCTTGCTAAAGTTATTTTACAGAGTTTGAAATTCCCTATGATAATGTATGTGGCTAAATGGTAGATTGATATGATAGATTAAATTACCCTGGTAAAAATTGATTCAGGTGAGAAGATATGGAATCACTCTATCAAATATGTTATCACTATATGTAAGCTTCCGTCCAGTCCATAACAGTTCTGTTTGGAGATTCTCACTGAAATGCTATGCACTCTGCTTATCTGAAATATTGTGGTTTTGCTTCCTTCTGCTTGTGAATATGAAAATGAACATTCACAACATAGTTATTTAAATGGACCGTGATTTTCCAACCTGAATTACTCAGAGTCAAATTCAGACATCCATGAAGGAATTTAAAATGGTTCAATTCAGGGATATTTAGGTTTTGTTTTGGCTTTCACTCCTAGAAAACCCTCTTTATAATGTTGCTTTCTGACTTTGAATCAATCTGAAATGGAAAAAGATGGCCAAATTTGGATGATTTAGATTCAGAGTTTTCTAATCTTATAAGCAAATGGTGACAAACATGCAGTGAGACATGTTATCAGTTCTTAAATAACAACAGAAAATGAGTTCTTATTTGTTCTGTCTATGTGCATGACCAATTGGCAGTTGCTGGTCAAAATTTAGTGCTGCTCAATTTTTCTAAGATCTCGGGTACCAATGTCTGGCAGTTGTTTAAATAAATATATGGTTGCTTTTGTTTGCTCTTTGATACATCTAATTTAGATTTCCATTAAGGTCAATGCCTATCACTAGAGATCAACATTTTTGGTGATCTTAATTTAAATGGATCCAAATCCTCACCTTTCACTGAAGTTTCATTTTGGAGGGATATAACACACAGAATTTCATTACCGTCTATTTTTAAAAGCTCAAACACAGAAAAATAAAAAAGTAACAAATAGTAACTAAAATGGTTAATTCATTAAAATTCACTGCCATCTGAAAGTTTATATGGCTTAAAAGAGTTGTATTGTTTAGCAAGATAATTTCACAAGATGAAAAATCCACAAAAGCAAATCAGAGCTCCAATATGGTGGTGGTAATAGAATTTTGCATAATTCTTGGAATAACTTGCATTTCTTTGCTAAAGTTTCAAAGCTGTTTATTTCAAATATTTTATTATTATAAATTCTATAACCACCAGCATATTGGATATTGATGATTGTCTTTACCACCCACACCACCCCAACACACCTTTTGAAGTGGCAGAATGTTAAAAGCTACTGACATATGACTTTTAGGTCAGATGTGAATTGCATTGACAATTGCCTCATGAGTGGCACTATGCAAGCTATGTTGTAGGCCCAAGATTGTGGGAGATTAAATCCAGTTTCACTTCAGATTGTCTTTTCTCATTTGTTGAATTGAAATTGAGGCTATAGCCAATCAAAACAGTTGGTAGTTCAGTGAGAATGAGGAAACTCCAATTTATTTACCACCTATTTTCCATATGATGGTGAAAAATAATCCATATCAGATATTTTATGTGTAATTTAGAATTGCCATGAGTAGTTTAAACATATGTACATTAAAAAGTATTAGGACATTGGAAAAGTTCAATGAATATATTGCAGAAAGCTTCCATTATCAGGGTTAATATTTCCCAGGCAATTGGAACTTTCTGGAGATTATTTAAGAGATTGTCCCTGAATCAGCTTCAAGGCAAAAGAGGAATTGACTGACTAAGTGACAGTAGTGATAGAAGAAAAAGGAAGAAAATATAAAGAGATGGAATATATTTACTACAATAATGATATTTATAAAAAGGAACAAAAAAAATGACAATTAAAAAATGTAAAATCAAAATGGAGAAAAACTGTAAAAAAAATCCCAAAGAAACCATGGAAAATAGAAAACAAGATGTAGAGAGAGGTCGAGAGGAAAGGGGAGTAATAGGAAGGAAAAATAAAAGGAAAAGAGGATTTATAAAACAATAAATCCTTTGAAAAATAAATAAGTGAGGGCAAAATGCAGAAAAAAAGTTACAAATTTCAAAGAGAAAGCAACTGACAGAAATGAAAATGAATGAATGTGAATTAGTTTGTAGTTACGGTCAAATTGTCTCTTTAGGAATATGGGCACTGAGCCTTAGAGGCTATTGATAATGCTGGCCATTTGAGACTTTCATAGTAACATGATATATACATCACTAAGACCCTATGATAGCACTGCACCAGTCTTCCTAAATTCCAGTGACCTGCATGCAGTTGCCAACTGGCTGCGTATCTGCATACAAAAGCTTACCCTATTTATAACTGCTAAGCAGGTTTGTCTCTCACCTAACATTTTAATTAAGATCAAGTTCCTTCAAGTTCTGGCTTGATGCTGATTTGTATCAATGTACCATGGTGTTCTGGTGTGAAAAGAAGAATGGATCTCAAATGGACTGGGAAAAATTGGTGAAATGGCCATGCAGACATCAAAAGGTCAGTACAATTGCTTTCTAGTGCACTGACCTATTGTCTTAAAATGACTCATGCTATAGTAACTTTACAGAAATCCGTTGAGTAATTGTGCAGACAGGAGGACGCAGATTAATTGTAGCACTGTCTCTCCATTTTTGAATGCAGACTGCAAATTTTTTTTATAGGCAATTGTTTGTGTTAGCTGTTTGTGAAGTGACAGAATAAATTTGTGACACTACAAGTCTGTAAATATTACACCCGTAGGTTACTAATTTTTGTAGAGATTTATTTTCCGATAACATCTTAAGCTTCCTACTGCACTAAATAAAAAACAAAAAAAGCACCAGAGAGATGAGTGCAGCTGATACATTCCATTCACTTACCACTTATGCTGGAAATGTGGTAATCTAGACTGTCAGCATACATCATTTTACTCAATGGCAGAGCTTGCTTTTAAATAGCATTAGCCACAGAAATACCATAAAGATAATTTTTAATTGAAAAAACATAACAAGGCCTAACAGTATTCAAAAGATCATAACTGTAAAGGACACCGGCTAGTTCAAACTGATGCATATTCATTGACTAGTGAATCTGTGGTCATGGCGAGATAATCTGACAATTTGGATTGAATAATATCAAGATTAGTTTTGTTGCACTTTCCACTGATACTGATGTTGTCCCTTTTGGATTCATTAACACGAGTAAGCTGCAAAAGTATTGCCAGTCTGGGCACTGATGTCCAATAGAATAGATAAACTGTCACCTTTGAAGTTTCCTGCAGTAATAGTCTTGTCTCATTCTAGCCTCTTGAGTTATTCAGCTGACAGGGGTGTAACTGTCTTTTTCAATTGCAGA
Organism: Somniosus microcephalus; assembly: GCF_052327205.1. Lineage (NCBI taxonomy): Eukaryota > Metazoa > Chordata > Chondrichthyes > Squaliformes > Somniosidae > Somniosus > Somniosus microcephalus. The sequence continues at coordinate 93,941,126 of NC_140998.1, read as the reverse complement.
AGAGGAGGACTAACCTGAATTCTAGCACCACCAGGCAGCAAAGTCCAAGCTGCAGTTAGGCTGCAAATTGATTCTTTCATACAATATTTTGAAATGCAGCCATTAACTATTGCTATAAACTTAACCAACTGTTCAAGATTACATTTGAATGAGAACTATTTTTGTCTGTTTTGTAGGCTGGAAAATATTTCTCTTATCATCTCACTTTTTTTGCTAGAAAAGAGCGTTTAAAAAAAAATGAACTGCATCTACACAATGTTGGTCTGTTGGTGCCAAATGAGCATTAGAGCTTTGAATAATTCAGATGCTACAATATGACATTTAACATTTATGAGGCCGGTCTGGAAGCAATTGATCTTGTTAACCTCTGCAAGCATTGCTGGACCATATTAGTGAAGATCATAAACTGGCACACAGAAGAAGAGGTAAATTAACACCATAACTTCTCTGAAAAACCACCACTACCTTGGGCATGTTAAAACCCCACTGGTCTAAGCAATCAGCAATTAGGTAATGCACACCATTGAAAAAAAACCGTACATCAGAAATGACGGGGGTTTGGTTAGCAAACCGAATAGGAATGTTCCTTTGACATAAAGATGCACATTGAATATTTCTCCCTATAAATATTGTGTTTTTTTTAAATGAGAATAATTATTAATTCACAAGAGACTTGCGTGATGGAAGACAACATCATTATCGGAAAACTCTTGCTTAAAACCCTTACAGCACACATTCAGACGAGAAAACGGCACATTCATAATCATGGTGGTTTTAAAATAAAAGAAACTTCAATCATGCTTTAAATCGAAATGCCAATCCTTTCTCTTGTCTTTTTACCCCCGTCACTGGAACCTAGGATAGCACACAAATATATTATTCGGGCTGTCTTTGTATGTAACTGTAGCAGTCGCGTGCCCCAAATAACACCGGACCTCAGCAGAATTGCACTACGGTAAACGACAGCTCTTTTTCCCCCCTCGTTGCTCCAGAGGGAAGATGTCCACGGGACTCTTACCTTCGGCTACTGTAATGTAATGGCACTGCAGATTTAGTTTTTTGCAGCTTTGAAAATAAGATTGTTTTCCTCTGGTATAGTTTCTCTTCTTCAACATCATTCACTGATTACTTTCAATCTCTAGTCAGGCCAGTTGCTGTCACCAACTCAGGGGAAAAGGAGTAACTATTAGTTTAATAAATTGGGTCGATTTACATAGGCGTTTTTAAAAAACAACAAAGGGCAGGCAGCAGGGCATCTCTGCATTGTTTAACAGGAGCATGTTTGCAAATATTCTTCAGTGAAAAGAACCAGTAAAAGCTGATCTGTCGAGCATAGCGTTTCAATTAAATTTCCCCCTAGCAGCCTGCAGACGAAAATCCATTTGACTTCAAGGTGCCAAATGTAGTTCTAACATGTTTTTAAAGCAGCAGATGCACTTGGAAAACACGCTGCACCGTATATAGTCAACGCACTCGATCCGACACCCTAAAGGCTGCACTGACCTTGTAACGTACCTGTATCAAGTTAAAAACCTTTAAGCTATTGCTTACGGCGTTGCTTCCCTTGCAATGCAGCATGAACACCTTGAACAGCACACGATGGCCAGTAGGCAGTGAACACCATGCAATGCAACAAAAACAAACACCACTCGCTGCTAAATGAACCCTCAATACGCTACAGATTGCACTGAGTGAAGAAAAAACATCTTAAATGAAAACAGATAGGACAAAATGCTGAAAACGCAGAGTTACCTTTAAGGACGAACATCAGCCCTGCCCAGTTAGCTAAGGATCAGGGTAACTGTGTCTTCTCACTCATCATCTCTTTCCCATTTCCTCAAGTCACTGTTAAAATATATATTGCACGGTGCACTGTTTTCTGTAGCGATGTGCTCCAAAAGAGCCATTTTTCAAAGCAGCCAAATCAAAAGACAAGAGCAGAATGCCATCCGTGTGCAGAGAACGCCTTCAATTCAGAGATTTACATATATCCTCACAGTTAAACTTCAAAATACACATTTTCCAGGGCGCCGCGAACAGCGGAGACATGCTCCCTCCGTCCATTCAGCGCCGATGTGGCAATCCTGCTGTGTACAGGGGAGCCGAGAGCAGCTTTCCTCTGCATCAAGCAAGCTGCTCTATTAGCTGAGCAAACGTCTCTGCAGTGAGAGCGATCAAGTGGCTGAGATGGGAAAGTCAGATCAAATCTCAGCAGGCAGAATTGCACCGATGCACCTAGCACTTCCCCCAGCGCAGCCTCCACGCTGAGTTAATCCTCAGAGTGATCGAGTGCCACATTATCTGCCCCTCTGCCTCACGTACGGACGGACTTCAGAAAGCTCTCGACCACTTTCGCTTTGTAAGAAGGACCGTTGACCAACAACTTCGTGCTAAATCAATGTCATTCTGATTGTCTGTAAACAAAACAATACAAGCCTTGGAGACACGTACACCAAGTCACTCCTGTGCTCTCAAAGAGGTAGAGACAAGGGTTTGCAACGCTGATGGTGGCATCTCATCAAGTTTGCTGCAAGGGTGGGTTCGTTCTTGAGCAGAGAGCAAAACCCCTGTTTACAGCGTTAGCTGGGAAATGGTCAGGAGGCGGAGGGACTAGAGGAGGGATCGTTCAGGCTGCTTCTGTCTGCTGACTGCCACTCAGAGAAACTTCTTAAGAAGTGCTGTCAAGATTAGTTTCTGGAGAAAAAAAATAGGATATTGCGGTACGGAAAAGAGACGCTAAGAACAAGTCCTGGGGAGTGTCCTACAATAAAAGGTCACGAATGCAAATGGGCAAACCTCCCTCCTGAGATACGACAGGAAAGGAATTCTGCAGAGAGCCCTTGAAAGATTTCAGACTGTCTGGGTGGCACAGGAACATGACCCTGTGGCAAAAGGTGTCTTCTTTAATTAACTGAAGAAGCTGGGCTTTGGAATAATCCTATCCTCGCTGGGTGTTTTCTATTTCATTGAACAATTTGACAGTCTAAGCACATTTGAAGGCCAGATTGAATGAACACTCCTGCTTTACTATTGAAAATATATTGGTTCTACATATAGTTAAAAGGAACAACATACTGAAAGAAGATAGAAGAGATCATATGCTGCTTTCCACATCCATAACACTCTTTGTGAAGTCACTTGAACAACCTTCAGTTTCAACAGAGAGCAACAAGGAAGAGTTGGCCTCAAAGTCTAGAGCTGGTTTTGTCATAATGCTTACTGAAGAGGATCTATGTATTAATATAATAACTTGCTTTTCTTCTTCCTGGGCCCTGCATAAATGCAATATCATATGCTTTCTGATTGAGAAAGCAATACTTTCAGACGTGGCCTAATTTTTAAATCCCTTGTCTCCGTCATTTGGAGATTAATTAGGATTACCTGAAAGGCTAATTTGTCTCTGTTAACAGACATGGGCATAGGATATTAGGTCATTCTAATTTTGGCTCACTATTGTTTTAATACTTGGAAATAGTGCTGAAATATTAGTCTTGGATTTAATTATTTTGTATGGTATTTTTCTATGGACCATATACTTTTCATTTTCTCATTTGAATTGCTCTGCAATATGCCTCAGATTTATTATTAGTATATGAGTGTTTCAATGTGAGAAACATGTTTTACAGTTACAACCTGACGAACCGCTCTTTTTATTATGTGAATAAAATCATGCTTAGTATCCAAATGACATGGAACATCTGATGAGCAGAACCATTTGCTCCGTGCTTCAACACTCCTTCAGTCAACTGTATTAACACGTATTCAGTTCTTTGCTGACTCCGCAAGAAGCCTCTTTGCTTCTTCATTTACTTTGCTTTTAAAAATAGCTTGCTGATATGTACTACCATATAAATGTTTAATCTACTAGTTCTGTAAATTGCTAGTATCTCTTTAGAAGAACTGGCTATTATATTGCAATGTAACAAAACACTTATGTATAAATATATACGTGCTAAGATGCAGCATGTGCTTTATGTTAGCATCATATAAACAAAGCAAGACCATTTATGTTGCATACATAACTGTTAATTCATTACTTTAAAACATTTCATTTATTTTCTGCACTATGCCTTTGTAGTATCTTGCATTGTTGGCCTGGATCTTGTAGACCAAAAAGAAGCCTACATTCAGATTAAAATGACATAATTCCAGGTGCCCAAACGTTTACTATTGGTAATAACTCATACCTATGACAATTAATACATGTATGAATAGATCTGATTTTACATAAAGTAGAGCAATTGTCAAAGTGATGCCTTACAAATAGGGACAGTCATACAACCAGAATGATTTTGTTTTCAATAGTAAATATTCAAATGATCATCAGCAAAATCTTATATTTCTAGTCTCTTGAGTGTTTTTGTTTTTATTAATGTTCATTTGCAAAGAATAATGTACTTTATATAGAACTGAAATGTTATACTTCCTGCAATGATTATATATTTATATTACTGAAGGATAATAAGTGTTGGGAACAAAGGGTGAAAAATGGAAAATAAAATAAATAATTTCAGGTTAAGTAGCCTGAAACCCACCTTGGGGCATTTTTCACAACAGACATTGTGTACAATAAGACCCTGAAAACTGCATTCTCTAACTGGTAAGATGGGGGAGCTGTTGTATCATATTAAAACACTTCGGGAGTTCTATACTGCAGGAAAAAAATGACATGTTGTCTTACCTCAAATGTAATTTTCTGATACAGGGGTGATTGAGGGAAATTATTACATAGGTTTTCAATATAAGAACTATAAGCCATTCAACTGCTGATACCAGTAAATATTACATATTGTTCGTATCCATTACAGTGTTGGCTATTAAGCAGTTGGCCTTCTACTGGACCTCAGAAAATTAAGTGGGTGATATAATTTGCTTTGTTTTGCTACTCAATTAATATTTCTTCATTCGAGGGATGCCATTTGGTCTCTGTGAATATTGCAACCTTCCTGTCACTTCCCACTACATCCTGCACCTTAAAGAAACACACTAGCAAATGCTGATAGTGAACGGTATTTTGTTGACCCGTTAATCAGTCCTACAGAAAGATTTATAAATGAATGAATAATTGAATGAGTAAATAAATATTTGTGTTCTTCCACCAAACCCATTGCTACTGTTTCCTTTAGAAACATTCTACATTGTCGTGTATGTCCCATTTTATAGGTCCCCCTACTGCAGCCCTTCCGATAATGTCTCCTTTAGCTGCGAGGCAGGAATTCTGGGCTGTACAGTTCTATACTATTATCTATAATTTAATCCAATCAGCTGATAGAAGATCCACTTCTCTGGGGTTCTGTAGGAAAGGACTGACCCAACCTCCAGAGACAGAGCAGTCAGTCTGTTGCTGCAGTGGGCTCATCTCACAGCTCGCAAAACTCAGTGAAGGCAGACAAGTTGAAATGTCAATCAGTGCTCCATTGTGGGTGGCACCTAAGAATGCAGCCTGAATATAAATACAATTGTGTTTAACTCCCTCAGCGTTTCATGTGAGTGGTGTATAAACAGAGCAAGACCATTTTTTGTGGCATGAAAATTGGACAGAAGCCATTTACTCCCATTTTCAAGCATTCAATTGTGCTCTTTGGCTCTTGACAGATCCCCCTGCCGAGTCTTGAATGACCTAATTTTTTTTTACACTAGCAAGGTACTCAGGGTAAGTTAGACTGAGAATTATAGGGGGAAGCTGCTGAGACAGGTAAAAATGAGGAGTTTCTGAGTCTGGAGAGTTTCATTCTTGATTTCTGCACCTAGGAATGACTTTTATAGCAATTGTTTTTTTGATATTCTGCCTAGATAGATATGGACTTGCTTCTCACTGCTTCTGACAGGTTCAGACCACCGGTAATCTTCCAACTCCATCTCCCACCCCCTACCCACAGTGAGGACTTCTCAGGAACATGTAGGGCATTCCCTAAGGCACAGCCGTGCATTCCATTATCATGGTGAGGGTGGAGCAGCAGCACAAGATGGAGCAAAGTCAAGCCAGGCAAAATTTAAGGAGGATGCAGCCCATAGGATATTACTCTGCCTCCCCTGCCTCCCCCATAGGATATACAGGCAACACAGATCATATGAGAATCTTATTGAGGAATTTTGTATAAGAAAAGTGCGGCTCAGCATAAAGGGCACAGGCAGCTCTGTCACGAACTGCATGACAAACTGCAACCTGTGAAGGAATAAGCCATATAACCTATTCAGAAAAAGACACCATTCTATGAAAGAATTCTGGCCTTATTAAAACATGACAAACAAATCTAGAAACCTAACTGAAAAAGCTGTGATAGCATTCTGGCCATTGAGATAAGATAAGTTGTTGACACTGAATCAATAACCTTATTGAAACAGAAGGTTAAAGGCTCCTGGAAGTCTGAGGCCCAGAAATTCAGTTGGCTGCGCCAGCCGTTAGCGCCTTAGGAGGAGTAGATCTCGAGCGCTAGGTGCTTAGCACCCGGGCGCAGCGCGATCTGCGCCTTGCCCCAACTTCAGTAGACATTTAGCCCCGGCGCAAAGTCATTGCGCGCGCTCATCGCGCGCAGATCATGACGTCATTTCGTCATGCAACGCCCTTTGTGCGCCCGGAACCGGAACTTCACTCGCGCCGCCCCATTGTGCGCCTGGCGGCCCTAGCGACTGTTGAGTCGAACGGTGCTCAGCCGATGCGGGCTGCGGGGAGCGCAAATTAAGGAGCACTCCTGCAGCCGTTTTGCAACACTCCTTCTTTGGGGGAGGAGGAGGAGGAGGAGGAGGAGGAATAACAAACCGATGGAGAGAAGCCCTCCCCAAATACACTAGTCTCGGCCTTTCAAAAAAAACAAATCCACCCACCCCCTTTAAGAGCTCACCGGAGCCAGAGTGTCTGCCAGCAATCAGCAGCTTGCCGCACCTGGCCTGCGCCCAACTTCCGGTGTTAACGCCCCGGGCTGCCGGTTTAGCGCCTAATGATAGCCGTGCATCGCCTGTTTTAGCGCAGCAGCAACCTCTTAGGGCGATGCAACTGAATATCGGCGAAGGGGGCTCGACTTTGCGCCGGGCGCAAACTTTAGCGGCCGCCCGACTTTACCGCCCCAAAAGTGGCTATACTGAATTTCTAGGCCTGAATCTTTGGGAATAAGACAATAGTTACCCGATACAGGGTGTTATAATTTACACCTCGTAAAGGAGCACATAAACATAACAAATATCTGCCTTCATAAAAATGATACCAGGTGGAGCGCACCTGCTGTTGTACTGTTTTTGATGATAAGCTTAGCACACCTAGAGAAGAGACATAGGCCTAGAAATTCAGTTGGCTGCGCCAGCAGTTAGCGCCTTAGGAGGAGTAGATCTCGAGCGCTAGGCGCTTAGCGCCCGGGCGCAGCACGATCTGCGCCTCGCCCCAATTTCAGTAGACATTTAGCGCCGGCGCAAAGTCATTGTGTGCGCTCATCTGCGCGCGCAGATCATGACGTCATTTCGTCGTGCAACGCCCTTTGTGCGCCTGGAACCGGAACTTCACTCGCGCCGCCCCATTGTGCACCTGGCGGCCCTAGCGACTGTTGAGTCGAACGGTGCTCAGCCGATGCGGGCCGCGGGGAGGGCAAATTAAAGGGCACTCCTGCAGCCGTTTTGCAACACTCCTTCTTTGGGGGAGGAGGAAGAGGAGGAGGAGGAGGAGGAGGAGGAGGAATAACAAACCGATGGAGAGAAGCCCTCCCCAAATACACTAGTCTCGGCCTTTCAAAAAAAACAAATCCACCCACCCCCTTTAAGAGCTCACCGGAGCCAGTGTGTCTGCCGGCAATCAGCAGCTCGCCGCACCTGGCCTGCACCCAACTTCCGGTGTTAGCACCCCGGGCTGCCGGCTTAGCGCCGAATGATAGTCGTGCATCGCCTGTTTTAGTGCAGCAGCAACCTCTTAGGGCGATGCAACTGAATATCGGCGAAGGGGGCTCGACTTTGCGCCGGGCGCAAACTTTAGCGGCCGCCCGACTTTACCGCCCCAAAAGTGGCTATACTGAATTTCTAGGCCATAGTTCTACCAGCTGAGGTGACTGTAAGAACTGCAAGGGTCAGCAGAAAAATGACTAGTGATAATTAGCTTACATCAGCAGAAAACCTTAAAGGAAATACGACTGGAAAAAGGGTATAAGAATTGAACTCTCAAATGGGATAATAGACTCGCTTGAAGGGGCAAAGCGATTCTCAGCTTCAGGGCTAGCTCTGTAAGTCTTCATCTCCTTGTACCTCAGGGATCAAGGTACTGTATTTGATTTTGGTGGATATCCTGAACAAACTTTAAGAACTGTAAAACTGTAGCGAAGTTAAGATTTGAGAGTAGGTTCGCTGCTAATAGAATTGTAAAGCTTACTCTTTTTGGAACTGTTAATGTTGCAATTGACTCACCAACTGTAAATTATATGTCGGTTCTTTAATAAATCTATATATTTTTAGAATTGTCTCACATAATACTTCTGTATCAAACTCGCAAACTCAATCTCTGTACACGCTTTGGTGAGGAACGTTACAGTCTAGCTAAACTTATTAAAAAGTGCTATCTGGAGGACGGTAATATTTTCAGGTTGTTCTTTTCCTTTAGGGAGAGATAGTCTGGACCTTCAGACCCAATTAAGCATCTTTAGGATTCGGCTACCTCAAACTTTAGTTGAAAGTGAATGTCTGAGGAATAGGCCTGATCCAGGGTAGCCCTAAAGGGGCTAGGACTAGTAATTATCCTTTCAGTTGGTGCCCAACATGTGTGTTAATGAGTTGATACAGAACCCTATACTTATATTTATATCTATATCCATCTTGTAGATTGTTAAATATTGAAGGAGTGTTTTACTGACAGTGGTTCTAAGACCCAGATTTAAGTCTCTAGAGACAACAAGTCCCTGATCAGGCCTTGTAGAACTTAAATCAGAACTCCCTCAATATACCATTGAGGTCTAGAAATTTCTTATAAAGTTCATATTAAACCCTAACCGAAGTCAGGTCATGACAAAATGGCAAACACTGTCAGAATTGGCCAAGTCTTTTTATTAGGAAATTCAAACAATTGCTTTATTAGGGGAAATAATCCTATCCCTGTACCTCCTATCCCTGTAATAATTTTTGATGGATCGTCAATGATGATTAAAAAAGGGACATCCCAACAATCCTCAGCTGGAATGGGGATAGTAGTAGGGACTTTTTGAGATTCCTATTCTTTTGATCCAGAAGAATTACTGTCCATACCCCTTGGCCACAAGATAACGCAATATGCTGAAACCGCAGCATTACGGTATGCATTAGAAAATGCAGACCCTATTAAACACATACTAATCAGTACGGATAGTGACTATTGTAAAAGAGGATATAACCAAGATCTAGTTTTCTGGGAACAAACAAACTTTACCAATCATAAGGGTAAACCCATAAAACATAAATCATTGTGGGAAGACATTCTCCATTCGAGAATGGAGAAACAGAATTGTCAGGTGATTCATGTAAACAGGCATACCACTGGGACAGTACACTCAAAAGGAAACAGTCTTGCAGACGAACAAGCGAAGCGTTCGGTCTGCATGACACCCCTCGAGAGGGGCCTGCCAATATTAGTGTAATCACTAGGGCAGAACGGGCAGCTAATCAGGATGAGGAACTGATTCAGCTATTAGACCCAACAAAAGAGAATCCACCAGGATATCCACCAAAGTACTTTTACTCAGAAACCCCTATGGGTATTGTGCTAGTTAAGTTGCCCAGGCGAAACCGAGAAGTGCCCCTGAGACACAAACGAGAACTGCTTGTAAAAGAAGCTCACAAGGGCATAGGTCAAGCACATTGTGGTGCCAGAACAACATTCTGCAAATTGACTCACTTATATTGGTGGCCAGGCATGCTTAAGGCCTGTAAAACATACATGGCAAATTGTGAGCCATGCTATTTAACCAATAAGTCATCACTAATTAAGCCACCACCATTGGCTCCTGTGAAAGCTGATGAGCCAATGGGAAAATTCTTTATTGACTTTATTGGACCACTTCCCCCGTCTTTGGGATACAGACATGTTCTCGCTTGTGTAGATGGATGCACTTCCGTTGGTCCCCACAAAAACTGTTTCGGAAAACGCACTCGCCAGTGCTATTACTGACATAATTACTGTAGCTGGTGCACCCGAAATCTTACACTCCGATCAAGGTGGAGCCTTTGTTTCCAAGGTCTTCAAAGACTACTGCGAACAAAGGGGGATTGGGTTAGAGCACAGCACGCCACATCATCCGCAATCAGCGGGGTAAAAACCAGAAAGTAAAAAAGCTATTGGTCAAACTGTTGAGAATCAGGGGAAATAAGTGGACCACCGTCATTCCAGAGGCGCAGCTATCACTTAATAATGTGCCCGTATCTGCATCAGGGACAGTGTCCCCTAAACCTCCATATTATCTGATGTATGGGGTTGAGATGCATACACCGCTTACCCATGGTTCTTTTATTGCCTCTACACTCTCTGATTCCTTGACCCAACAGCGACAGTTAGATTTTAAAAAAAAGTAACAGAGGAGATTCATCAAATTGATCAGAGGATAAGGGAGGCAAAAAGGCAGGAAAAATTGACAAACAAAGCATGGCAACCCCTAGCAGGAGAATGGGTACAGGAAAAGAAGTTCGAGCAAAAACCTGGCTTAAGACTGAAGTGGAAAAAACCTGTTCAAATAAATTCTGTTATTAATGAAAGAACAGTTCAAATACATATTAACCAGCCGAATGGCAAGTATATTCTTAAAACTGTCTCCATAGCCAATCTCAGAAGATGTCCTGCGGGATACCGAAATGGAGAAACAATACAGTCGTACACTGTCTTTCAAGACCCAGCTTGGAGCACGACACAGTAAATAGATGCGATCGAACTACTGACGACGGTCAGCCAGATGGTGTCGCCGACTCCTCCACACGATGCTTGGCAACGCCTCAGGAATTGGATTCGCAAAAAGCCACAACCAAAACAAGTAAAGATCAACGAGTTACTTCAACAAAGGAGGAAAACACTGTGAATGGAGAAGGAATCAACTGAGCTACTGGCAAGGCCTTTACGAAAACTAGAATCTGTCCTCACGCTGGATCACTGGAACAGCGTGTCAAGCTTCAGCCAGTTCCAAATGACGTCCCCTTGACTCGTATGAATAACTCACCACTACGGAACGTACATATGCCAATTGGACATTCTAAGTACATGTTGTTTTGCTAATTGCATGACAATGTACCTATCATCCTTTTAATTTGTGTTCAATTTAAAATAAGGCAAAACATTGTCCTGGGATGACTTAAAAGGAATTTTCATGTAGCACATGATTAGGCTCTTGTGAATCTCGTGAAATTAATGTACTATTGTAACCTTATTAGTAACATTGACCAAACTCTGTCTTGCTGTTCCAGTTCATTTTTTGGTCAAGAGGGGTGTGTAAAGGAATAAGCAATATAACCTATTCAGAAAAAGACACCATTCAAATTATCCTTTCAAACCTTGTTCATTTGCCAACACTGCCTGTCTCTGTGACTATGAAATAACCAATTAACTTTCCCGGCACAGGCTCATTTCAGGCAGCCATGGAAGATCTCTGTAACATCAGCCAGGGCGCAGTGTGGGTATGCATTGGTTAGGTGACTAATGCACTTTTCAGGAGAGCTAAGGAATTCATCACCTTTGGCAGCACAGCAAGACAGCAATGAGATGGGACCATCGAGTTTTATGAGGTGGCTGGCTTTCCTAAAGTCCAGGGTGCAATCAAAGGCACCCACGTTGCTTTGTGACCTCGCACAGAAAATCTCCACTCCCTCAATGTACAGATTGAGAGTGACACCATGCAGAGAATCCTCCATTTCAAAACCTGAAATGCTGGAAGTTGTCACATGCATTCATCCTTCAAATTCTGACCCTCTCTGACTTCTTCAGAGGAAAAGAACAGGTTAGCTGATGGATTCCTGATGACAAAGTCTATCCCCTACTCCCATGTATAGTGACCCCAGTGGCCTGAACAGCAGCATAGAAGCCATTTCAACCCATCTTCTGGCATTAAATACAATGAATCACATGTCTCTACTAGATCGCTCATTGAGAGGACCATTGGGCTCTTAAAAGCACAGTTTTAATATGTATAATACTTGCATATTGTTAACTGAACATTAGAGGAACCTCTGATGGGAGTAAGCTAATTTTAGCAATTATACGCCAAAGTCTGCATTGTATCATATTTGCTATTCATAGAATCATAGAATAGTACATCACAGAAGGAGGCCATTCGGCCCATTGAGTCTGCACCGGCTCTTTCGAAGAGCAATCCAGTTAGTCCCACTCTCCGGTTCTTTCCCCATATCCCTGCAATTTTTTTCTCCTTCAAGTATTTATCAAATTCCCTTTTAAAATTAAATCAGTTTCCACCACCCTATCAGTCAGTGCATTCCAAATACTAGCCAATTGTTGCATAAAAGGTTTTTTCTCATGTTGCCTCTGGTTCTTTTGCCATCTAAAAAAGCTATTGGCTAAACGTAAAGCTTGGGGCATTCAGGGTAAACCTTGGGAATGGATTAGAAACTGGCTGAAGAGTATGAACATAGGAACAGGAGTAGGCCATTCAGTCCTTGAGCCTGTTACACCATTAAATTAGATCATGTTGATCTGTAACTCCATGTATGTGCTTTTGTTTCATATCCCTTGATACCCTTACCTAACAGAAATCTATCACTCCGTCTTGAAAATTCCAATTGACCCAGTAACCAAAGCCTTTTGAGGGAGCAAGTTTCACATTCCCACTACCCTTTGTGCGAAAAAGCACTCTTGATTTCACTCCTAAATGGCTTAGCTCTAACTTTAAGATTATGCCCTCTTGTTCTGGATTCCCCCACCAAAGGAAATAGTTTCTCTTTTTTTAACCTATCAAATCCTATTATCATTTTAAACACTTTGATTAGATCACCTCTCAAACTTCTGTACTCATGGGAATATAATCCAAGTTTATTCAATCTAATGTCATGATTTAATACTTTAAGGTCTGATATCATTTTGGTGAAACTGCATTGTATCCCTTCCAAGGCCAATACACCCTTCATGAGGCTTTCTACCTAAAACTGAACACAGTACTCTAGACAGAGTCTGCCCAAGTCTCCATATAACTGAAGCATCACTTCTTCACTCCTGAATTGCGAGAAAGGCCAACATTCCATTAACCTTATTGATTTATTTTTGTACCAGTGCACAAGCTTTTAGTGATTTGCACACATGGACACCTAAACCCCTTTGTTTTTCACAGCTCCTAGTCTTTCATCATTAAGAAAATATTTAATTTTGTCTTCCTCAGCTCCAAAGTGGATGACGTCACACTTCCCCGCATTAATTTTGATTTTGTGCGATAGTGTAAAACGAGTGATAGTGAATCAACAGCCCGTTTTAGAATCATAGAATCATAGAATGGTTACAACACAGAAGGAGGCCATTCGGCCCGTCAAGCTCATGCCGGCTCTCTGCAAGAGCACTTCAGCTAGTCTGACTTCCCCGCCCTTTCCCCATAGTCCTGCAAATTTTTTTCCTTCAGGTACTTTTCCAATTCCCTTTTGAATGCTAAGATTAAATCTGCCTCCACCACCCTTTCAAGCAGTGCATTCCAGATCCTAACCATTCGCTGCATAAAAAAGTTGTTCCTCATGTCGCCTTTGGTTCTTCTGCCAATCACCTTAAATCTGTGGCCTCTGGTTCTCCGCCAATGGGTACAGTTTCTCTCTATCTACTCTGCCTAGACCCCTCATGATTTTAAATACCTCTATCAAATCTCCTCTCAAACTTCTTTGCTCTAAGGAGAACAACACCAGCTTCTCCAGTCTATCCACGTAACTGAAGTCCCTCATCCCTGGATCCATTCTTGCAAATTTTTTCTGCACCCTCTCTAAGGCCTTCACATCTTTCCTAGAATGCGTTGCCCGGAATTGGACACAATACTCCAGTTGAGGCCGAACCAGTGTTGTTCATCATAACTTCCTTGCTTTTGTACTCTATGCCTCTATTTATGAAGCCCAGCATCCCATATGCATTTTTAACTGCTTTCTCAACCTGCCCTACCACCTTCAACAATTTGTGCACATATACCCCCTGGTCTCTCTGTTCATGCACACACTTTAGAATTGTACCCTTTAGTTTGTGTTACCTCTCCTCGTTCTTCCTACCAAAATGTATCACTTTGCACTTTTCTGTGTTAAATTTCATCTGCCATGTGTCAGCCCATTCCACCAGCCTGTCTATGTCTTCTTGAAGTCTACCACTATCCTCCTCACTGTTCACTATACTTCCAAGTTTTGTGTCATCTGCTGATTTTGAAATTGTGCCCTGCATATCCAAGTCCAAGTCATTAATATATCTCAAGAAAAGCAGTGGTCCTAGTACCGACCCCTGGGGAACTCCACTGTGTACCTTCCTCCAGTCCGATAAACAACCGTTCACCACTACTCTCTGTTTCCTGTCACTTAGCCAATTTTGTATCCACAATGCCACTGTACCTTTTATTCCATGGGATTCAACTTTGCTGGTACTTTATCAAACACCTTTTGGGAGTCCATGTACACCACATCAATCGCATTGCTCTCATCAACCCTCTCTGTTTCCTCATCAAAAAACTCAATCAAGTTAGTTAAACATGATTTGCCTTTAACAAATTCATGCTGGCTTTTCTTAATTAATCCACACATGTCCAAGTGACTGTTAATTTTATCCCAGATTATCAATTCTAAAAGCTTCCCCACTACCGAGGTGAAACTGGCTGGCCTGTAGTTGCTGGGTTTATCCTTTCACCCTTTTTGAACAAGGGTGAATTTTTGCAATTCTCCAATCCTCTGGGACCACCCCCATATCCAAGGAGGATTGGAAGATTATGGCCAGTACCTCTGCAATTTCGACCTTTACTTCCCTCAGCATCCTAGAATGCATCCCATCTGGTCCTGGTGACAAAAAATCCCTGGAATCATTCAAGAAACAATTGGATGCTACAATGGGAGGGAATTAAGATGGACTGAACAGCCTTCTGTAAGGAATCTATGACTTTAGACATGTGATTCCTCACAGTTAAGGCTCGAGTGTGTTGTTGAGCATAAGTTTGACAGCTCTCCCGATTTTTATTTCCATTGGCAGAAGAGGGGGACATGGGTTCAAACTAGTGAAAGGCAATTTTAGGACAAGTATCAGGAAATTCTTCTTAACATAAAGAATGATTAACATATGTAATAATCGTCCAGATAGGGTATGGAATCAAAAATCCCTGGACTCATTGAAGAACCACTTAGATGCTACAATGGGAGGATGGTAGGATATTTCCAGATGAAGAATTAAGATGGGCTGAACAGCCTTCTGTAAGGAATCTATGACTTTAGCCAAGTGATTCCTCATAGTTAAGGCTCAAGTGTGCTGTTGAACATAAATTTATTATACAGCATAACAACTATTATGATTCTATAGTAAGAATTTATACATTTTGCTTTCCCTGCACACCCATGGTGATCAGGCTTGGCCTCCATCGGCTGTGGACTTCCAGCTGTCCCCAAAAACTGTTCTAAATCTAACTGGCCTCAGCCCTCCCTTTATACCCTTTAGCTGTCTCATTCTACACATTTCTTGCATAATAATTTAGTCACCCTGATGTGGCAATTTCTTGTCCCAACATGTTCTGTCCCCGTAATTATTTTATCCAACTGTTCTTTTTATCGGTAGTAAGTGGCGGATGTCCTCAGTCACCATGACTGTGTCAACCCCATCCTTAACTTAGTTCAGCAGACAGTTATTGTTCTCTTGAACTTAGCTAGCTCAGTTCCCATTCTTACATAAGTACAGGTGGTGCAGCGCCTCGACTAACTGTGCCTCGACCATACTCCTACACCTTCCCATCATAATTATCTTGTGATCTTGTAAATATAGAATAATAGAATAAGTGCTATCTTGCAAATTACACAGAACTTGCAGATGCATACACCAAGATTTTTCTGCAGCTATATAGTTCATCACACTTATGTGAGGTTAGTTGTTGGCAGGACAGGTCATTCTTGACCAGAAGGCTTAAGTCATATGGGATAGGGTAAAAGAGGAAAGTTTCTTATTTGGTTGGAGCAAGTTTTGCTATTTATGGGAAGTGAGAGGGTTAGTGAAGACAGTTGTCTGTTCATTGGCTTGCCTTGGGATTCCTTCAACTATGGGGGATTGTGATGCCTTCACAAAGGAGAGTCATACCTCCTTGGCTTTTCCATCTGATTGATGAATGTCCCACAGATTATTTGTCCATATTCTTTGTTGGGTTGTTGGGCTGTGCCCAATTTAAGAGTTGGTACTTCTAGCTGCTGCTAGGAGTGAAAGCTGGATGAATCTGACAATTCCTGAATCGAGAGAACTTTGGAAGATTATAGCTAAAGCATCTGCAAATTCTATAGCTACTTTTTTAACACCCTGGGATGGAAACCATCAGGTCCTGGGGATTTGTCAATCTTTAGAGACATTGGCCTAGAAATTGGGTTTTGGCGCAGCGACGGCTTTAGCGCCGGAAGTTAGTGCCGGAGCTAAGTCGCGCTGGGCGGGCCAAAAATTCACTACTTCTGCGCCCAAACGGCTGCCGGCGCTGCTGAAAGCTGTTAGCGCCTGAAAACTGGCGCTATGCGCTGAATTTCGGTACTATTCCGGCGCTGCGGCGCCCGCTGTGGTGCGGCAGGTTCGGGAAGTGCAGGCCTCCTCCTTCCCTTAAGGAGGAGCTGCCTGCACCCGGCCGCGGCCCGCGATAATCTTTTTAAAAATGAGCCCGGCACCTCGGACAAGTGCCGGGCTTGCTTCTGTTCCGGGGGGGGGGGGGAAGTCCGGGGAGGGAGCTGCGGCCAGGCGGGCGGCGGGAAAGCGGCCGGCCGCCACGGGGCCTTTAATGCGCCGGCGCAACGTTCTGTAAGGCACCTCTGCCAGAACGTTGCTTGCGGCTGCCACGGGCGAGGCGGCCGCAACTCAATTTCCGAGTTCGGGCGGGTTACCATGGCAACCGGGACGCTGCGCACACCGATGACGTCATCGGTGCCGGCGCAGCGCTACCGGCCTAACGCCGATTTAGGGCCCCTGTCAATTTCAAAACTGGCCATAACTTCGCCGCTAGGCCCTCTAGCGCCTCAAAAGCGGCGCTAAGGCCAGTGAATTTCTAGGCCATTAATTTTTCTAATACCGTTTTCTTGTTTACATTAACTTTAGTGAGTTCCAGTCCTTGATTCATTATTAATTTCCCTGGAATGTCAGGTATATTATCCTCTTCCTCTACTGTGAAGACTGACGCAAAGTAATTATTCAACAAGTCTGTCATTGTAGGAATGGCTAGATTCCTAACTAAAGGACTGAGGTCGAGTCAGTCTATCAAACAAACGATGTTTAATACTATTCAACAGAGTTTAACACGAAAACACAGGAGAACTAAATTACAGGTCTGTATGCTTTGCTGGCTCCACGAGGACTGGCTAGGGCGGCTCCCCAGCCTGACGTCATGACGTCATCACATTTTCCCGCCGCTGGAGGATCACGTGATCAACGTGATGACGTCATCGCGTTTGGTCTCATTCTTAAAGGGACCGCGCTATGTACATGCAATAATATGAACAAAGATACAGATTCATTCTGTAGCTAATAATTTGTTAAAGATAATTATGTACATTAGATCAGAGTCCCCTGGTGGCTCTGCCACACCATTCCCTTACTTTCATTTGCAATATTACCTATATCTGTTTTTAAAGGGCTCACATTACCCTTGACTATCCTTTTTCCCCGAATATAATTTTAAAAACCTTTTGTGTTAATCTTGATATCCCTCACAAGTTTCTTTTCATATACCTTTTTCAGTTCTTACTAGCTTTTTTGTATCGTTTGCTGTTCTTTTGGAGGGAGTGAGAGGGCGCCAAGCGGTACTGTTCCCCTCAAATGGACAGAGGAAGCCTGGCTGCAAATTGCTGAGGAGGTTAGCACCAGGTCTTTGTGTGCACGCACCTGGGTTCAGTGCAGGAAAAGGTTCAATGACCTGCTACGCTCAGCAAAAGTGTGTATAACATCATACTTACCTTCAATCTGCTCCCCATCTTCTCTCATCACCAACACTCTGCATTGTCAACCTACTCCTGCACATCCCAATTTACCCTTACATCCCTTGCACCCTTAACTATCCCTCTCTCTCTCTGTACAGAATCACTTCACCATTCTACTATGCAACCCTCACACTCGCTATCACTGTTATGCAATGACAACAACTAACAACGCACAGGGAGGGCCCTTGGTATTGGCACCTCACTCCATCTTTGTCTCCCTCTAAGCATCTATGCTATGGATTCTCTACACTCATCTCTACACTTGGAAAGCAGTGACAGGATCGGACAAAGTCAACATGGATTTACAAAAGGTAAATCATGCTTGACTAATCTACTGGAATTTTTTGAGGATGTAACTGGTAAAATAGATAAGGGAGAACCAGTGGATGTGGTGTATTTGGACTTTCAGAAGGCTTTCGATAAGGTCCCACACAAGAGATTAGCGTGCAAAATTAAGGCACATGGGATTGGGGGCAAGGTATTGACTTGGATAGAGAACTGGTTGGCGGACAGAAAGCAAAGAGTTGGAATAAACGGGTCGTTTTCCGAGTGGCAGGCAGTGACTAGTGGGGTACCGCAAGGATCGGTCCTAGAACCCCAGCTGTTCACAATATATATTAATGATCTGGACGAGGGAATTGGATGTAATATCTCCAAATTTGCAGGTGACACAAAGCTGGGCGGGAGGGTAAGCTGTGAGGAGGATGTTGGGAAACTCCAGTACAATTTGGACAGGTTGGGTGATTGGGCAGAAACATGGCAAATGCACTATAATGTGGATAAATGTGAGGTTATCCACTTTGGTGGCAAAAACAGGAAGGCAGATTATTATTTGAATGGCAATAGATTGGGAGAAGGGGAAGTGCAAAGAGACCTGGGGGTCCTTGTGCACCAGTCGCTGAAGGTAAGCATGCAGGTGCAGCAGGCGGTTAAGAAGGCAAATGGTATGTTGGCCTTCGTAGCAAGAGGGTTCGAGTACAGGAACAAGGATGTCTTGCTACAGTTGTACAGGGCCTTGGTGAGACCGCACCTTGAGTATTGTGTGCAGTTTTGGTCACCTTACCTGAGGAAGGACGTTCTTGCCATGGAGGGAGTACAGCGAAGATTCACCAGGCTGATACCTGGGATGGCAGGAATGACGTATGAGGAGAGATTGTGTCGATTGGGCTTATACTCACTGGAGTTTAGAAGATTGAGAGGGGATCTCATCGAAACCTATAAAGTTCTGTCAGGTCTGGACAGACTAGATGCAGGAAGGATGTTTCTGATGGCCGGGGAGTCCAGAACCAGGGGTCATAGTCTAAGGATAAGGGGTAAGCCATTTAGGACTGAAATCAGGAGGAATTTCTTCACCCAGAGAGTGGTGAACCTGTGGAATTCTCTGCCACAGAGGGCGGTGGAGGCCAGTTCATTAAATATATTCAAGAAAGAGTTGGATATATTTCTTGAGGCTAAAGGGATCAAGGGATATGGGGAAAAGGCAGGGACAGGGTACTGAATTTGGATGATCAGCCATGATCACATTGAATGGCGGAGCAGGCTCGAAGGGCCGAATGGCCTACTCCTGCTCCTATCTTCTATGTTTCTATGTTTCATTCCAACATTCTCACTCAAACTCCACTTGTATCCCTCATTGCAGGAAAAGAGAGCCCACAATAAGAGGGAGAGGGGCAGGACAGGAGGAGGGCCACCTTCGATTGCCCACTTGACCACCGCCAAGGAGGCTGCTCTCGACATCGTCGGAGGTGCTGAGGAGCTGGAAGTGGGGGACGGTGAGATGGGCACAGTAGAGCAAGCTGGTGACAGAATAGATTTGCAACCCTCTCATTTAGATTGCATGAGTGACTGATATGGCATCTGATGTTCATATAGATTGAGTTCTGATCATCTGCACAATTCAATGTGCCTGCTATGTTAATATCACATGTCTTTACTCCCCCACAGAACCATCGAGAGCCCCCCTCCCCACTGTCCAGGAGGAAGAGCAGGAAGACTCCTCAGAGGAAGCTGCAATCTCTGAGGGTGCAATGTCAACAGAATTGAGCGCACCCAGCACCAGCGCAGAGACGTGCACCTCAGTTGGTCATTCGCGAGATAGATTAGTGTTGCCACCTGGTGTATCACAGCTCACAAGTGAGCATCAGCAGATGGTGGAGACAGGGACAGTAGTGGAGAGTCCTTGTCAGAGGTCGGAGGGCACTCCCAGCTCTGCTCAGCTGCATGTGGACACTGTGCCTCTGGGGACATCCAGAAAGAGAGCGGTGCTGGAACTCCAGGAACAAGTGCAGGAATCTCTGACCGGTTTTGCATCCACGGTAACTGCAAGTGTGCAGAGAATGGAGGAGTCCATCTCAAACATAAGCAATGCCACGGTGGAGGCAATGGCGCATGAACGTGCTGCCATGGAGAGAGTGGTCAACTCCTTGGAGGACATAACTCACCAGACTCAACAAAGCATGGTGACTCTTCTAAATAGATGGTCTGCTATGGAGGATAGATGGGCATCTATTGAGGAGAGACATCAGAGGTACATGGACGTCCCCGTTATGAGGACTGTCAATACAGAGATGGGTCCTCATGGCCCCACTGATGTGCAGCAAGGTGCTCTCTTGCTCGCAGTGAAGTGCGGGTGACCCATGAGAGGGATGTTGGTAGTCGACAACATGGAAGTGTGGGCTCCTCTCCAAGTGCTCACACTCCCATGCCACTGCGGAGCCCTCAGTCAGAGCCCCAGATTCCCCACCCAACTGAGATGCCATCCCAGCCCCTGCACAGCCGTAGGAGGAGCAGATTGTTGCCGAGCCCTCCCAGGCTCCCAAACCCAGAGGATGCCCGCCAAAGCTGTCGAAGCAGGAGCAGCATGAAAGTGAGCAAGGTACCTCAACATCTGCTGAAGCCACAGGGGAAGCACCACTTAGAATCATGCGTAAAAGAAAGTTAACACAATAATAGTCACAATTGTAGTCACTTGGGTGTTTTGATGTAATACAAATTGAAGAGTATCATCATCATTTCAATTGTAATAAAGAAATACGATGGCAAACATTCGAAGAGTTGGCCTATGTGTGCCCAGAAATGGAAGTGTCACAGTGAGGTGTCAGGGCAACTTTCATATGTAATGATGGTGGTGAGAGTGATAGGAACCCACAGTTTATTGTACAGATGGTGTATGGTGTGTTAATAAGGTGGCAGCCACATGTGTTTGCTTTGTAAATTAAGCGAATCTGGCATGGATTAGTGCATCACTTGCCTCACGGCCAGCAATGTGCTCATGTGCTGGTGGAACTGGCACAGCCGCCTCCGCAAGGTCTTCCTCCTCCCTCCGCCTCCTCCTCATACTCCTCCTCCTCTGAGGAGGCTGTGCATTGAGCTACTTGTTCCTCAGGCAGAGGAAAGCCACGCTGCTGTGCGATGCTGTGCACTGCACAGCAGACCACAATGATTCTGGAGACCCTGGCTGGTGAGTACTGTAGGGCTCCACCTGATCTGTCGAGGCATCTGAATCGCATTTTGAGCAAACCGATGGTTTGCTCGATGATGTCTCTGGTGGAAATGTGGCTCACATTGTAGCGCTCCTCAGCTTCGTTTGATGGCCTCCTCAACGGCATCATTAGCCACGTCTTCAGGGGATAGGCCTTGTCTCCAATAGCCATCCGGGAAGTTGGGTTGGCGGATTGAAGAGCTGAGGCACAGTAGACTGCCGCAGGATGAACTAGTCATGGCAACTGCCAGGGAACTTGGCGCAAACATGCATGATGTTCTTCCTGAGGTTACACACCAGCTGGATGCTAAGGGAGTGGAAGCCCTTGCGGTTGACAAATACAGCTGGGTTGTGATGGGGTGCTCTAATGGCCAAATGTGTGCAGTCTACAACACCCTGCACCCTTGGCAAGCCTGCCATATTTGCAAAGCCAACCGCACGCGAGATTACACTTGCTTCATCCGTGGAGAAGTGGATGTAATTGTGCATCTTTGCAAAGAGGTCATGGGTAACCTGCATGATGCAAGGGTGTGCGGCCTACTGGGAGATGCCACTGATATCTGTTGATGATCCCTGGAAGGGCACTGAAACAAATAATTGAGGGCGGTGACAGCCACTGGTAAGGTGTGTCTATCTGCTCCTCTGGGCTCCAGGTGTTGGTGCAGCATTGTGCAGATGTTAGCGACTATCTCTCGCGAAAGTCTCAGCCTCCTTTGGCACTGCTGCTCAGTCATGTTGAGGAAGCACATCCTCGGCCTGTAAACCCTGTGTTGGGGGTATCTCCTGCAGTGAGATGCAGCCCTGCGCTGACGCCCTCTGCCCTGTGCAGCATCAGATGGCTTTGGAGAAGGTTGGTGCTCCTGCTGTTGGTGCTGCTGTTGTGCCTGGTTCTGCTGCTGCCGCAGCTGCTCTTCCTCCGATTCTGAGGGCCAGGATGAGAGGGTATAAATGATTCCCATTCTGCTGGTGTATATCTCAGTTGAGGAATAGATGTTATAAACACTCAGTCAATGTGGGGAGAGGGTTTTCCAAGGAGGTCACAGTGCATATGGATCTCAGCTTAAACACTTACAAGCTCAATAGACCTGCAAAATGTATTCCGACACCTCAAAACACAAAGTTTTGCCATCTGAAAGTCAGCCATGTTACAGGCCCACTTTTATGCTGCAGGTGCAGCTGTCAAGAATTCACGTAGTTGCTGAACCCGGCACAATCAGCTGGCGTGTTTGGCGAATTACGTGGAATACGCTGAAAATGTCATAAAATGGGAAGAGCCTGGTAAAATGGGATTACGTAGGTAGTTAACAAGCTGTTCACTGCCTTAAGAGCCTCTCCTGCCACTTGGTGTCGGGTCTGGTCGGGACTTGTAGACCCGACACTTTGCAAAGTTGCGTGGAAGCGGGCTGACAGTGGGTTCGGAACCCGCCGTCAATCAAAACGACTTTAACCTCTGACCCACCTCCAAACCCGCCCTCTGAGCGCTGGCAAAATCGCGGCCTAAGTAACTGTGTTACGTTTCTCCTTTTCAAACCTAACATTGAATTTGATCATATTATGATCACTGTTAGATAAATGTTCCCTTACTGTTAGATTATTAACTAAGTTTGGCTCATTACTCATTACTAAAGCTAGTATGGCCTGCCCTCTTGTTGGTTCTAGAACATATTGTTCCAGAAAACTATCTTGAATGCACTCAAGAAATTCACTACCTTTCTGAGTTGAGCTACTCTGGTCTTCCCAATCTAGATGCAAATTAAAGTCTCTCATTACAACAACTCTGTTTTGCCACAAGCCTCTCTAATCTCTGAATTAATACAGGAGTAGGGCATTTAGTCCCTCGAGTCTGTTCTGTTATAGAGAGACAGTTATAATAGAATTGCTTTTTGATGGATACACTCCTGTATATACAATAATAATAAATATTATTAAACAATTACGATATTAAATATAGAATATAGAATATAGATACATAGGAATTTCCACTTCAGTTTTTGAATAATTGTTTGGGATATTTATTGAGGTAAAGGCTAGAGAAGTTAGGTTAAACAATATCTATATAACACTATAGGGGGGAAAGATTGGCGAATTTTAGCGCCCCAAAAATGTTACCAGCCCCCCCCCAGCCATAAATTCAGCAGCACCCTAAGCAGGAGGTGGGGTGCTGCTGGAAAGCGCTCCAACTCCTGCTTGGGGCACTACTATTGAATTTTGCGGTGCTTCATGCAGCCGCACCATGCGCAGCGGCACGTAGCACTGTGTCATTGCAGGCCTCGTTCCCTGATTAAAAGGGCCGAGCGCTGCATGCACCGGGGCCCTGGCGGACCACTGGGGAGCGGGCTGCTGTGAAAACAGCTCGGCATTCAAGAGGAGTGCCGGGCTGAGCGATCACAGCCGGCACTCCGCATACAAAAGTGAAGGGGGGCAGGTGCTGGAAGTCAGCCAAAATAAAAATGGCCGTCTGACACCTGCCCTTTAACTTGCGCCACCGCCGCTGCCAAACCGCCCCCTGATCCTGTCGCACATATCATGCGGCGATAGGTCAGGGGGCACAAGGGAAGTTTATGGCCGGGACGCAAGCGGGGCGCTGCGCATGGCAATTACGTCATCACCGGTGGTGCAGCAGCACGGAGCGCTACTGTCTACTGCCACCGCTAACCTCCTGCTAAATTTCACTCGATGCGTTAGTGGTGCCACGCTGTGCCCGGACGCTAGGGAATTTGCGTCCTATATAGTTATAGAGAAGGTAATGTTGGACTCCTGAAATGTTCAGACAAAGAAAATGGATAAGTATAAGCTAGAGGAAAACAAAAAATATTGTCAAGCTGTGATCAGCAATGTTATAGATTCTTAAATGACTGGTAAGGCTACACCACATGCAGGGTATGGCTGCAGAGACCATTGGATTGATTTATGCAGATAAATATTGATTGAATTGGAGTTTTCATTTTACTTTCTGGTACAAAGTTCCAAATATGTTTCTATCAAATTATTTATGGAATAAAAATACAATCTTGTTTCTTAGTAAGTTCAGTTAATTGGTATGCTCCCTAATGTAATTAAGTATGCTGTTTGTTTTAACTTGTGTTAAAATTTGGGGCGCTAAATTAAAAAAAAAATTAAAATTAGAGCTAGGCGCTAATGTTTTTCAACTTTTAAAAAATTCGGTTTTGCACTCCAGGAAGGAGGTGGAGTGCTAAATCAAGCGCTCCACTTCCTTCCTGGAGTGCAACAGGCAGCAGGCGGGGTGGTAGGTGGGCATTGCTACACAATGGGCCGTGCAGCGCTGCCGCGTTGGAAGGCTCCTTCCTTCCCTTAAAGGGAAGGGCCGACGCTGCAGGCTCTGCAAGGGCAAGACTTACCTGGTCTCCGACGGCAGCTGCGATCCGGCCCAATGCACTGCAGCAGAGTGCCGGGCTGATCGATTGCTGGCGAAGAAAAATTTAAAAAAAACAGGAACAGCTTTTCACAATTTTTTTCCCTTACCTTGGCCACCTCGTCTTTATTATCGGCCCTGACTCGCCCGGCCTCCCGTAATGAACGCCTCCTGCAGCTGCCAGTGTTGTTGGAACCGAAGTTCGGGTCCGGGGCGCTACCGGGGCAATGCGCACGGCGATGACGTCACAATCTCCGAGCGAAGGAGATCAGGGCGTAACGTCATTCCGTCGCCGTAAACCTGCCACCAAATATAGCGGGAGTCGATCTTCTCGCCACATCGGCCGCTAAGTGATTACCACCCCGTTATCGCCCCCCGGAAGCAATAACAGGAGGCGCTAAGGTGCCCAATTGCTAGCCCTAGACATTTGAAGAACTAGCACTGCACAGCTCAGAAATGTAAAGTTTTA
Source organism: Somniosus microcephalus (assembly GCF_052327205.1). Taxonomy (NCBI): domain Eukaryota; kingdom Metazoa; phylum Chordata; class Chondrichthyes; order Squaliformes; family Somniosidae; genus Somniosus; species Somniosus microcephalus. The sequence goes on along the minus strand of NC_140998.1, from coordinate 93,915,719 downwards.
CAGATCATTAATAGTAGCCACCAATATCACAGCAATATCAAACTATGGATGTAAAAATGATTTGATTCCATTTTAGTCTGTTTGGACAATATTGATACATTATTATATGATATATCAACAATATTATTGAGATTATATGATGGATTTACATGGCAATAGAATACATTTATCCAAGTATTAGAGACATTCCTTCATAGGACACTGTGGAATCATACTCCACCACAAATTGGGAAGGGGAAAGTGAAAAAATGGAAAAGGACAAGGACGAAATTTATTTCCCTAAACCAGTGCTGACATTACTATGACCTGCACATAGGACAAACATTTTAAAAGGAATAAAGCAAAAGCTAAACAATCAAAGTACAGTAAAATCAAAATACTTACTGAATGTGTAACATTACTGTCCATTGTTTTTCCCAACGATATCGAATAGAATCATAGAATGGTTACAGCACAGAAGGAAGCCATTTGTCCCGTCGAGCCTGTGCTGGCTCTCTGCAAGAGCACTTCGGCTAGTCCCACTTCACTGCCCTTTCCCTGTAGCCCTGCAATTTATTTTTTCCTTCAGGCACTTATCCTTCTTCTTAGGCAGTCCCTCAGAACCGAGGATGACTTGCTTCCACATTAAAAATGAGTTCTCAGGTGAATGATGAGTCCAATGCGGGATCTACAGTCTCTGTCACAGGTGGGACAGGCGGTGGTTGAAGGGGCGGGTGGGTGGGGTGCTTGGGTTGACGTGCACTCCTTGCGCTGCTTGCGCTAGGCTTGCACTTGCTCCTGGCGAAGAGACTCGAGGTGTTCGGCGCCTTCCCGGATGCTTCTCCTCCACTTTGTGCGGTCTTTGGCCAGGGATTCCCAGGTGTCAGTGGGGAGGTTACACTTTTTCAAGGAGGCTTTGAGGGTGTCCTTGAAGCATTTCCTCTGCCCACCTGGGGCTCTCTTGTCGTGTTGGAGCTCCAAGTAGAGCGCTTGTTTTGGGAGTCTCGTATCGGGTATGCTGACGATGTGACCCGTCCTTCGGAGCTGATCGAGTGTGGTCAAAGCTTCGCTACTGGGGAGGTTGGCCTGCGCGAGAACACTGACATTGGTGCACCTATCCTGCCAATGGATTTGCAGGATCTTGCGGAGGCAGCATTGGTGGTACCTCTCCAGTGCTTTGAGGTGCCTGCTGTACATGGTCCATGTCTCTGAGGCATACAGCAGGGCGGGTATCACTGCTGCTCTGTAGACTATGAGCTTAGTGCCGGGTTTGAGGTCCTGGTCTTCAAGCACTCTCTTCCTCAGGCGACCGAAGGCTCTACTGGCACACTGAAGGTGGTGTTGGACTTCATCATTGATGTCTGCCATTGTTGACAGTAGGCTCCCGAGGTATGGAAAGTGGTCCACGTTGTCCAAGGCCTTGTCATGGACTTTGATAATCGGGGGGGCAGTAGTGTGTGGCGGGGGCAGGTTGGTAGAGGACCTTTGTCTTACGGATGTTTAGTGTAAGGCCCATGCTCTCGTACGCTTCGGTGAAGGTGTTGACGATGGTTTGGAGTTCTTCCTCCGAGTGAGTGCAGACGCAAGCATCGTCTGCATACTGTAATTCGATGACAGAGCATGAGATGACCTTATTGAATTCTTATCCAATTCCCTTTTGAAAGCCACGATTGAGTCTGCCTCCACCATCCTTTCAGGCAGTGCATTCCAGAACCTAACCACTCGCTGCGTAAAATGATCACTATAACAGGTTCTTCTGAGGATATTATATTTCACACATAATTTTTTTAATATCCTCATGGGATTTTACTTAACTATTCCCTGTCTTGCGAAAATTACAACTCTAGTTTCATAAAATGGAAACATAAGATAAGAAGTAAAATTCAGTGCTGCAAATAATTTTAACATCCAAAAGCTGTCCAAGAGCAAAGATCAGGATGAAAACAGAAATAGGGTCCGCACTGCTGCAAATCCTTTCTTTTGTACACTGTGCAGACTGATTAGCGAGGAAGAAAAAGCAAAGATTGCACGTCTTCAAAAATCTATATCTAAGAAGAACACTGAGTGCAAAATGGCAGGGCTGCATAACCACACACAAAACAGAGAAGAAACAAAGTACAGCGGTAAAATATAAAAAAGAGACTGTTGTGGATCAGACACCCACACAAAGTGAACCACTGCTACGTTCTAAAACATACATTGAAATAAAAACCCCACACACTAAGGTCACAACACATGAAGAAGAATGCTTGGCAATCAATTTGACACAAATAACATACATCAAAGAACAGACAGCAGACAGAGAGTTTTCACATTAGTTACTACCTTAGTAGAAAGACAAGATGCCTGCAAATTGGAGGCACTGAAGGCAGATCGCCTCCAGATTCCCAGGCACAATTGATTGGGTGATAAACACTTATCCGGAGGTAACCCGTGAGGTTTAGCTGCAGCAACCTTTCTTGACCTCTATGAATTGCTCTTCAAATTATGGAATGCCATTGGAATTTCTGAAGGAATTCCCAACCTGCTGACTTTGGTTGCTGCCAGAGAAATAACAGAGTGAATGAAGCAAGATAGTTATAAGAGATGGAGTTGGAAATAATGGGGTAATTTTTGGACTTTGCGCTTTAAATTAATGGCCAGAAAGCTGCAGCAAATGTGGATTTTCAATATATGCTTCAGGAGGGCAAGCCTCCGTGCTGGGAGAGACAAAGTTGGAAAATTACTCATTAAAAGTCTTGCAATGCAAAAATATCAGCCTCAAAAAGCAACAAAAATTAATACACCAATGAAAATTCATGTGAAGTAATATAAAAAAGTTAAACAGAACTAACAATAAAAATGTTGCCCACCTTTAAGAAGCCAACATATACAGGCCAAACAACCCACACACTGCTGCAACTTTTCATATGGGTGAGAAATGCTATTGCCAAGGAGGCAGCAAAGAAGCCACTGCACCTAGTACAGGACTAATTTAAATAGTTAGAAAGGCTGGGAGACTGAATGAATAGGAGTATCAGTTACATTACAGATCTCTTACAGTCTGTTCTCCAGCTGATCAGAGGGAGAGCTGAGCCACAGTCCCATAGCAGGGTAATTGTGCAATGGGAATGGAAAACATTGCCCTTTCTCAGGATGACAGCATGTCAGCACCCTTGCCACCCCCTCAACCAATACCTGCCTGGTGCCAGAAAGCCAGCTGGGCCAGCCTGCCCTGGCAGCCACTGGGATGATACAGTCTGCAGCCGGGCTCTCTCAGGCCTAAGCTCCAGGAGGTTGCCGACCATGAACATCCCAAGAGCTTATGAATGAGCTACAGCAGCCTTCTACCTCCGAGGCTGAAGCCACTGGAGAAGCATCTCGTAGGAGTACTAGTGTAGGGAAGAGATCACCTAAGAAAGGCACTATGGGCTAACAACTGGCTGATAATTAATATGTAGGCATTTGTGTAAGCCAGTAAAATTATATCAAATGCTTTGCAATCTTTCTGTGCAGAGTGTTCCTGTAATAGCTGATGACCCTGCAATGTCATGTGACATGTAAATCAATGTTGTTCTTACATAGGATTACATAGGATATACAGCACAGAAACAGGCCATTCGGCCCAACCAGTCCATGCCGGTGTTTAGGCTGCACACGAGCCCCCTCCTGCCTTTCCTCATCTAAATCTATCAGTATAACCCTCTATTCCCTTCTCCCTCATATGCTTGTCCTGCCTCCCCTTAAATGCATTTATACTTTTCGCTTCAACCACTCCCTGTGGTAGCGAGTTCCACATTCTCACCACTCTTTGGGTAAGGAAGTTACTTCTGAATTCCCTATTGGATTTACATAGATACATAGAGATAGGAACAGGAGTAGGCCATTCGGCCCTTCGAGCCTGCTCCGCCATTCAATGAGATCATGGCTGATCTTCGTCTGAGATCATAGCTGATCTTACCAGTTCAGTACCCCGTCCCCGCCTTTTCTCCGTAACCCTTAATCCCCTTAGCCTTCAGAAATATATCCAATTCTCTCTTGAAAATATTTATTGAATTAGCCTTCACAGCCCTCTGTGGCAGGGAATTCCATAGGCTCACCACTCTTTGAGTGAAGAAATTCTTCCTCATCTCTGTTTTAAATGATTTGCCCGCTATTTTTAGACTGTGGCCCCTGGTTCTGTGCTCCCCGGCCATTGGAAACATTCTCTCTGAATTCAGCCTGTCCAGGCCTGCCATAATTTTATATGTTTCGATGAGATCCCCTCTCAATCTTCTAAACTCCAGTGAGTACAAGCCCAAACTATTTAATCTCTCTTCGTAGGTCATTCCCGCCATTCCAGGTATCAGCCTGGTGAATCGCCGTTGCACTCTTTCCATGGCAAGAACATCCTTCCGCAGATGGGGCGACCAAAACTGTACACAATACTCCAGATGCGGTCTCACCAGCACCTTGTACAGCTGTAGTAAGGTATCCCTATTCCTATACTCGAACCCCCTTGATATGAAGGCCAACATACCATTTGCCTTCTTAATCGCCTGTTGCACCTGCATGCTCTCCTTCAGTGACTGGTGCACAAGAACACCCAGGTCCCTCTGCACTTCCCCATCTCCCAATCTATTGCCATTTAGATAATAATCTACCCTCCTGTTTTTACCCCCAAAGTGGATAACCTCGCATTTATCCACATTATAGTGCATCTGCCACGTATCCGCCCATTCCCCCAACCTGTCCAAATCACACTGTAGCCTCCTGACATCCTCATCAGAGCCCACCCCTCCTCCTAGTTTAGTGTCGTCAGCGAATTTGGAAATATTGCATCCAATTCCCTGATCCAGATCATTTATATATATTGTGAACAGCTGGGGTCCCAGGACAGATCCTTGCGGCACCCCGCTGGTCACTGCCTGCCACTCCGAAAACGAGCCGTTTATTCCAACTCTCTGTTTTCTATCCGCCAGCCAGTTCTCTATCCACGTTAATACTTTGCCCCCAATCCCATGAGCCTTAATTTTGCATGATAATCTTTTGTGTGGAACCTTATCGAAGGCTTTCTGGAAGTCAAGGTACACCACATCCACTGGCTCTCCCCTGATTTCTTGGTGACTATCTTATATCGATGGCCTCTAGTTATGCTCTTCCCCACAAGTGGAAACATTCTCTCTGTATCCACTCTATCAAAACCTTTCATAATTTTAAAGACCTCTATTAGGTCACCCCTCAGCCTTCTGTTTTTCAAGAGAAAAGAGACCCAGCCTGTTCATCCTTTCCTGATATGTATACCCTCGCATTTCTGGTATCATCCTTGTAAATCTTCTCTGCACCCTCTTCAGTGCCTCTATATCCTTTTTATAATGGCCCAGAACTTGGTGTCGGGGGCTTGCCGCGCGTGCAAGCCCCCGATGTGCGCTCACCCTGCGCGCTGACATCTGAAACCTGGCCCGCAGTGGATTTCCTGTCAGTGGCCCGGTTCTGATGTCGGCGCACTGTGCTAACCTGACCCAGCGGCGTACTTAGTGCGATGTGTCGGCTGGGATCAGGTGAGCACTGTTCAGCCAATCAGGGGAGGGGAAACTTCATTCATAAGTTTGAGAGTAAGAACTGTCAAACTCATGAGAAGTACTGCACCCCAAAACACTACTTAAACTTTAAATAAAATTTAAAAAAACATCCCAATCATTAAATTAAGTATAAATAAGTTAAAAAAAATAATTTAAACAATAATTATTTTTTGAAAAAAATAAATTTTTAATAAAAAGGGTCTAAAACTAAACTTACCTTATTGTAGATTCTTTAAAATAATAAACCTGTGGGAAAAAATGTCTAAATTGCACTAAAACACCACTTACCTGTAAAAATAAATACTTACGTGTGCTTTTTACAAGCGTAAAGACCGGAGGCCTTTACACATGTGCAAATCCCCCAAAACAGAGGAAATCCAAGACGCACGTGCTGACCCCTACAGCGCACGCGCTAGCCTCTTCACCTCTTGGGTTAGAGGAGAGGAAATGCCGGTTTTCAGCGCATGCGCTGTGCATGCTGAAAACCGGCATTTCCTCCGGCCAGACGTGTGAGTACCCCTTCCGTACTCACGCGTTTGGGGAGGAATTTCTGCCCCATTATGGTGAACAGAACTGTACGCTGTACTCTAAGTATGGTCTAACCAAGGTTCGATACAGGCTTAGCATAACTTCCCTACTTTTCAATTCTATCACTCTAGCAATAAACCCTAGTGCTTGGTTTGCATTTTTTATGTCCTTGCTAACCTGTGGCACAACTTTCAGTGATTTGTGTATTTGTACACCAAGATCCCTTTGTTCCTCTACTCCACCTAGACTCACACCCTCCAAGTAATAAGTGACCTCCCTAGTCTTCCTACCAAAATGTAATAGCTCACATTTATCTGTGTTGAACTTCATTTGCCAATTATTTTCCCATTCTGCAAGTTTATTAATGTCCTCCTGTAATTTGTTGCAGTCCTCCTCAGTATTGACTATCCCCCCCCAATTTGGTGTCATCTGCAAATTTAGAAATTGTGTTTTTGATTCCAAAGTCTAAATCGTTAATGTAAATTGTGAACAGCAGTGGTCCCAGCACTGATCCTTGTGGAACACCACTACCCATCTTCTACCACTGTGAATAGATACCCTTTACTTCCACTCTCTGCTTTCCATCTTGAAGCCAGCTAGCAATCCATTCTGCAACTTGTCCCCTGACTCCGCATTCTCTGACCTTATTCATTAGTCTATTATGGGGTACTTTATCGAAGACCTTTTGAAAATCTAGATAAATTACATCTACTGCATTACCATTATCTTCTCTCTCTGTTACCTCTTCAAAAAATTCAATAAGTTTGGTCAAGCAAGATTTTCCCTTTTGAAATCCATGCTGTCTATTCATTATTATACATTTTGTTTCTAGATGTTCTTCTATTTTCTCCTTTAGTAGGGATTCCATTATTTCTCCTACCACCGATGTTAAGCTGACTGGTCTATAATTTCCTGGAAATGTTCTATCCCCCTTCTTAAATATAGGTATTATTATGTTAGCTGTCTGCCAGTCCTCTGGTGCTATACCTTTTTCTAATGAATTATTAAATATGTGTAGTAATGCCTCTGCTATCTCTTCGCTAGATTATTTTAAAATGTGTGGGTGCAATCCATCTGGACCAGGGGTTTTATCCTCTTTGAGTTTGATTAGTTTATTTAATATATCCCCTTTTTTAAAAATGCACTTATCTCATTACTAATCTCATCATCCAATGTCATGTCCACCTGTTCTATCTCCCTGGTAAATACCGAAGCGAAATAATGATTTAATATTTCTGCCATCTCCCTATCGTTACCTGTGGTATTGTCCTGTATATCCCTTTATGGTCCTATTCCAATCACAACCTTCCTTTTTTATTGATGTGCCTGTAAAATATTTTACTATTTTGTTTTATGTTCCTTGATAATTTAATTTCATAGTTCCTCTTTACTTTCCTAATTTTTTTGACTTCTCTCCTAATCCCTTCGTATACTCTCTTATCATGCACTCCTCTGCTGTCTATATACTTAATGTATGCCTCATTCCTTACCCTCAAATTGTCCCCTTATGTCTTTATTCATCCAAGGAGTCTCATTAGTGTTTAGTTTGTTCTTTCCTTTTAGCGGAATATATTTTTCCTGCACTCTCTTGAACACTGTTTTAAATGTTTCCCATTGTTGTTCTACATCATTATTTGCCAATATTGTTGCCATTTTATTTTCCCAAGTTCTATTCTCAGCCCCTCAAAATCAGCTTTTCTCCAATCTATTAACCTGTTTTTTGTCATACTTTTGTCCTTCTCTATTATCATCTTAAAGCCAGTAAAGTTATAAACTGCTTTGTAATCTTTGTGTACAGAGTGTTCCTGAAATAGCTGATGACCCTGCAATGTCAGGTTACATGTAAATCAATGTTGCTCTTTGAGCGGAAGTACTTTAGTTGTGGGTGGAAGGACTGGGCCAGATGTTGGACATGACTGTTAATACAGGTGGAGGCAGGGACTGTTTAGCTGAAGCACTGTTCAATTAGGTACTGTTGAAGAACTCTGGCCGCAGACTAGTGTTGGCGTCTTCCCACTTCTTTATTATCTTCTATGTTATTTGTATTATCTTTGTCATCCGGCTGAAGGTGATCATCCATGTATTGTTCTCACTGCAGCGCAAAATTATTAAGCAAACCATTATGATATGGAATACACTGTCTGAGCTGTATTGGCAGAAGCCACCAGACGTATTCAGGCAGCACAAGCTCTCCTTGACCACTCCAAAGGTCTGCTTGATGACACTTCTGGTCAATCCAAGGATCTAGTTGTAGTGCAGTTCACCCAAAAAGCATAGGTTTTGAAGAGGAGTCTGGGGATAGCCCTTGTCTCCAGAGAGGCCAGTGTCTTGCTGTGCAGGCGCAAGAGTTGGGGGGATGGAGGATTGGTGCAAGAAAAAGCATCTTGGCAGCTACCAGGAAAGCGGCACAGACCTGCATGCTGCACTGTTGGTGATCACACACCAGTTGTGCACTAATGTAATGGAAGTCCTGACAATTCATGAAGACAGCAGACCCACCTGCAGAAGCTCACATGTCAATAATACCCTGAACTTGAGGGAAGCCTGCAATCTGTGCAAACCCCAGTGCCTCTTTCCTAACAGGACCTTGCTGACAGCTGCTTCCAAGATTTGCATTCTCTTCTGGTTCTGCTCTGTGTTCTGACGTGCACCTTCTGGCATTTCACCTACGTGCCTTGAGCAACCTTCCTCTTGCCTGTTTCTTTGCAGCCACCATGCACCACACATGGAAACAAAGACTTTCATTCCCAGTCCCATTGAACCTGCACCTGGAACTGGATATCTTGGTGTCTAGCCCTCCTGCCTGAATCAAGCTCCTTGAAATGCCAGTAAAATAATTTAACCAGTAGGCTAATTTCAATCATTTTTATTATTGACGCTTCCACGATACTTATGTAAAAATGTAAAATACATCTCACTACTAATGAAGAACTCATAGTAATCTTATAGCATACTTGGGATTAGTTTCCGTTTCTATATAAGTTATAGGATTACTGAAAAATAATACAATACTGTGGTTACAATTATTTTGCCATACTCTTTTAGAATGTTTAGAATGGGTACCAAAGAATTAAAGAAATAAAAGTAGTATTGATAAGTTTGCTAAATGGCAGTTTTACTGTTGTCTTTCCTGGATGAGAAGACCTCTGCAAGCAGACTATTAGAATGGCATGCACTACATAACATCCCTGGGGCCAGTTTACTAGAAGGCTACTATTAGTCAAAGGAGTGAAGACTCTATTGGTACAGTTAGTGCGATGCAATTGCAGATTCTCCTGGGAGGACTGAGTGCATATATTGTACAGAAATCAGAGCTAACAAATCAAGTCTGGAATGGCAATTCCAGGAGGAGAAACTGCTGCAAAAGCTCTTGGGACACTCAGGAGGTGGTGTGTGGCATCATACCTATCAACATCTGAGGAAGACAATAAAAAGCAATAGCTACTTCTAATTACTTTCATAATAAATGGTTTTAATAGTTTTCACAGTATCTGATGAAACTCGGTTGATTAACTAATTATGCTCTTGCTCAAATGATACACAGTCTTCATTGAGCCATTTAAGTAGCAGAGATGAGGCTCTTGCGATTGGCGTCACAATCCTGTTACACCCTCCAAGATTCCTGAACACCTGTAAAAACTGTAAGCAATGGAAAGTGTTTCATTTATTATCCAAGCAATGGAAGAGTAGAGCAATTCTTTTGTTATCCTGTAAGAAATCTCTACAATTCTTTTACTAACAAGATAAATCTGAGTTCCTTAATACATACCATGAAACATTCAGAAGAAAAGCAGAACACTCTTTGTTGTAACATGAGATCAAGTAGAATAATCGAATCATAGCATGGTTACAGCACAGAAGGAGGCCATTCGGCCCGTCGAGCCCATGCCGGCTCTCTGCAAGAGCACTTCAGCTAGTCCCACTACCCCGCCCTTTCCCCGCAGCACTGCAATTTTTTTTCTTTCAGGTACTTATCTAATTCCCTTTTGAAAGCCACGATTGAATCTTTCAGGCAGTGCATTCCAGATCCTAACCACTCACTGCGTAAAAAAGTTTTTCCTCGTGCCGCCTTTGGACCTTCTGCCAATCACCTTAAGTCTGTATCCTTTGGTTCTTGGCCCTTCCGCCAATAGGAACAGTTTCTCTCTCTGTCTAGACCCTTCATGATTTTGAACACCTCTATCAAATCTCCTCTCAATCTTCTCTGCTCTAAGGAGAACAACCCCAGCTTCTCCAGTCTAACCACGTAACTGAAGTCTCTCATCCCTGGAACCATTCTTGTAAATCTTATCTGCACTCTCACCCTTCCTAAAGTGCAGTGCTCAGAATTGGACACAATACTCCAGTTGTGGCCAAACCAATGTTTTATAAAGGTTCATCATAAATTCCTTGCTTTTGTACTCTAGGGGCTCGAATTTCCAAGCCCCGTGGAGGCGGGTTTGGAGGTGGGAGTGGTGGGAAAATTGCAGAATCGGGGGGCAGGAACCCATCCCGCCCCCAACCCACCTCTGTGCCAATGTCCCAGGAGGCGGGTATCCCACCTGTGCTGGGAGCCGCCTCCCCGAGGCAGGAAGGGGATTAGTGCCAATTAGTTGCCTGAAGTGTGGGCTTCCCGATGGCTCCGAACCACGACAAGTTAACGAGGTGGACCATCGGTCTGAAGGGATTGGAGGGGTCGAGATGTCCATTGTGCAGGTGAGTGATGGGTGCATGTGTGCAGAGGTAAGTGTGCAGAGGTAAGTGTAAAGAGTTTTAATAAGTTTTACTTACCTTTACTTTCTCCTGCAGGCTTCCTTCCTTCAGTTCTCGGGAGTCCCTCAGTTCACCGGCACAGAAAGCAGAATGGCCGCTGAACTGTCAAAAGTTGCAGCCTCTGCTTTCTGGTCTGGAGAGATCTCTAACTGAGTCTGAGTAGAAGGATTCAAGTTAGAAGACAGATTGTCAGTGTTTGACAGCTTCACAGAGCTGTCAAATACTGATTTTTCATCTGTCAAAAGCTCTTGACAGATGAAATATCAATCACTGATGTAACCAGGTGTCCCTTAATTGGCCTGCTGAGCCTGCTGGGTGGGCTTAATAAGGTCAATCAAGGGAAAATAGCGTGGGTTGGCCACAAGTCGATGGAGGCGGGACTACAACCCAAAAAGTGGGAGTGGGGGAAGGGGGGAAGGGAAGGGGGAGGGGGTGCGGGAAGGGGGGAGGGGGTGGGGGAAGGGGGGGAGGGGGAACGGAAGGGGGGGAGGGGTGGGAATGGGGTGTGGTGGGGGAAAGGGGGGGTGGGAATGGGGTGTGGGGGGGGAAAGGGGGAAGGAAAGGGGAAGGGGGGGAAAGGGAGGGGGGGAGCCAGCAGACCCTCTCCCCTCTGCCAGTGTTGAGAGTTGCACTGCCGGTGGCGGTTGGAGAAGGCTAGGCCCCGGGGCCTTGGGCACCCGCACTGACATGGCCTAGCCGAGCCCAGCGCCCCGGGCAGCCCGAGCTCTGCAGCCGCCGTTCGGCCACAGGCCAAAAAGCACCCGAGCCTAATGCCGGCGATGGCTCCGCGGAGCTCCGTACCACCCCGCCAGCCTTTACAAAGATGGCGGCAGTGGCTACGCTCAGCTCAGGCCCGCCCCGCCAGCTTTTACAAAGATGGCGGCGATCACGGGCCGCTTGTTGAGCGGGACGGGAGGTGCCTAGCTCGGGTGTGGCTGGGGAGGAGAGGCCGAGGCTTTGAGGCCTGCAGGGGGGTAACCCTGGAAGGTTGCGGCGCCCGGCGGAGGTAGCGAGTCAAGAGGAAAAAAAAGAGGGTGAAAGGTAGGAAAATTAATGAGGTTAGAGAAAATATTTACAAATTAATTAACTTTTTTTAAAAACAATTTAATTGTGTTTTAATAGCAACTTTTTTTTGCTGGAAATCTAGATTTGAAAATAAACACGCAGAAAGTGGGAAAAATAAATGAATTGTTAGGAATCAAGAAGGCGGCCACTCACCTCAGCTCAGAAGGATTAGGCCCGCCCACACACGTCAATGAAACACCCCCCGTGATGCACCGATTGGTCAACCATCAGGTTAATCCCCTGTACGATTGGTCAACCATCACGTCACTCAATGCTAATGAGCGGAATGTTGCCGTTTTTTGAAACTTTTTTGTATACTGTCGGAACAATTTTTGTCTGGCCAAAAAGTAAATATGCCTATTAGAGTCCCCTAATGATAAGCTTTCATTTGATATAACATATGTGTAGGTACGCTCTATAACTTTTGATTGTATAGCCGGACAGATGGAAAGACAGACGGACCGTTTTATTTTATACATGCTG